>NC_055680.1:12207357-12509253 GCF_017976325.1 Chelmon rostratus | reverse complement strand
TGTGATACCCGCGTGCATCCGCCGTTAAAGTTCACCGCGGTGAGCGCAAGAAAAACATACGAGGCGCACCGGTGCGTACTCCTTCTCAGACCCACTTTCATTAACTTGCTTGAAAATATGTGCCATTCGCGCGTGTGACACTTCCGTTTGTGACCACAGGGTGGCTGTAGTGTATAGGTAAAGATTCAGCAGCCTGCCCTGCTGCGGATGTGGTTGGACTGTGTGTCCAGTGTACTATCAACAGGTGAGCCAGACTCACCTTGATGCCAACGCAGTTTCTCCCAACCAAGCCACATTTAATGGGAGATGAACCTCTCCATAAAATGTGTAGACAAGTGGAGGATACATACTCCATTCATGAATTTAACCCCCCAAAACAGAACAGTTATGAGATAATGCAAAGTATTTAATGTGTTTTGTTGCTTTACAAGTCAAATTAGTTTAATTTAAAAGTCTTTCTACATGTTCAAACTGGAAAATCTTTTGATCTTAAAATCATGTGATGTTTCCCAACCCTTTGTGCTTGTGACACCTTGTGACAGGATGCACTTCAATGAGTTCATGTCAATTTCTCCTTGCAAGTTGTTTGATTTGAATGCTTTTTAGATTTCTGATGAGGTTGTGTTTAATCAGGACACTACTAAACTCATACAGCCTGTGGTGAACAAACGTTTCATGGGCCCTGGTGCGTATTGTGAGGGGAAACCAGACCCTCCCACAAATCATGCAAAAAGTAAGGAGTTAAAATGATTACGCTGCAGCTTTCCTCTGTGCTTTGGTGGAAAAATCCACAGGGTACTGACGGAGGAAGATGCACGGCAGACTACCAGCATCTGAGAAACTCCAGAAGATTTTCAACAAATACTGCATATGTGCGTGCATATCAAGGAAATCATGAAATAAACACAGACACTCTTTTGAGGACAATGGCATACATATTTTGGACAGGGAGGACAGATGGTTTGAAAGAGGAGTGAAGGAAGCTATTTGCATAAAAGCAGAGAAACAACAGAGGAAGAAATTATAAGAAATATTATCCTTCCCCCACAATCCTTTCATCCCTTCCCAACCAATCACAGTTGGCCTCAGGTGACTCCAGCGACTCAGCCAGCAGCACTGATCCAGGTGGTATCAATGACTGTGATAACGGCCCATAGAACTGAAGAATGGATGAGTGTTTCTACATCAGAGTGCAGTTGCCCTCGATTCAACCCTCCTTAAACATGACCTAGATGACTGAGAGTCTGCGCAGACGTTCACTGGTTTCCTCTGAGTCACGCAGAGACTCATCAACCAAAAATCCTGAATTTCTCACACAGGGATGGAAAATTAATGTAAAGTCACAGCTACTTAAAGGCTACAGTGGAAAGATGAGTTTTAGCTTTCCTTTGAAAATATTTAACAAGCTGGTTCAGTGTTCCAAAGCTTTTGGGGCCGTAATTGACAAAGGCTGCATCCCCACTTTTCTTCAGCTGTTGCTGGAAACCAACAGACCAGCAGCAGCAGATGATCGCACTGTTCTTGAAGGCAAATAATGAACAAGGGAGTTAGCAATGTAGCTTGGTCCTTGTCCATCAAGGCTGGTGAAGGTTAAAAGCAATTGCGTACTGCCAATAATTTAACCATTTCAAGCATTTTTTTTTAAGTTCAAACTATACATATTTGAATTCAAAAGTTATTTTTCCAAATGTGAATAATTTCAGATTTACTTTAAGTTTTTGAAAAAAGCCCACGACTAACTGATGAACTGACTGAAGAATCAACACAACCACACATTCACTTCATTGAACTGCAGGTTTTATTCCTCAGTGTCCTTTAAACAGAGCATTCAGACAAGTAAACAGTAAATCACACTCTTGGTTTTTAAGAATGGGAGGTATAAAATAATTTTTATGAAACCAACACTTAACTCTCATGCAGGTTTTAGGCGAAAGGTGACATGGCTTTTGATATTTTTTAACTTTTCTGGCACAGCAAGTGACACTAAACTGTGAAAGGTGCTTTTTCCGCAGCCACTCGGGTGAAATCAGTGCATCAAACATTTTGCTGGTTATGTGAAAAACCCTATGGATCCATCTTTTTTCTGATTTTCATGTGTCAGTTGAGGAATTACATGCCGCTTTGTGTGTGTTGATTGAATGTATTTGATCTTACGAAGCCCTTTAAAAACTGGATGGAGAGTAAAATTGGTGGTGTTTACTTTTTTGATTCACAGTGTTTCCATGACCGTCTTTATTTTCAACCATCTCAGAGATAAAATCGGCCGCATGAACGCATGAAAACATACGCGTCTGCTGACACAACACATCAATGTCTGCCTGCAGCATTTGAAAACAAACAAACACCAATACTAAACACACTGGAAACATCTCCCCATGTGAATGGTGACACACTTAGGCCGTTCCTGACAACCAAACCGCACTGTGGAAATGAGCCCAATGCATCAACATGGCTGTCTCGTCCACTTAAACTGACTGTTACACTGTGTAGTTATTATACACACATCCCGCAACAAAAATCTAAATAAACACTTCAGACATTTATCTTTTCTTGTCGTTTGCATGCGAAGCTGCTCCTCAAAGTCTCGTTTATTGCAAAGATTTGACAGGAATCAGGGTAGAACTTTGATTTGATTCTGAAACAGTTTGCAAAATCCATGCTGGGAACAAAGTAACATGTATAATTTATAGCTCTGGGTCTGGCATTCTGATGGGAAGTTGCAGACAAGAGAGGTTATAAATATCTCTTCATGTTCCCTTGGACTCTGTATTGATTTCTGGGCTCGTGTGCTCTGTACAGCCCGTCCTGACCAGAAAAACAGCTTGTCCGTGCGAGTAGATTATTATGACCTATAGTTATGTTTGCTGTTAGAAATTATGACAGGAGCAAAGGATGAAGTCAGGTGACGTGTTCATAGAATGTATAAAACATCGTCTGTGTGACGTTTCTGGGGAGCCATTGTGAAACTCAGTGACAGTGGCTCTGGCCGTCGGCATCTTGGCCTAACATGTAGCCAAACTCCTGGCTAATCCAAATATGGGCAAAGAGGTGAAGCGTGGGTGGAGCTGAGGCGGGCGAATGAAACCTGGTTGCTGAAAGCTCTTAATGAATAATAATAATGTTTATGTCTGCTGTAAAGTCGGGCATTTTAATATGGGGGTCTATGGGGGTTGACTTGCTTTTGGAGCCAGCCTCAAGTGGTCATCTGAGGAACTGCATTTTGACACTTCCATGTTCGCTACACTTATCAGCTGTGGAGGTTGGATCCTAAACCTAACCAAGTCCTTATGGTGCCTAAACCTGAGCAAACTGAAACCGGCTCACAACGTCATTCAGTGTATAACCTGTGTACTCGTCCACATTGATGAAGTTTGTAGGTTTTGCACATTGGAGCAAACATACTGGACGTGAATATTTCCCGAACCAAATGTCCCAAAGATGAAAAAAAATAAAAACTCCACATTCTTTGCTCAATTATTTTGTAAACAAAGAATGACACGAAATTCAAATTGCAAAAGCTACGAAGGAGGGTCAGTGGTTCCTACTTGTTTAGAGTGAGAGAAAACAAACTAAATATAACCCACAACTCAGACTGTTCTCATTAAATTGCTGGATATGATACAAAAAGTAGACTGGATATGAAACCGAAGTGCAGACCTTTTCGTTTTAGCAGGAAAGATTCAGAGACACAAACTGAGCCCGGTCCAAGACATTTATTTTTTTGGATTGTCTGATTCTAGGCTTCATCCATTTCTTTGAAACTAGACCCAAGAGTTTGTTGTGCGGCGGCATGGAAGTAGGTTTAGGTTGAGTCCAACACATTCCTTTACTTCACAATCTAGTCACAACAAGTTTGTACATACATTAATTGGGCTTAAAAGGAAGAAAACAGTGCAAATACCCACATTGTGCTTCACAACAGCTTCACAAGTACTCCTCATCTGGAAGACAAGGGAAGAGGTGACTGGCTCTTTGGTTGCTGTTGTCATAGTTTATGATAGGGGTAGGATACCAAAGACCCACTCTTCTCCAACAGTCAAACAATGAAACTTGGCTTTGCAATGCATACATTTTTTCTGGATTTTTGCGCAAAACGATTGAATCTCTGCATGATCGACTGCTAAATTATATGTTACAGCCTCTTTTTCTTGTCTAAAAATCCCACACCCCACCACCACCACACACACAAGCGCACACCTTGCCCATATATTCTAACATTTTCACACTTAAGCAGAAAGGTTGGGATATCTGATTCATTTAAAACCAAAATCAAAGGTGCTCTGGATCGTAACATATCACATGGAAAAACACAAAACCACAGATTACAGTGCCTTGATTATGTACTATTTAAATGTATTGCATGGGCCCCGTTCCAATACTAAAATGTGCACCCTTGACTCTAAGTAATAAGCCAACTGACTGTTTGTTAAACCCCTTTTGGAACCGTAGCAAGGCAGATCAGTTCAGCTACACGTTGAAGTTTTGTGCGTGGGGCTGTCATAAGAGCGATGCCTCATATAAAAAGAGTTTGGAAGTCTTCGGTTTTTAGCCTTACCAATAACACCACAACAACATGCTAAGGAATGCATTAACTGTTTGTCTGCATTACTTTCAAAGCAAATGAACCTAGCTAGCGACATTTTTTTGTTCCTACGAGTTCAATTAGACTGAAACATTGACTGTTATACTGCTATATCAGAGTTTAGGCTAATGTTAGTGGTCCTGTCCTGCTCGTTACTGCATTTGGGCAAGTTTTTAGCGATAGCATAATGCAACATAGCTATATGATAGTCCTCAAAACCATTTCACCTTCACAATTAACATTTTAATTCCATTTTCATTTACCATATTGTTCTATAATATCAGGGCTAACTATCTCTACACTGCAAGAGAAAAATGATGCTACCTCTTTATTTCCTTGTCCTCTACATGGATCATCAAGGATACTGACTTTTTGCCTGGAACATGTAGCTTTAGCATCAGTCTTTTAAAAGATTTATCCATTATATTTTACAGGATTCTCATTTTAAAGCGAGTCAGCTGGAAACATCAAAAAGCCAGATGTAGACTGAGTTTTTCAGCCAACTCAGTGAGTTAGCATGGGCTAATACGCTAATGCCACCGAACTTCTGTCTCAATCGCCATTTCAATCAGCAAGAAAATGAGAAGCCTGCTTCTGTTTTTCTCTACGTGAAAGTAAAAACTCATTGTTTGAAAAATAACCAAGAACTTCAGGGGGTCAATCTGCCACTGTTAGCACTGTGCTGTGCTAGCATGGACGACTTAAAGAGCTAACGCTACCTGAATGGGCGTGGTGCTCAACAAACAGTTATTTTAATAATCTGTTTTTTAAGAAAAGCGTTTGTCACGGTCAAGTTTTGGAACGGGGCCACTGAGTGCTGCTCTATCCCTGCCCTGTGTGGGTTGACCTCATACTTGCAGAGGCCATGCCATCGTGAGCCCGGTGTTGGGTCAGGGCTGGGCCAGATGCTGCAGGGCCTCTCCCTCGCAGCGCATATTGTGGTAGCCCAAGTCGGCCGTGACGTCGAAACAACCCTGGCTGAGGTAGAAGTCCAGAGACGATTTGTTCCAGTCCAGGACGGTGAAGTTGAGCTGGTTGCAGCCGGCAGCCAGGCCCAGCTGCGGGACAGCAAAATTAAGCAGAAAGACAGACATGAGTAGTACTGTACTGACATAAGGGATGGAAGTTGCGAAAATATGCAAGCTCCAAGACATATTTTGCATTTTGCAAAACAGTGAAAATGATATCTTTGTATAACGAGAGAAAAGGCCCTACGTTGAACACACAGCATATTTTCATTTCATAACTTCCTAACACTTAACAGTTATAATAATGGATTGATGTTTTACTCACCTGTGCTACCTTGCTCATAAGTGCTTTACCAATGCCCTTCCCTGAAAGACACATACCACCTGTTATCAAAGATTTCCTGCACACAGAGACATGCTTTATTGATGTTGTGGCTGATTTTCTCCCAGCCATTTCATCATTATTGGATTATATGATATGTCATATTTTGAGACAATGTACTGTACCTCTGAACTCAGGCATCACATATAAGTCCTCCATATAAATGGATCTGCCCACCGATGAGCTGTAGGAGTAGAAGTAAAGTGCATAGCCTATCTTCGTATGGCCTGAAAGCAAACAGTCAAAAATGTGAAATCAATGCACCAGAAAAAAGTTGGTGCATGGTTGACACAATGGTTACAGGAATCAGCTTTTTAAAGCGGCATAAAGTCAGGTGACGTGGTCGTAGACTGTACAAAACATGGCCGTGGTCTCTGTGTAGGAGCCGTTGTGAAGCTCGGTGACAGCGGCTCTTTGGCTCTTTAGCTGCTAAATGCTCCAATATGTTCATGGCTAGCTTTAGCATAGCTTTTGTCTGCCGTTTGCTGCTGGGCAGGTGGAGTAGAGTGGTTAATTAAAACATTTTTTTCTACCAAAAACAGAAGCAAAGACAGAACAGTGAGCTTAAAGATGCTAACATGCTCCGTAGAGTTGATTGAGGTTGTCATTTTACACGTTGTTATAAAAATACTGACAATAGCACCTTGAAGGTATCTACCAAGAAACATGCTAATTGCTTGTATGTTGTATTACAGCACTTAAGACTGTAATATCCAACAATGCAAGAAAATCAGTGAATTCAGTCATTCTTGTTGGTCTTGTTGCTTTAAATTGTTTATTGCTGCTAGCGGCTAGATTTCAGGACAGCCGCCAAGAGCTAGCATCTTTTTCACCTGTAGAAATCAGCATGGATTTTTTTGCCTTGTTTTTAGGCTGATTGTGGCTGACACAAATTAATCTGCATCCTGTGAGGCAGACATACGTCGATGAAGAAGCTGTCTGGCTACGTTCGATTATCAGACTAATGGGATATCCAGGCGTAGTAATTCAAACACTGAGACACAGGAGGCCCCTCCTCAGTATGGAGTCAGATATCTGAGGCAAGTGGAGAGTGGACGGCGGTGACTCTATGGAAAAAAGGCTGTGTCATGGAAGAAAAGGGCCCAGCTGGGCAGCAGAGCGTATGTTAATGCTCTCATTACTGTATTCTGAGGAAAAGCAGTGTGTTAGCCTCGTTATGTAAGGAGAGAGGCCACATCAGCAGGATGCCGTTAGATTAGGTAACAGAGCTAATAAATATGGACCGATGGACCTTGCAACTGTCGGACGACAAGTGCAAAATGCAGCTGCTCTGAAGTATGTGCTGCGCAATTGTGCACTTATAAAATGGCATAATAAGGAAAAATTGAGAAAAAGAGAAAATCAGTATCTCTTTAAATATGTGGTGATTAAGTGTTTGAAATTTGTGATTGAAGGATCTAAATTACTGTCGTTGTCTTCTCATGTAAAATATTTTACTGAAGCTTTGCAACTTAGCTTTAAGGTCCAGTGTGCAGGATTTAGAGGGACTGATTGTCAGAAATGGAATATAATATTAACAATTATGTTTCCATTAGTGTAGAATCACCTGAAGATAAGAATTGTTGTGTTTTGCCACCTCAGAATGAGCCCTTTATATCTTTAGAGAGAGCAGGTCCTCTTCCTGCACCCAACTGCATATAACAACAGCAATAACTAGTGGAAAGAGTGGCGCATTTAGCTGCTGAAGAGCCAGATATGTCTCCCAGGAGATGGTGGAGACCGAAACAGAGCTAAAGGAGAGGGAATATTGGGACTTAATTTCACCAGGTGGCCAGAAACACGACTTCAAATGACTGATAATGTCGCTCTGTATCAACTTGATGTATTGAAAAATTTTGAGGATTGAATAAGCAACCTTTTGCTAACAGGTTTAAACCCGATTTAACAAGCAAGTTGGGCCTAAATTCAGTGTAGTGCGTATGATTTTATGCATCAGAACTTCAGTGGGCCTGGATGAAGAACATAAAGACCCCTACACCAGATCAATATGCAGCAACGAGAGATGATGTGAGTGTTGAAAACTCATAGATGAGCAGGTTGAATAGATTTTAGGCCTCACAGTGAAAATGACAGGCTTCATAACCCTGCTAGAAAAGCTGTCCAGCCTGCTCATGTTTTGGTGTTTTAAGGAGTGCTTAAGATCTTCCAGCAACCTTAGTAATGTCACACATGTGTCCCTCTGGGGTGAATTATTTCTGTAAGAAGTACCTGCACATTACAAGTGCTCTTCATTTCATAATAGCAATCGATTCAAAAAGTCCACATTTATCCCTGTGTGCTAGACCTCCTATTAGGCTGCCAGTGTTTTGGTTAAAGACAAAACAAGATGATAGTATTTCCAGCTAGAAAACAGTTTGAAACAATAATTTCGGTTGGCTAGATGTATGGTTTACCTACATGAGTCACTTTAAAGCATGGGAAAGCGCTCAGCCGTCCATAACTACCATTTGGCTAAAGGCCTTTTAATTGTATCTATCAGTGGCCAAAAAAAAATGCTGCTGCAATGCAGTTTCTGCACTGACAGCTTGAATCATGTTGTACTTCTGGCCACAGTCCAAACAGTGAGGACACAACAGGTGCTTTCCTTCGGTTAGGTGGCAAAACTACCTGCTGTTAGAGGACATCACTGACCAGAGAGGCTGGGAGTCTAAAAATGCTTGAAAAAGATAAAGACGTGCACAACTCCATCACTCACACATGTAATAATATAATAATAGTCTTAACTCATAGAGCACATGTCAAAGTTTAGGTTACAAAGCGCTTCACAAAGGCAGCAAAATAATATGTGATTGCTTGCTGTGGTCACAGTCAGTGAAGTAAGTGAAGTAAACAGTGTTGTTGGTGGTTCTCTCTCACCTTCTTTGGTTTTGTGCTGTTCTGGCACCTCAGCGATGATCCCGTGGAAGAACGGGTTCTTGGAGAAGCCGTCCTGCTCCAAGTCTGCACATAATACACGGAGACGCCGTGAGCTTGTGTGTGATGTGGTGCTGGTGGTGTTTTGTGAAGCTTAGGTCACGCGCCCCGTGGTCTTTTCATGGTTAAAGCCACCTCAACACAAGGTTCATCGAGTAGCTATTGATTGGCTCACGATCTGATCAAAGGCTCCAGAGCTGCTACTAGATGGGCCATGTGCTGAGACTGTTTTGTCAGATGCTTTTTCCATGGTCAAGACAGAGCTGTGTGTGCTGGGGTAATGCATATTTTGTTTTCATGAAGGTCAAACACATCTCAGGTCAAGGCACAGATTTACTCAATATAGCCACATAATAGAGTACCTCTCTGTGTGATTTTCACATGGTCCGCAAGTTTCTCATGTTCAGCCAGTTCCTGTGAACACAGAAGAATGACAATAATTCATATTAACCGTGTGAACTATGACAACCCTCACCATAAACATGTGAGCATGAGTGTGTTAGACTATGGCCCTGTTTGCGCTGTTCAAACCAAACGGCTGGGAGCGGCTCTTCTGGTCACGTGTGCGCTCTAACAAAACCACAGCTAATTCAATAGTATCTCAATAATCTAATAACAGCGACACGGTGCACATGAAGCCCTGACGTCAGCCTGTGAGTGACAGGATGCTGCATGTCTGTCTGACGCAGGGTCATACGCAGCGCGCGCGCACGTGTTCGCTCACCACGATCATCCGCGCGATGTCCTTGCAGTCCTCCACGTTGGCTGCCCGGATAGAGTACTCCATTCTGGTGCGGGGCTGACGGCGCGGCGCTCACAGTGCGGCGGTTCTCTGGCGGGATGCGGGCGGATGCAGCGTCAGATAGTGAGGAGGAGGACTGCCGCCGTGCCGATCCACTCAACCGTAACTAAACAGGATGAGGAGTGAGCTGAGAGCGCCCCCCTGCAGGAGGGAGGCGGCCCGGGGAACCGATAGCGTCAAAATCCACGTGTTGTGGAGAAAGGTTACTTTAAACCTGACCGGACAGCCTTATCATGATTGGCTTGTTTTTGAAGTTGTTGCTTTGTGTGAAGCACGTTATAAGGTGGGTTTAGAATAGTGCTCCATAAATAAAGATTATGATTATGATTATTATTAACATTTATAATTGAAGATGACCTGCAGAACTGATGGCTTATCGAACGATCGAAAGTTCATTCATCCCATTCATTGATGATTCATCAACATACATCATAAAAACTTCACAGTTTATTAGAGAGTGACAAACACATTACCCTTCAGTAGCAATGACTTTGTAAAATTTACAATTACAGATTTGATCCTTTATTGGATTTTGGTTTTCCAGAAGGACATAAACCATCTGGGGGGATTTTTCTCACAGCCTGTCAACCCCATATTATCCATTTAAATGGATTTTTAACTACAAAGCATTAAGTACTAAAGAATGAGTAAATCAGTCATTAACCATTTTAAATGGCTTAGTTACAATCTATTAATCCTTCACAAAGGCCACCTTATTATAAAGTTGCAGAACTAATATGTTTGTAAGCTTGTGTTTGTCTAAGTTGTTGGTGTCTACCAGTATTTGATGTTGTGGCTTACAAACAGAAGATACTCTAAAGATGAATTCATTCTTGTGTGCTATACATTAGATAAATTAATTAAAACACATAACTGAATTGTTTTTTAAAAGCCCTGATTTGAAACTTGCCTTTGGGGGTGTTTAAACTATTTTTCCCAACAAACTAACTGATGCTCTGGAGCCTATAAGGATGTTGCCCTCAGTCACTCAGTTCAACACTGTGGTTCAGAGTGATTTATCTTTAAATAATGTTGGCCAGAATGAAATTTGGTGTGGATGAATTCCCGACCTTATGTGTTGCACCACTGTCTGGCTTACTCTGGTTAAAGTTACTGCTTGCATTGTTGAGCACCCCATCTTTCACATTTGGCCACTTTTTCTTATTTATATAAAACATCCATCTAAACATAAATGACAGGTTGCCATAACATATACTGTGCACATTCATGCTCCCGAGAGGATTCACCTTTTCCTCTTGAAGCAACTCATAAGCTTTCTTCCAGCTCCAGTCTCAGGCAATCTTGAATTTCAGATAGAATCATAATTCACCAGGCAAATTGCCATGGAATTTGCTGAGAACATTCAAATCAATAAACCCCTTTGATTTAGACGAGCCCCGTGACCTTTCCTCAGGATAATCTTTACATAGTCACAAAATCAATATTTCCCAGTTTGTGGGGTGTAATGAGCGCTGTGGCCTCTAGGGGGCCCTAGCAATGCTTTGTCTGTCTTGTCGGTGCAGCTCAGATGAATGCATGCAGCTCTGTGGGATCAGTAGAGGAAATAGTGCACCTCCTTCATTGCTAAGGCTCAAATACATTTTATCATTTTAATTTAATTTTCAATGCACACAAAATACAACGAATACACACTGTGTGTCTCTGGGGACGTTTAAAGAACATAAAACAGGCATTTTTAGACTAAACTTTAAGTAAAATGTGTCTTTAAAGTTATAATTTTGAAATGAGTTACTGCAAAGACAGGCTGACCATTATGTTTATTCATTAGGACACTGCAGGCCTCCATGTGTCTGTGTGGGTTTCTGTTCTTCCGCAAATCCTTAAAGAAGGTGTCAGTCCCGGAGAGGTTATATTTAGTTAAACCTGCCTGAGATGACGCACAGTGTGGACATGTCATCAAACTGTGAACTTCAGCAGCAGAAATAAGAATGATCTCACGATTAGATTTTGTTTGCAGTGCTTCCCACAGAGCGTTTAAGGAACCGAGAATGCCTTGAGAGAGGGAGGGAGGGATGCACTCCAAGAAGACGCAGCGACCACATGATGTGAATGGATGAAGTAATTAAAACATTACTCATCTTGTGAGGGTTGGAATGACACATCTGCGCTCGTGGACGCCTGACAAATGCTTGTCCCTGTTTCAAGCATCCAGTTTGTGAGACTGAAAAATTACTTTTTCTTGTAAAATCAGAGGTGGTGCAATCAGAATCTCAGATATGAGCAGCTAAATGATGGTGATTGTTTGCCAGTGGCACTGCAGCACTGATGGAGAAGTTGAAAGCACGAGTATTATCACCGCATGATGCTCACACAGTACAGTCTTATGACGGTCATTGTTATTTAGCTGGTCAAAAAACGAAAAAAAGGGGGGGTAAATTATAAAGTCAATTAAGATAGAAGAAGATGGGATTTTAAAAACTAGTTACAGAAAATGAAATAAAATCAAAATAGAAGAGAGCAGAAATACAGTACGGAGTGCATTTACAGCTCAGAAATAAGACATAAGGTCCCCCAGATGCGACAAAGGAAATAAAAGTGCTGTATAAAAAAATAGAAACTCAATGGCAGGCACAGGATTTGAAGGGGTGAGAGTTTGGGTGCAGAAAGCTGGTTAGTAGTGCCACCAAATAAGCACTTTTAAATATTTTGTCATTTTTTTTGCTATTCTTCGTGTATTTGGAAGTTGACAGCACAGACAGTCGGGTGGAGCTGGATGTTACGATTGTGGAATGCATTTTACACCGCGAGGCCGGGGAGACGCCCTAAAAAAAAAGTCTGTTAAACTCCTAACGATGTTTTTGAGACCCATATTGTGAAGCTGAGGCTCAAGCCAAAACCTTTGTGCTTACACAAAAACAAAAACCTTCAGGATTTGCGTTTTCCATTCACCTTTTCTTAGAGTACAAACAGGCACCAGCAGAACTTTTATGAACCACTTGTGTGAGTTAATCTTTGTGGGAACCCTCGGTTAAACGACAGTGTAATGATTCGCGGTGAAAGCAGATGACACAGAAAAGCTGGTTTGGCTCTGTGTGACGTCTGGTTTGAACTAATAATTGATGAAAGATTTAGCAGTGAAGCATCTCAACAGGGCCACAGGCCACTCTCTATCATGAAGATTTTTTCATCTAAAGTCTGCTTCCTCATTTTTAACATTTCTAATAACTAATAACATGCTTACAACCCACTGTAGCTTGCTGCCTTTGCTTATTTATGTGTTGATTCTGCGGCCCTGTCACAGTATAATTAGACGAATGTGTTTGCTCCAGGCTAAAAATACATTTATGAGAGATCTGTCACAGTACACGGCATTCTCCAGGCTGGAGGGTGGGGAGGAAATGAGCAGGGAGAGGGGGATTTTAGCCAGCTTTCTCCTGAAAAAAAAACAAAAAAACGCCGACTGCGAGGCTATTAATAGCTCCGGCAAGACGGTGCGGCTCTTTAAGGCTGACTAACGGCTCCTTTCATACCACGCAAGCAGAAAAACCAGAGCGTTGCCACCGTTTTCATCAGCGGCCTCGTCGGCACTGCTGATGACGTGCGTGCGACACCCCTGACAGCTTTTACAGATGCACTGGAGGACTTGCGGGCAGCCAGAAGCAGAAACAATGTAGAGAATATTAGTCAGTGGATTGTGAGTAAGAAAGAGTCGGGTCTCACTGGGCTTTCTGACAAATGCTACAAAAACCCAGAGATGATGCTGGTTGGTGTGTTTGATGTCATACCTACTTGCTTTCAGAAAGTTCTTGAGGCAGATGAAGTTAAAGATGCTAATCATCTCATATTACTCTGGGACACAGTTCATGAATCTGGGCGAGGGCGTCTGATGTTGAAAGGCCGGAAATGCCCGATGACCTGGGCTTACATCACTGATGATGCACCACAGAGCGTTTCTCACGTCTGTTCTAAACCCTTTATCTTAGCAGTTCTACATTTTGGGAATTACATTTATTTGCTTTCTGGGGAACGAGATGAGAAGATTGATAGGCCTATCACTCACGTAGCACTCTCATATCTGCCCATTAAAATAAAGCCTCGGACAGCTAATGTTAGCTTAGCATAGCATAAAGCCCGGATCAGCTACCCAGGGAAAAAAATGACACCTCTGCTTTTAAACAGGCTATTAAACAATCAAGAAATAACAAGTCGATTAATGAGCTTTCAAGATGCTGAGCCTTGGACTTCCTCACTGGACAGAATCAGGCTAGCTGTCTCCCCCCGTTTCCAGTTTTAATGCTAAGCTAAGCTAACTGGCTGCTGGCTGTAGCTTCATATCCACCACATACGTATGAGAGTGGTATCAATCTTCTCATCTAACTCTCGGCAAGAAAGCGATTATATCCAAAATATCCAACTATTCCTGTAAGAATATGATTGTTGCAGGTGAGGATTTTTTCCAACAATCTTTTTAACTCCCTCCTTCCCACCCACAAGCACAGGAACAGCTCAGCCAACCAGTAAGAAAGACAGATAGTAAAAAAAAAAAAAAAGATCATTTTATTTATTCATTATGAATAAATGAGACAACAGGTCAAACTAGAAAAAGTTATATTATGACTGCTTAATTTTCAGAGATAAAAAGTTTAAATGGTTGCCAGGTAGAAATGTAGAATTGATGGAACACTAAATCTTTTCTGATTGGCTGATACATGACCTGTTTAACCCGATGGCTGTACACTGGAGGCAGCAGCTGCTTTCACCTAATCACAATTATGCCTCTGCAAAGAAAGGAACAGACTGTCATTTTAGGCATATTCTCATATGTGCAAAACATGTGCAGCAGAGTAGTTGCTGCAGATCATTGAAAAAAATGCACCGTATGTCCAAATTTGGTGATTTGGAATTTATCAGATAAGCTTTAAGTGGAGGATAAAGTGTTCCTTTACTGGTTGAGAAAATCCTTTTGCTCCTTAAGATTAAATAAACCTGTGCCTCTTCACAGTGTTTACAGTGCTACAACATTGTCACTTGTCATATGACATAATATTGTTGTCGTACCCAGTATGACGTCAATGATGCAGCACTAAAAGAGTAAAGCCAAGGCTGTGTCACTTCTATTAAGCGCGAATGAATAGGCCACTTATTACATAACACTGACATTATTCACACCTCTGAATAAATAAAAAAGATTGTAATTCTGTGTTGCCAACGTTAGAAGGTGGATTTACAAAACGTACTTCACAGCCAAGTTCTGTTAGCGTCAGTCGAACAACCCAACATGCCGTTAATCGTCCTGGCCTTACAGCTGAAAGGTAAACATGGATTTTCATGTAACATGTTCAAGTGTTTTCTAAAATGTTCTAATGATCTTAGACACAGATCAAGAAAAACAAGCCTGTACTTTGGTGACGCTAAAAGAGAAAGTGGCATGTTTGCCCCTTTACATACAAATAAAGCCGATTTTATTCAAATACTGGTTTGTCGCTGTTGTTCAAACAAATCATTTAAATCTGTCTGCTTCTGGTTTTGTCAAGCTATTGTTTCTTTGTCTGTCCGTTTGTGAAAGCTGTTCCAGTGCACTGCTATAACCAGCAGTCACATGCTGGATAATGTCAGCTCCTTACGGCCTGGACAGGAAGCCCCCTCCTCTTCCTGTTTAGTCTAGATTGTGATTGGTCCCTGGGCTCGAGTGCATTTCCACAACAAAGCAGTCAACACCCCATTTATCAGTTTCTAAAAAGACCTAAAAGTGGCAAATATGAAAGCGGTTGAAGGGACTGAAATACAGTCAAAACAAAAGAGGAATCGCTGCTGACACCTTCCTCCTTCCCTCCTTCAGCTGCCATAAATTCCATTTTTGGGCATTATTTTGCTGTCAAAGTACGTGCCCTCCATAATTAGCTACTTCACCACATTAGCGTGTGCCTGCTCGTGAACACAAAGCACAGCAAAGCATTGTGATAAGAGCTATTCTTCTGCTCTGCTTATCATGAATAGCTCACTCTGGGAATACAGTGGCCACGAGAGAAAACATTTAGATTTATTATAAGATGTTACATAATTGGTTGGTCTCTTTTTGGCACGAAGCGTCCAGCTGCAAATGGCTGCAATAATGACCTATTTCAAGAAAGTCTGCATCGGAATGACATTAGAACTTGAAAATAAGCCCTGTGATTGAAGGAATTCCCCCAGACGAACCCTTCCTCCTGTCTGGCCACCTCGTGTTATACTTGAACCCAACCGGCTATCTCAGTCTGACAAAGTAGGGGGGAAAAAAAGGGAAATTAGCTCATAGGCTGACTGACGCAACCATCGTGTAAAGATAACCAGAGGAGAGAAAAGCAGACACGGTGTCATTCCCTCTGCTCCACGTGGGCCCATTAACATGCCTTATTAGGACATCTGCAGCCGGTTGTGTGTGGAAGCAGTCGGGCCGGCAGATGCTGCTTTTTGTTTTCTGTTTTCTATTGGCCAGCCTGCCTCTCCTAACTTCCCTCAGACGGTCTGAGTCATGTGATTCCCGTGAAGGTCAGCTCAGCTGGCCACTCGCCCACCACGGGGCTCTGGCTGACGTGCACCAGAAGGTTAAACAGTAACACTGCAGGTACAGTTTTCGGTAAAGACAAATAAACAACAAGCTTTCTGGGAAGGAAAAGAAAAGCGTCTTGCTCTGGCGCGGCTCCATGTCAGTGCCCAGCCTCCAGGTTCACAAACATCTCATCCATGCTATTAATCTGGGATAAACTACCCCCTTTCACTCACAACACAAACAAAGAAAGGGATATTTACAGGCCTCATATTTCTATCCCACTGATAGCGCCTCCATGACCAGCTTCCCTTTTTGATTCCAGCTGCCAGATCCTGTTTTAGCCTTCAGGGCAGGTCAACCCTGAGATCAACCCAGTTTACAGACAACAGCGATTTACGTGTAGACCTGTTGCTACTGCAAACATGCATCACTTTTGAATTGTTTTAAAACGTGATAATACTCCTGCAAGCCTCAGGGCTACTGTGCAAATGTTAAGCTGTCTACAGGTGCGTACAGGTGAGGATGCAGATTAGCATTTCCTGATATAGACCAAAGTAAACAACATAAACTTTGCAAATGTGTCCCAGTTTGTTTGTTGTTGCTGACATCAGTCGCGACAGGGAAGTCAAACTGGAGCAGGAAAAGGGAGCGATAACTACAATGTCAACGAAACAGAAACAAGACTGAGAGTCTACAGCCATGCTAGCAGCTCTGAGAGGTGGTATTATAGGCACAGCTTTGAGCTACAAGCTAACATTGGCATGCTATCATGCTTACTATGACAATTTTGACCGCCTGGTGTTTAGCACGTACAAAGTTTACCAGGTTTACCATCTTAGTTTAGCACACTAGCATTGCTAACAATTGCTAAATAGCTAATTCACATCATATGGGCTGGATGGTAAAGACGAAGAAGAGTCCCATGTTAGCTATTAGCGAGCGTTGGCATTATCTGATGACTCAAGAACGCAATATGGTTACAGAGTAGAATTTAATAATTTGGTTTATTGCTGCAGAATACTGGTACTTCTGTAATATTAAGTGCCAATTTGGATATACAACTTGCAATTAAACTTGTCGTAATTAGGACTTGGTTGTGACAAAAATTATATTTACGAGTTGGAAACTTGGAATTCACAATAACTCTGATGTGACATGAAGGCAGCAAACAACGTACAGCTGAGGCTCATGGGAATGTCATTAAGTTGTGTCAACATCACGGTGACATTATTAGGATTCATCCTCTGGGGATCATGACTGTCTTTACAAAATTCAATGGAAATCAATCCATTATTTGCATTTGATTGATGTAAATGATGTATGATATTTTACCGTCCGTGCACAAGTACTAAAAATAGGGTACAGACATTTTTAATCACCTCGTCTCTGCAGGGTTTACCTTGCCAACACCCTCCTATGTCCACAGAGCGCAAACAGAAAACAAAGGGCTGTATGAAGGCCCCACAAATTCCAATACATCCACACAGCCGGCAGCTTGTGAACAGCACGTAGCATATCTAAACTCCAAACACTCAGAAGAACATAAGCAACTGCATCCTGAGGAAATCGCCTCTTCCTTAAAGCTTTACCGTAATGAGGCATCAAAGCTTGGTCTGCAGCCAAAAAATGAGATCTGTGTGTGAGATTAAGTAGATTTTTAAGTGGTAATAAAAAAAAATCCCCTGTGAAGATGTAAAACCTCACTATACTGAAATACTTGAGAATTTCAAATTTATCAAATGTCCTAGCCACACAGTTCTTCTGTTTCTCACTATTAAGTAACTTCTTCAGATTTAATTCCTTTGAATTCAGGCAAATAACAGGAAAACCTGACCACAGACACAATGAACCCCCGCCAATGATTTCTTTTCTAGGTAACTGAGCCATTTCCTTCGATGAAACCAGAGGCCTGTTGTACTTGTTCAGGAAGGTGTTAACCAGGGAGTGGAGAGAGAGGTGGATTTACATGAGTAAATCCGGTCACTTTCACTGGAGGAGCAGCTATTGTCTCTCAGAGTGGGTCAAACACACAAAAGCATGCAAATGAACTGGGGGATTAATTTTTCATGCCATTCTCTCACCCAGCGTCCTGTATTAGCTTCATAACATGACACATTTCTGATACTGATGACGAGCTTGTGATTGCAACCTCTGTGTACCAGAATGAGTTACGTGAACCGCCGACACGCTGGAACTTCAGCATTACTTCTGACAGTAGCAGAGAACAAGTTATTGCTTTCTGCTGTCATGCTCACAATCCAAACATACAAGAGCTCACTACTGACAGACAAATTTATGCAACAGGACTCTTCTGCGATTACGAAACCTAAACTGAATGACACTTTTAACCCATTTGTCACAACAGACATGGACAACAACAAAAACGAACCCCACCCATCGTGTTCTCTATTGTAGTAAATATTTGAGAACAGTGCACAGTCGCCCATAAATCTACAGTTACCATTCCTGTTTTCATATCTCCACGCCTCATCCAACTTCCCTTCAGGTAAGCACTCTGCTGGAACATACTGTATTGGTGTGCGTGGTATTCAAGTCAATAACAACTCAAACTGGTGAGACTAGAAGTGATGAGGCTGGTAAAATGGGCCTGCAGTAACAACCAGGTGGTGGTTTGGTTTTAAACATGAATGATGATTTTCTTTAATACGTTTTTTTTTTTGTCCAGACATGCCTTTTCCTAATGCTCTTGGATGTTAATCAAATGACTCCTGACTGCAATTTCAAGGTGTGTCTACATGCCAGCATGTTCACAGTGACAATGCTAATGTGCTAATGTTTAGCAAGTGTGATGATGTGTCCACTCTCTCTCTCTCACTCCTCTCCCTATTTGATGAATTAGGACTTTATTTCAACCACTCCAGAGTCAGGGATGATTGCTGAAACAGTGAAAAGATGAACCAAGAAGGTTTTGTTGAGTTTTCTTTTGTTTTTGTCAGATTTGAATTAAGTGTATTTTCACAATGATAAAATTACTGTTTTTTTGAATGGAGTCTGGTGGGTCTGGCAAGAGTGATATGACAGCTGTTTCTGGTTAAATAAAATGGATCTTACTATTGAACAAGAATGTTTATCTGTCTGGATCGTTGCCATAATATTGTCAGACACTTATTATAACAATATGAGCTTGTCAGTGGCAAAAACAAACACTTTTTGTGGACATACTTTGGCAGTGCACAAATGCATGAGGGATTACAGTCATGGCTGCCAGTTACAACTTAAACGTAACAAAAACTGTTGTCTTCATTTATCAGTTAGACACAAAAACATGGGGAAAAGGGTCCATAATTAGATAATATGTGAGGTCTTCCAGGATGCGTGGACTCCGGCACCAACTGGAAACTAATGTCACTTTCAATGACTGAAAATGGAAATGTAGGTCAAGCTGCAACAAGCACATAACAACACTGTTAGGACATGATTTGATTTTATCTATTTTGCAACGTGTAGGTATGTAGTTCTTTTAAAAGACTTCTATATTAAAAAAATGTATACAAGAAGAGTGACTCTCATTTTATTGGTTTCCCTCCTCTGGATATGACATCCAAAAACAGATATTTAAATGTTGTTGTGGTTGTTTTAGTCGGAATATTTGAACAGCCGACCAGCCAGTAGAGTGACATAGCCATCTACACCTGCACCGCAGGTATGAAAGTGATTGACAGTTACGGTTATTATCAAATGAAGGTGTAAGTTCCTGACATTGCTTTCATAACACTGGTTGTACCGGTGCCAGGGACTGAGTGTAATGTACTTTTTGCCTGAATAGGAGATAGCCGCGATAGCCTTCTTTGTTGACAAGCTACTATAGATATACATCAGTAAATGCCAACAACAGTTGCTTTACTTGCTTTACTTTTCACTTTTTGTGTGGTTCCCACTTTTGACAACAACAACGTTACATTCCTGTTCAACTTCACAAGACACGGTATGACAACCAGAACAGAGGCCCTGTGAAAATGATGGCAACTGATCTGAGAAGAAAAGCCTACCAGATCACTCAGTAAACCAGCTTCTTGGAACAAAGACCCTGGTCTGGACTCTATGATTAACAAAATCTGTCATAACCTCTCTGTCTGGGTCAGCTATTCTCTCTTTAGTGTGAATTACAAACTAATCTCTTGCTCCTGTACACACTGTGATTTTGTTCCTCGGAATCCCAGAACTTCCTCCCAGCAGGAATCGTGTTGACTTTGACCATTCAAGGAGCTGTTGTGTCACGCAGTGTTGCAGTGTGCTTTCTTGAACTGGCTGTTTTCCTTCACCTTGCCTCTTGCTGTGTTCAGAGTCTTTGTTTCCCAACACTGACTTGTAACAACCTCCGAAAAGGATTGTAAACTTGCCGGTTTCAGTCACAAGTAGCAATCAAGACATTTTAAATAACGTCTACCAATTAGTTTCTGAACAACTGGGTGTGTCTATAATAGCAGCACACACACTGATAATGATGTCTTGTGGCCACAAGACATTATTATCAGTTAGACTCAATTGTGGAGTCTAAAAAAAGACTGTGTGCTGTATCTGAGGCTTGACATTTACTATTGTTTTACATAGCTGCAAACTCTCCTGCTGCAGGGATATTAACATGGCGTATATGTTAATATGTTAAGCCTCTGTGAGGCTGTACATGTGCACAGTGACACTTACTGTAATGCTAATGCCAGCATGCCAACGTGCTCTCAATGGCAATGCTAATGTGCTAATGTTTAGCAAGTGTGATGTTAATGGTATCTATAATAGTATTATGTTCACTATTTTGGTTTAGCGTGTTAGCATGCTAACATTTGCTACTTAGCACTAAACACAAAGTAAAGCTGATGTGAATGTTTTTTTTAAAGGTATGCAGTCGTAAATCGTAAAGTATTGGATGGATGCAATTTTCGACCTGATGATGCACTAAATAACCTAAATAACCTGCCAAGACATTTCAGTCTGGACTAACTGGTAACTGGCAACCGACCTGCCAATAAGGCGATACGGCCATCCACATTTGCAATGTAGCTAAAACATGACTGACAGGAACGATAATTATCATATGACGGTAAAAGTTGGTGACATTCGTTACATAACACTGGTTGTAATGTTGCCAGGGACAGATTGCTATGTGCTCCAATAGGACTCGGAGATCGCAAGTGGGCCACTGCCTTCATTGTTGACAATATGTAGGGCTCACTAGTTTTCTGTTGTGACAACCTCATAGTTTGGGTCAGGTATTCCATACCTTTAATGTGAATTAAAGACCAATCTCATCAACAAATGTTTCACTTTTCTTTTCTCAGTAATCTTTCGTACGCAAAATCCCCAAATGTCCTCCTAGCAGGAACTGTGTTGACTTTGACCATTCAAGGGGCTGTTTGCTCATGAAGTGTTACAATGTGCTTTCCCTGAACTGGCCACTTTCCCTCACCCAGCCTTGTACTCACAGATTGTCTTTGTTTCCCTACAATGACTTTTAATGACCTCCTGAGAGGATTGTAAACTTTGTTGGTTTCAGTTACAAGTAGCAATCAAGACATTTGGATTAATGGCTGCAGATTAGTTTCTGAACAATTGGTGTGTTTGTAACAGCGGCGCACCCACATGTGGAAGCTCTCTGAGGCTGTACGTAGGCACAGTGCTAAATTGAGCTAAGTGCTAACGTCAGCAGGCTAACATGCCCACATTGACAATCCTACATGTTAATGGTATACAAAATGGTAAACTGATCACTGTCTTAGTTTAGTGTGTTAGCAGTGTGTTCACCATCTCAGGGCATGTTAGCATGCTAACATTAGCTAATTAGCACTAAACACAAAGTACAGCTGAGGCTGATGGGAATGTCATCAGTTTTAGATATTTGGTCATCAGCCAAAGCATTTTTGGCCAGATGATGGTGGTAAGATGAAAAGTAAAGTGTTCACCAGAGTTAACGTTTCATCTTGATGGGAGCGCTGATATCTGGACCAAACTTCATGGCATCTGATAGTTGTTGAGACATTTCGCTGCCAAACAAAAAGCCTCATGGTTGCACTATAGGAAACAACAGCTACTTGAGTAAGTCAGTGGGATCAGACCATGTCTGTCCAAACATTCATGGCAATAGTTGTAGACTAACATTTCCTTTCATAGAGTTTTAAGGTATTTTTGCATGCTAAACACCCAAATAAAGCTAGAAATACATGATATATTGCTAATTGGTGTAAATAAACACTGACATCTTTCTGGAGGATTAGATATGAAACGTGTACAGCAATTCTCTATTGTTCTGTCTGAATAGTGCTTTGACCCCTACGATCTTCACCAATCAAGTGGGCAAACTAAGACTTCATTACATGTTTGCACTCGCTGAATGGTCCCCTCGACGGGAGCACCAAACAGGCTGTACGAACTGCAGCTGCACTCCTGCCGATGCAACGGTTTGGATGCTGACTCTGTTCTTGCTGCCCGATGTGAGTTACGCAGGGAGGGTGGATGCCTGTCTGAGATGCTCCATTATGTCACCGGTGCTCCAAGAATAGTTCCAGTGTGCCCCGCTAGGCACTGAGGCGAGTGTGACGTTCAGACTTAACTGCTATTGGGCCAAACCCAGAAGAAACAGGGGCCCTACTGTTTCCCCACGTCAGGCACACCCAGCCACACACACACACACATACAGATGCTAAGACGCACACACACATGGAACCGTTTAAGTTTTTCCCTCTGCCACTGTTCAAAATGCACCCTGAATAAACACTTGAAGCAGTTCTGAACCATTGAGCCCAGTGATCCCCATTAGAGACAGGCTGTGACGCAATGTGATGGTAATGAAAGGTAGTGGGTTTCAGATGTTTCCTCAGCCTTGTTTTGTACTTATATAAAGTAATGTGAAACTTTCAGTTGGTCGAGCATAGTGTCTGAAACGATGGCGACTCATATATTATCACAAAAAGCCCACATTTGAACAATTTTTATTAATCATGTTAATGCATAAATATAACGTTTTTGCCAAAATTCACTTAAATAAACCCTTTAAATTGGTGCTGAAATGATCCGTTTAGTTGATGGATAGAAAATTTAATTACAATCAACAGCAAATTTACTTCAAATCTGGTGGATCTGCTGGTTCTCTCAGTTTTAAATCGCTGTATACTTTTTATATCATGCTATCGCATTTGGGTTTTGAAGTCTTGACTGGAAAAAAAAAAACGCTTTCAAAATGTCGGCTTGGGGAAATTTTGACAACCATTTTTCACAGATGAACTGAAAATAAAAGTAGCTGTTTGTTGCAGCTGTGTACTCTGTGCCTATATTAGACGAGCATGAACCAGTGCTAATTTCTACACGCCACATGCGTTATAACCTTACATTCTCATGGTGATCCCAAAGTTTCCAAAAAAAAAAACAAAAAAACAACTTAATATGTCAGGCAGAATTTTTGGGTAAAAATGATTAAAAGTAACGTAATAAATAAATGCAAACATATTCTCAGTATGTAAATGTCACTCAGTGTGAAATTACAGGATTTTAACTACTTTTACAGCTACTGAAGGAGGCATAAACTGATATATTTCTATGTAAATATGTGCATAAACGAAGTGTGCCATAAATTGTCCTTAAAACAGCCCTGCCGGTAAAAGACTAAGTGTTATCAATCCTGCTCTATAAATCCCTCTTCGCCTGTAAATCATGTCTTCTTCCCCCCCAGTGCCCCCTCCGCTCAACGCCAACCAGCCCCCTCACTGCTCGGACGCAGCTGCTCGTCCACGTGCGTGACGAGCTCGCGCCTACGCTGTTTAAAACGGTCTTCCCACGCGCTCACCTCACACAGAGAGCAGAAGAAGGAGAGCGTGAGCCGGTCTGAACATAAACCGCTTCGGGCTGTCTGCGGCTCACTTGTCGTTCACTCGCGCACAAGGAGCACTGAGCTCACGCAAAAAAACTCTGAAAATTTAAGTTTTCTTCGATACCGGTCGGTGAAGCAGTTTCTTTTCTTTAAGTACACGGACAGTCAATGTGGTTGTGTGTGAACGTGCCGGATAGCAGACCTCCACCTGCCCAGCAAGATCACGGGACTCTGCCGTTCACCTCAGGCGCACGAGGACATCGTTTGCATGAAACTGTGGCCAGGTAAGGCTCATTATTGAAAAGTACACACGTGAATAACTTCCCTAAAATTCATTGACAGCTTATCATTAATTTGTTAAATCTACCGAGAAATTGTTGTTGTTGTTTTTTTTTTTTTGATAATGTGGCAGTCGCTTTTGCAACGAAGTGTGGACTCTCACGGGACGCTTCGCGGCTCGCCGAACCACATTCTAAAATCCACAAATTTAAAGTTATCTCGCTTATTTCTCAGATTCTACGTCGTTAAGCGTGTTTTAAAGTTTTCAAACTAATCACTAGTCTCTGTCGGATAATTCGGCTTAAAAATTTGATCATGAGAACTTTTAAAAAAATATATTTTTTCAATGCTCCATCAATTCCTTATATCAGGTGAATCAAACTCCTTCCATTTAGGTTTCATCTAAGTTCTGCCTTGTGGGGTGCTACCTGACATGAAGAACTAAGCCATCCTCTTAGTTGACACACTTCTGCACTGCATTTGTATTTTTTGGGGCAATAATCTCGCCATTTTATGTTTGGCTGCTCTACAGAATAAGTGTTCAAGGTAAATTATAAGCAAATAAATGTCATGTCCAATTTCAAAGGCTCCTTCCAACAACAGGATGAACTGTTATGATCCGACAGCTCTTTGCATATGGCAGAAATCTGAAGGATATTTGTTTATCCAGACCTGCACGTGAGGCGGTACCTGGATGTAAATTTCAATTGCATTTGTTCCAATACTGTGGTCAATTTCGCGCCAGCGGCAGGGAAAACCTATGCTAAAGCCTATGCTTAATGCAAAGTAGGCAGCTGTTATATCTTGTGTGTGTGTGTGTGTGTGTTTCCAAGTGAAAGTTGTGCTTGTAACCCACATGTGTAACTGTACAGTGTGTGTGCATGTTCTGGGTCGGCCCAGGCTCGAGGTCAACCTGTATCCCTTCTGTGATGTGACACACTCACATAAGCATGCCATTGTTTGTAGGAGAAATATTTAGGGGGGAATGCAAAGCTGTTTCCTGCACAGGGGGGTTGACAAACAATGGCCACTACCTTGGAACAGTCGGTGGTTCTCTCTGCAGCTCGCTTCTGAGGACAGAGCTAGGATGTTGAAAGAATGGCCAAGAAAAGAGAAAGGGGAAAAAATAAAGTTTAACACAATGGAGAACGGGAGGTTCTCTGGGTTTGTAAGATGGGAGACAATGGGAGGCAAGATGTGGAAGTTGCATAAGATGTGTGCTAGCAAGGTCACCAAAGCCTTCAAGTCCTCCAGATCTAGTACTATAATTATATATGTGCTGAGTTTGAAGAAGGCTACTGTATGTAGGCCTACCTGTGATTTCCTTTTGTGCGTTACAGTAACCTTTAATTTATTTTGGCATGTCTCCAGTTCACTGCTGAGAGGACAAAGCCCAAGTCAAACCTGACTGTAAATATTTAATGGTTGATGTCTTTGGTGGATGAATATTCCTCACTGAATGCGTCATCTTTGTAACTGATCCTGTTTGGTGGCCTTTGTTTTTCCACGCTGCTGTACAACTTGTGCTGCTGCCTGCTTTTGTTTTTTCCCCCCTCAACAAGGAGTTGAAATCATGAGATTGCACAAAAGCTCCAGCAAATGAAGAGTCCCTTCATACCTAAGAAAATCCTCAGTGTCAAACAATCAATTTCCAAGACGTACCCCTTCCCTCGCCTTATTTAGCTCCGAACAAAGACTGAGCACCTGTCTCGGTCAATTATTCACGCTTCTTTAAAAAATGCATCAGCTAACGTCAATGTCTTTATCTGCCTTGTTTCAGATAAAAGCAGTGGATGCAACTACGCTCCATTTATAGAAAAAAGGTGGAAGAGTGGGAGAGGCTCTGAAGAGGACCGGCTGACCACCGGCAGATACACCTCAGCTGACGCTGCCTCCAAACCCGGCCTGAAACGTACAATGTCCCTCAGCACTTTTCACATCATGCAGACCCTTAAGAACTCTCCTGCGGCGCTGCGTCGGCGCTTTTGCCGCGACCGCACAGAGTCTTTATCCCACGGCGACCCTCTCTTCAAAGTCCACTACCTGGGCACGGAGAAAATCTTCTCTCTGGATCGAGAGCAGGCCCAGGACGCCATTAGCCACTTGCTGGAGGGCATTGCTAACGGGAAGAAGCTGAGCAAAGATCACGCCCTGGTGGTGCGCCCAAGATACGTGGAGGTCAAAGAACTGAGCACAGGTCGGCAGCTCACTAAGACCTACCTGCAGGACATTGCGTACTGTGCCGCGGATGCCAACCGGCCCAACGTCTTCCTGTACATCTGCAGACACCACGGGCAGCAGCTGCAGTGTCGGGTGTTCTGGTGCAGCCGGGCCGAGCGGGCTCGAGACATGACGGCTTGCCTGGCGCATTCTTTCCAGCGGGCGCTGAGCGACTGGCAGGATGGCTCGGCCACGCTGCAGCCAGGAGGCAAACGGGCAGAGGAGTCGTCCAACTCTCCCGCCAACACCAAGAGCTCTACGCTGCCTGCCAGCCTGGGAAAAGGTGAGACCACAACAGAAATAACCACAGAAATAGTGAAGTTTGGCTCTTAGCCAAACTGTGACACAGATCATAAGTGGTACAGTCTTAATGTAACGCAGTTTTGTGCTATGAGCTACTTTAATAAATCATTTTTGATAAAATGCATTTAAATATGTGAATTAAAGGTAGCTTGATCACATCAGATCATGTTAATTCCAACAGATTCACAGGCTGCAGAGGTGGCATTAACTCTGATTTATTTATGTGTGTGGTATAATAAACTCAATTACTAAGATCTTTTTTAGTAAGATTATCTTCCCAACTTCTTAATTTCAGGGATAGCAGTCTCTGCTGCTTTGGTTTTAAGTATTTTCTAGTTCTTGCAAGCTTGTCATGCCGTTTTTCGTTCCCAAAAAACACACATTTTATCAATTTTGCATTTTGGTTTTTCTTAAACCCAGAGGCCCTTTGATGGTGTATGACTAACGAACCATTTCGCTGATTCACTGTCCTTCCCATACTCGCCTCTCTTGCTGTCCAAGTTGTTTAGAAAGATAAGGCACGGCTGAAACAAGCACATTTAAAGACAGTTGTGAAAACCAAGTGCTGATGTAAGGAGTGGTCAATGAATAGCCTCACGAGGACACTTTAGAGTCAATGTTGGACGTTCATTATTAACATTTAAACACCAGTGTCACTGACTCGCTGTCTTTTTCTTTTCAGTTCGCTGGAAGAAGAGGGGCTCTGTGTCTCGCAGCCCCCTCAGGGCCATCAGCAGAAGAGGATCTGCCTCTGACAGCTGGAACTGAACCCCAGCTTTAATCCCTCAAACACATTAACCTGATGACAACCTCAAGGATGACAGCACTGACGGGAGGGGAGGGAGCGACTACAGGACAGGAGGAAGGACAAAGGGGGACGACAGCGGGAAGTGGGAGCGTCCGTATTTGGACATATGAGGACTCTGCTTGTGAGAGGATGTTGGCGTAATCAGTGAGCGTATGGACTTGATGGTTTTGAAGTGGCAAAATTGTCTGTTGACTTTTGCAAGAGTGGCGTCCAGTGTGGCACAAAACGCTGCTGACGGTTGCTTTTGTCCACCTGTCAGCAGCTATGTGAGGACTCGCGATTGGCCGCAAGCCATTCGAGGACCGGACTGGTTCATTTCCAGGACTGTTCTTATGGTGGGCTTGTTTGTTTTTAAGTCGTCTACTCGATATTTAGGCCACTCAAGAGTTTGGTCTGTCGAGACAAGAGAGACAGTTGAACCAACGATACCAGCTGCTGGCCAAATGATCCACAGATGACAACTAAAAACTGGAAAAAGACAACAAGCTTGATTTTGTAGGCTGATTTTTATTTAACTGACATGTGACAGGTCATGATGATTTTATTCTATTTATTTTTTATTTTTTTTAACCCTGTGGCACTAGCAAGCATCTTTCTTTGTTTTCGAAGTGGATGGATGAAACCAAATTTTTAATCTGTGTTCTGAGAGTTTTTGCCAAGATCACTTAAATGCAGGTCGTACAAACGTCAAGTAAAACTGATTACAGTCTGTAAAGCACATGAATGCCCTACATTTCTAACTGTAAAATTGGCCTCTAAACACATCAGTTTTGTAGTTTCTTACTTTATTTGAAGAGGTCAGTAGCGTCCATGGTTATATGACAGGCCCAGCACCTGCATTATAAATGGGGGGCGGGGAAATAGTTCCAAGTAGAACCTGCAGGATCAACAATATCCTCCCCTTATATACCGCAGCAGCATCCTGCAAAAAAAACAAACAAACAAACAAAAAACACCCTGGATCCTATCTGTCCACTGTGATAAATGATTTGCATTCATGTGGAAAAACACCCTCGGCCATGACTTGCAGGGTTGGTCTGCGTCTGAACACTGGGAACGTTGTGTTCCCATGTGGAGCCTCTGTGTGGAATGTGCGGCCATGCACCTGCATTCCAAGTGGGGGAATCTGAGACGGAGGATCTTCTCAAAAAGCCCCGTACTCTTCTCCCTGTCCAGCCATGACTTTGCATATTGAGCAGCCTCATCAGTAGATGCTACACTGGGCTTTTAGCTCCGAGCCCTTGACTTGTTCGCATTAGCAAAGCCATAAAAGGTGCCCTAACTACTTCGAGTGGTGGTTATAGGCACGGGTATGCGCCGTGTTGCATAACATGCTCTCATGATGCTGATTTCTGTCTTAAGGTTTACAAATGAGACTTTAAGATTTGTAGCACACACCCTGAGGCTACCATAAAGTTGTCATTTTGTGTTTTTTTTTAACCAAAACTAAGCTAGAAAGGTTTCTATTGTTTTTTTTAAACAGGAAAGATATTTTGACTTATGTGCCACTAGGTCATTTTTATCAGTTAATTTTAACGTTTTGTACTCGTGGTCTATCTTTTCAGTTACAAATGGCGCAGCCCCATTCTCAGAAAAGGGGTTAAATGTGCCTGCTTTAAGGCGTATTTTATCAATGTACTGTTTTACGTTCTTGTACATATTTAATTAATATGTATTTTATGGAATATTAAAATGTTTCATACGACATGTGGTCTGGATGTGTTGCTCTCACTGGTGTAACTTTCAGGAAGGCAGATATTTAACCAGCTTTAACTTCAGCAGCCTTTGACCCCGATAAAGACATTTCCAGGCTTGAATGCTCAACTTTTTAAAAATGTTATATTTGGCCTGAAGAAAACAGAATTCCTTTCGTTAAGTGTGTGTGTGTGTGTGTGGGAGAGCGGGATTGAATGGTTTGGGGGTGGCAGGGCAAGACATTCAGAGAGGTCCTGGGATGTTTAATCTCAGTCATGTGACTCATTTCCCAGGGCTATTTCTCCAGTGTTTTCACATTTTCAGAAACTCCCGTACATGTGACCACCTTGCAGCTGCAGTAAAGATGCAGCTCCAGCTGGACGGCCTTGAAACAAATAGGTCTGAGCTCTCTTCAGGTTACATAAACACACATTAGGTCTCTTTGCAAAAAAAAAAACGTTGAACACGCCACAGCACAAACACAAAAATATTAAAATAAAATGATCTATATACAGTCCTGATGAGAATTCACGCATTTGAACCTATTTGCGGTCTCTTTTCGTCCAAAGAAGTCAGTAAAAGTGCTCGGAGGACGCCTCATCTTCACGTCACTCCTCTCCGGTAGAGTCCTGCACTGTGGGACTGCTGGCCAGCCCGGAGCTCTCTCTGTGTTGCTGTAGCTCCAGCAGGGACTGGACGTGAAGACGCCTCAGAGGCTTCACCTCCTCTACCACTGAAAGGAGAGGAGATTGTCAAAAACACTCACCGATACCTAAAAATGCAGCTGTGAGTGGAGGAGGAATGCTGTAGTCTGACTCTGTTGTAATGTAGCTAAACAGCACCACCTGCTGGCCTACATAGTAAAAACTGTATTAAACTCAAATAATGTGCTGTTTTTGTCTGCTTGCTTCCTTTGGGACAAATTCCTGACACCCAGCAGTGACGGCATAAAAGCAAAAACCTGACACCACCTGCTGCACTCCCACATTTCCCACCTTTGTCATAGTGCAGCTCGTCCCGGTTCCCGTAGACCACATACATCTCCAGGAAGTTGAGGAGGGCGCCTGTGACGAGGAAGCGGTCAGGGAGGGGGAGGCTTTTGATGTAACGCGTGTCCAGGGCGAAGGGGTTGGAGGGAGAGGGAACGGTGCACAGGCACACCAGCTCACTGACGATGTCCCACACACGAATACCTGAAGAAAACAATAATAATCCAGTGGAAAAAAAGCCCACAAGACTGTGATAAACATTTGTCTAAATCTAGCAGCGCACTGTGATGTTTATAAAGCACCTAAAGCTTTTTCCACAAACTGAATCCACACCACACAGTAGTCTTTTTTTCAAGAAGGTTCAACTGGAGCAAAGACATCTGCATCTGATTTAGCTCATGGAAAATGGTGTAATTATTGAATCCGCGCAGTGAAACAATAACTGTCACCTGTTTGGATTCCTCACATTGTTTCCATACCTCGTGTCTGCCAGTCTGCGATGGACTTCAGCTTCATGGGCGTGTCCCTGACCATCGAATCGGTGCCTCCGATGTTGACCAGGCGCTCGTGATTGGAGCGTATCCAGGCGTAGGGCCGTCCGTACTTGACGTAGCCGGCCAGTAAAAACAGAGTGCAGTTCACCTCCTGTTGGAGGGACAAAGTCGAGGCTGTGGGACTGACTTAAAGCTGGAATTCAAAGGGTCTGGCCGAGGCGCTTTACTTACAGGCACTGCTATCTCTCTTTCGCTGGGAGAGGCCGGGAGGAGATGCTCCTCACTGCTGGGGTCCCTGAGGACACAGAAAGAGGTCAATCAATGTGTTTGCGTCTAAAGTCTGCAGGCAAGACATTCTGTCCTGCTTGAGTTCATGGCACGAGTCTGAGGTCTAAGAGAGCTGCCATAAGTTAGCCTAATTAGTGTATTTACTTAACAAGGCAATAAATGTAAAGAACGGACTAGAGCTACGATGATTAATCACTTAGTTGCCAACTATTAAATTAATCGGCATCTTGGTTAACTTGTTAAGAGAAAAAGTTGAGGTATGAAGGTAAACTGACTATCTTTGGGTTGTGAACTAAACAAGACATTTGAGTACATCAGCTCAGGCTTTGGGAAACCCTGATCGATGTTTTTCACCATCCTCACATTTTATAGATCAAACAACTAATCGATCAATCGATGCATTGAGTTAGTTGCAGCCCTGACGTGAACATTAAAAAACACTTTTTCGCCCAATCAGGCACATCGGCGAGTCAGCACATCCTCACATTTGAGAGGCTGTAATGATCAAATGTTTCGCTTTCACATTTAACAACATTATCAAAGTGAAATTTCTGCCGATCAACAGATTGATTTTCAGCACAGTTGTGATATATTTCATTCAGAGTGGAACCATCCTGCTTGTCATGCAAGCTGGGCAATGCTGGCTAATTCTAGGCTGCATAATTACATCAATGAAAACCTCCACATGTTGCTTTGTTAACAGGAAGTGATGCACCAGAGGATGTTTAATCACAAACATGAGCAAACTCCATGAATCTGAGAGTGCCACAAACATGAAGACACATGCACATGTGACTGTTTGCAGACACAAACAGCGGCATCAGTCACCTGGCGGTCTGCGGCTGCGTCTTGGCACGTGCATGCGCCTGGGTGTCCCGCGGGCCCGGACGCTCCCCGGGCAGGGGAGAGCTGCTCCGGCTGTCCAGGCTGGGGGAGCTGCTGCTGGGGGAGACATCGCTGCTGTTACAGCTGCTGGTGGAGGAGTAGGAGGAAGCTCTGGAGACCAAAAAACCTGGGGAACGCCACCCCTGCAGAACAGGTCAACAGGTATAGAGGAACAGGGTGTAGTCACTGATGATGATGATGATGAGTACATAAGGAAAGGTGTAGTGTCCACAAGTTAGACAGTCAAACTAAGCTGCATTTCATGCACAGTACAAAGCGCATACATATTTTCAGAAAATGTGTAGGATTTATTAATTTTCTTTGCTTTGCACAGGCTGTGTGTCTCTATCTCGACAGGGACTAACCAGATCCTCATTAACGACCGTCAGCAGCAGCTCCTCTTTCCCTCTTAGCCAAGGCTGGAAGTATTTAAAGCCCTGCAACAGAAACAAGATTATTTTGAAGGAACAGTTGCAGCATGTTAACTGTGGTTTGCATGTGCATTCACTGACCTGCAATGATCCAAGCAGAGCCAGGTCACTTAGGAAGTGCTGCAGTTTCCTCCTCTGCTCCCGCTCTCTTTTCTAATTAAAAAGGAAAAAAAAAAAACATTCATGTAGAAGCCATGATACATAAATGAACACTAAAGCTTAATCTTCCTCAATCCTGACCTAAAAATCCTCCAGCACCTCAGGGAGCCCCATCAGCCCCCCTCCCAGTCTAGTATCCTAGCAACACATGCAACGCCTCCTCGCAGCATCCTGCATCCCTATCGACAATAATTCGTTTGCATTAACGGATGCAAATTCATAGAATGAGAGTAAAACGTGACATTATATGCAACAAAACGCATCAGTCCGACTGGACTCGAACATGATCTCTCCATCAACTCCAAATCCGGCGGCTGAAAAAAGAGCCCGTTATTAACTCACGCTGCTCATCTTGAACCAAATTGCAGACGCCGTCGTCTCCTTCACAGGCGACCATGATACGCCGAGGCTGTAGCCTTACATTGACTCGTTTTCCCGGCGGTGACACACAGACAGACGGGGGTTTTGTTCTCCTCGGGTGTTGCCTGGTCTCTTGCAGCATGAAGTCGGTTTGGTAACGGCAGTATGGAAGCCCCTAGCGGCCATGTTGGTGGACTACCTCTCAGTGCTGCAATTTCACAGCAAAGACAATTCACTTTAAGTTTGTTAAAAATATCACCACCAACATAATTTAAACGTGAAAACATCGACATGAGAGTGGTAAATGTTTGGTAGCTTAAAGCTGTTTGGACGTAGGTCTTTATTTTTGCCCCCTTTGTTAAGAACTAGCTAGCTAAGAGACAGTCTTAACTTGTACCTGGTGCTGGTGGTTAGCCTCCAAAATGGCAATAGGCTATTATCTGTGCATTGTAGAGGATGAAAAATGTCACTATTTGAAATCCTGGTGAAAAATGGTCTAAATGTGAACCTTCAATCAAATAGTCGTTGAAAAAACTTCAACTTTTGAATGTTTTTTGAACATCTTTTCACTGTTCCACTGTTGTCCTTCAAATGATGCAAAATACTTGGTAGGGATTATCTTAGCCTAGCATACACGGTTGAGACTTAACTCTCTATAGAACCAAATCCTCATGCTTTTAAATTTAGATTAAGCAAACAAAATATAATGTGATAATTGCTTAAAGTAGCTGGTAGGAAGATGTTTTCTCAAACCTTTTTATGTTTTTATGCTAAAGCTAAGGGAGGGCTGCCAACGTTCGACAACAAGCTGGAGCAATGTTAGTGTTTTTTGTTTGTTCTTTGCTGGTGTTGGGGTTTAAAAAGTATGTTAGCAGAGTAAAGACAATGTCAGACCAGATATCTGTCCCCAACCCAACATAATCCAGGTGAAATTTTAAATATGTTAAAAGTTTCCATGAAAATTGTGTGTATTATCTATCCACTTCCATTGTTTTGGCGTGATTCGGGAAAAAATGTGTTAAATCTGGACAAAAAAACAAGATAGTCTAGATGAATGGATACCATTTGAAGCTACAGAGAAAACAATAGTATTTTGGTTGAACTGACCCTTTAAATAATCTGGCAGGCGAGAGGCTGTGGTGTATTTGACCCTCCAGGAAACATGAAGTCCCACATCACAGTAAAATCCCAAATAATGAATTTAATTCAGCCAAAATGTGTTTTCTGTGTTGCTGACAATGTAAATGTATTACTACTCTTTCAACAGTACACACACTTAATAAATCTTCCACCTTTCCATGTAATATATAAATAAATGAAATGATTTCTCAGGGATTTGGAGACGGTTAAAAATGCTTTTTATTTCCCAACATCAAACAAACTTTACTGTGGTGTCGGTTGGCTGGCCTCAGCTCATGAAGACAGACATTTGACAAAAATAATCACTTTATTCAGTGAGAGTGAACATGGAGTCAAAGTGGGATTTCTTACACCTCATCAACACATCAGTGCTTCTCAACTAATTAACACAATGTGCAAAAAGAGCAGTGCAGCAAAGTGTCAAATCTTTGAACGCCTTGTCTTATTGTCTAAGGACTGGCTGTCTTCACAGAAGACAAAAGACAGTTCATCCTAAAACTTCCTGGAGGCGAAGTGAACGAAGAAGGTCCTGATCTCTTTGGGTGAGATGGTGACAGTGAAAGCTTCATCTCCACAACTCCAACACCTTTCATTGTCTGAGATAAAGACAACACAAACAACAAGACATGAGGAAACTAGTATTTCATAAAATGTGTTAAATGTATTTAAATATCAGTGCCAAAAGCAAGTCTCACTTGTTTCTAACTGATCTGCAGTCTTCCACTTCCATCTCTGCAGACTGGTGATATCCCAGGTTCCTGTGAGAGAACGCTCCTCCAGCACTTTTACTTCCCCTATGCCCTGCAGAACTTCCTGTTCACACAGGAAATGACCATTGATAGAGTTACTTTCATTAGAATCCAAGCCTTTCCTCTAACAACAGTTTGATGTTCATATGTAGAAAATTCAGTTTTTATTAACACCTTCAAGTTGATGGTGACTGGCTTCGAGAGCTCTGGGTCTTCTCCCTCCTCGAAGACATGCATGATTCTCAGCAGGACCCGATCGTAGTCTGGCTCTGAGTGCAAATCCTTACCTACAAAATTTAATCCCCAAATGGGCGGACAAAAGGACAAACAAAGGTCTATCAGTTTTCTTAAAAATCTCACTATACAGCCAGTAAAAATGAGTGGACTGACTTGTTCCCAGTAAGTCTCACTGCTGACCTGAGTGGACGTGGCTGAGGTGAACGTCGTGATTAGAGCTGTAGTTCCATCCAGGGATACTGAAGCTGAGCAGGTGGAGGTTGGGCGGCAGGATCACGGGACGCACAGGAGAACTTCGTCTGTGTTCCTTCTCCTGCCAGGGCCTCTCTAAAGGTACAAGACATCGGGGAGTTTTGGTCAGCCAACACAAAATTTATGGTAGTCAAAGTATAACACCAATGAAAGAACCAAGGACCTTTGCAAATCTGCTGCAGTTGTGTCTGCATATGTTGTATTTTGCACTGGTGAGCAAATATTAGGATGTACATATATTAAAAAAAACTTTTGAGGTGATACTGCGCCAAACTTAAAACACTCACGAGGTTGGTCTATGGGCATGACGACGGGTCTATGCTGCAGCTCTATTGCCTCCCTCTGGTAAAGCTTGGAGGTGGCACCGATGGAGCCCAGCATCATCCACAGGGTGGGCCTCACGACCGAGCTGTCATTGAGGGTTAGGTTGTAGCCAAGGTTCCAGGCCAAGTCGTTCCAAAGGCGCCGATGGAGCATGACCTGGGGGAAACATTAAACATTCGTCAGTGGACGCCAACTGAGAAATATATGTGTGTGTGTGTGCTAGTGTGTGTTGCATGCCTTTTTGTACCTCTAGTTGTCCGTTGGCTTGGCTGGACACACCGTGAGCTCTGTCGCTGACCAGCACCAGTCTGCTCAGGTCATCCTCAATGTAGGCTGTCCGAACCATTGGGAAGTAGTTCTGCAAAATGCATATTATATATAGATCATGCTAGTATTCACTCCTAAATCCTGAGAGTCCAGTTTACCAAAGGACTTACTCTTGCTAAAGTGTTCTTAGTGAACTTCCTGCGTTTTCTCTCCATCATCTGATAGCCATTGTCGTCTGTGTACAGGGTTCTGTTGTTCTTCACAGAGGAGCTGGTTCTGAGGACGACCTCGGTGTTGAGACGGAGGGGGCCCAGCGAGTAGGTCTGCTCCAGCCTGTGACACCGCAGCCTGCTCCCAAAGCATTCTGGGACCCGGGTGGTGATGGAGTAGGCGCAGTCTTGGTCGTTTTCCTCTCTAAATTGATAAGAATGAGAGCAATTTTTTCATTAGGGATGAGACTACCCAAGCAAAACCATGACAGACGCAAGAAGTAAAACGGGTTAATTTTACTCACCTGTAGAAGCGCTGCCTGATCTCCGTCACAATCTTCCCGGGGATAATCTCCATCTCCACCGCCTCGTAGGCCCGTGCAGCAGAACCGTTAGCGCTAAAGATGTAGTTATCGGAGATGGGCCCTGCTTTTATATCTCCGTTTGCGTGGTACTCCCAGAAATCCTGGGTCATCCTTACTCTCCTTTTTTCTTGACTGCCAAGGACGAAAGAGAGGTCGAAGCTCAGAGGGTTACATTAGCATAAAAGAAAAGGATTTTTATGAGCCACAGGGGGTGAACAAATGGGATGTGCAAGTTTTAGATGCAACTAGGGCTGCGACTCAAAATAAACTAAAAAATTTGACTTAAAAGTCATTAGTGATTTATCTGCTGATAATGTTATTGATCAATCAGTTAATCTTTTGGTCATGAAAGTGTCAGAAAATAGTGAACAATGGCCAGTTTGACTTTTTCAAATTGCTTTTTTTTTTTTTTGCCAAAAATCCAAATATATTGCAGTTTACTGTCATAAAAGACCAAGAAAACCAGTAGATTTGCACATTTGAGAAACTTGTACCAGTAAATGTTGGTGATTTCTGCTTAATATATGACTTAAATTACCACTCATTACTGCAACTAATAAGTTAGAAATGAAAGTACAGTGTCACATTCTTCTAATGATCTTGTAACAATCTTGAAAGCATTACAGCGTGCTATCTCAACAGGAGTAATGACGTGATAACGTGTTGATTTTTTTATGCAGCGCAAATATTACTTCATTTTATCTGCATGGGGTGTGACATGAATCTTACAGATAAGTGATGCTGTGCAGTAGATTTGTATCCTGGTCAAACATGAGCTTGTAACACTCATTCAGAACAGGCAGGAGCCTCCTCCCTGTTTTCAACGAGTCCCCGACGCTGCGCCTCTCAAACAGAACCCCTTTCGCTTCGTAAGTCCGGCCACACTTGGACCTCCCAGAGCACTGCTTCTCTGAGAACTTGATCAGGTACTTCCTGTGCTGAAGGCCTCCAAGTTCCACCATGATGAAAAGATCATAGGTCGCATTGGACTCTGCAGACTTCTGGATCTATAACAGACAGGAAGATTATTATTATTATTACAGTATATATTACAGGGAGAAGAAACATATATAGAAATGCTTATTTGTTACTACAAAACAGATATAAAAGACACCTGATAACTTTTTGAAGTTACATAGTTCCTCTTTAAAGACAAAGCATTTGAACATTTGTTTTCGTGAGTTTTCATTAAAAAACACGCTACCTGTGCAGGTACAGGCTGTTCATCATCGTCAAAGACGGCTGCAGTGGGGAAGGTTACAGTGATGTTGATGATAGTGGTGGTGTTCCATGCTAATGGGTTGTAAACGATGACATGTTGCTCCAAACCCCGAACACCTGACATGAGAAGATAAAGGAGACTGATTTATTCAATTAGTGGCCCAAATGTTTAAGAGAACCCCTTGTTGAAAATCTTCAAGTGAGTGAAAAGTGATGAACATAGTAAACTGCAGGACAAGACTGGAGAAAAGGTGCACTACTATGGCAAACAGATATGTTTGAAACCACATTTTGTAATCTTAGGGCAAATGCTGTAGCAATATTAGCATGCTGAAGTAACCGGCCATCCTCTGGAAAAATGTTCACACCTTTTCTGTGGTAGCGGCTGCCGAGGATGCTGGGAATGTCGAGGTTGTGCGGCAGCAGGAACAGTGCAGCCAGGAGCTCCTCTACTCCCATCATGGCCTGCATGAGATGCTGCAGGTACATGTCCGCCACTTTGGGTGACTCAGTGCCAGTGATGCCATCGTGGTGCTGCACCTAAAAACACCAGTAAATAAACATTTTGTGGTTACATTTATTGCTAAGTTCATGATTTGTGTTCATTTCAAAAACACCTGAATTACAAACACATACTCTTCTAATTGTGATCACGTATTTGACCGTGAACATACATCATTTGCTTTACTCTGTGTTAACGGGGTCACATATTTGACAAGATACCTCAGAGACGGCCCAGCGAAGCACCCGCAGTTTGTCCAGGGCCCAGTCTTTAGCTACAGGTCCGTCAGGGAAGCTGATTCGGTACCTGGTGAAAAGAGTCTCCGCTGCATGCAGCTGGGAACTGGCCCGTCGTGCCACTCCTTTCAGAACGTTTCTGGAGGCGTAAAACCCCGTCCACGCCTGGTGCGGTTCTACAAGATGACAGCAACAAGAAAAATGAATGTGCTTCATTTTCTTGATGCTTTATGTTACTGTTTTAGGATGCAGACTCTCACCAGTGGAATACGGTAGAAAGTCTTCACTCCCACGTTGCTCCCAGACAAGATCTGATTGGTAGATGGCTTGGAAGTATTCACCAAGAGTGGCATACTGCACTGTCACCCCGAAATCTTTGCTGTTCTGGTTGATGTATTTCATTAGAGGGTCCATGTTGTTGAACTGGACAGACGAGTTGTAGAACTGTTTGTCACAGCCCTGAAACACAAGAGGGGTATTAGTTACATGTTCATCTGCTCGTTAGATGCACAGGGAAGGGATATGTTGAGGAAAACAATAACTTTAAAAGCTGATGCTTTCGAGCACTAAACAGCAAGGATCACAAGTTTCTATTTACTCACCCACGGCCAGAGCACATGGTTCGTCCTAAACCATTCAGCCCGCTGCTTGATGTTCTCCACCATAGTTTTGGCGTAGGCGTGCACTGTCTCCTTGGTGACAGGCAGGCTCATGTTGGGGTAAACTCCGTCTTTTGGGGGATCGGGGAACAAGGCAACTCCATTCCAATAGAAACCAGAGCTGAGACGTAAGAGCATGTTTGGTGTTAATGAAAAATCTGCCGTTGGTCTATTCAATAATACAAATTTTATAAATACGGATATTAAAGCTCAAGAGCTTAGTAAGACTGATAATAGCTTGCCTTGCTGTCCTAGCATACACAAACACTTAAGATACAGCAGATTTCTGAATCTTTTCAGAAATAGGGAACATTACATGAACCAATAAAGAGTCTACACATGGACTACCTGTTGGAGAACGGCAGGTATGATGGGGTGCAATAGCTAAACTGGTCCATAGTGTGAGTGAAGATCTGCTGCTTCTCTTTTAGAGAAGCAGAACCTCTCCATACAAACTGTAGCTTCTGCACCAAGAAAATAGATAAACAACATGCAGTGACTGTTTAGTACCATTTTAAGAAGGTATACAGAAGAAAGTTTATACGAACAGCTCCAAATGAAATGTGCTCTTTGCGTTGTCAGTGTGATCTTTGCTGACGTTTGTACAATATGTGAAGCGAATACCTTGTTTTTCTGCATGGTGTCTTTGAGGTCGTAAGCAATGCGGGAGATGAGGTGGGCGTTGAACCCAGCCATGGCAAAGAGGACCGGCGTGGCTGCAGAGGCTCCAAATGGATCCACGTGCCAGGAGAATTGAGGACGCACCCCGAACGTCTCGTAGAGGAAACCATGTCCCTCTGAAACAGCACAGAGACACACAGGAACAATTGCTACTGCAAATTCTCTCAACTGGCATTTACAGGGGCAGGAAATTGACTACCTGTCATTTGTAATATCTCATCTTCTAGATCCGTTACAGCCTCGTCGTGCATCACTTGGCCCCCGATGATGAACTCAAGCCGACCCTCTTTTACAAGCTGTCGTACCTAGAAAGCAAAAACAGCCACGTTAATCATTTACAATGTATTTAAAGGGTCAATCCAACTATTTTACACATGAAGATCAGTTCATGAGGAGAACTACTCCTGCAAAAAAAAGGGACGCCAATCAGAATATCTCAACTGCTGCTTCAGTTTCAGCTTGTAGGCAATTTATCAAGACTATCTTGCATTATTTAATGGCAGTACAGATTAATAACTCATATGTCCTCACTTGTTTCTTATGGGAGTCTGTAGCCACAGTATCCCACCACAGTCGAAAGAACTCCTGTTCCACAGCGATGAACCTGCGGTCTTCGGCCTTTGACAGCTCCTCAGTCACACTGGTGTACACATTGGCTGCATAGGCGTGCATACTCTCCTGTGGAAAATACACTCATATGCTATTTAAAATGAAAACTACATACATTCATCCACATCATATGAGTGACACTGCTTTGGTGAAAGGACGCTTTTAAGCAGCAGGCTGACACCCTACTAAGAATATAGTGACAAAAACCTACCTGAATAGTGTACACCCAGCCAACATCCATGTGACTGTGAGGAATAACAAATGTTTGGATTGGCTTGTTTTCGCCCGTCACTCCATACCAGTAACAGCAATAAAGAGAAACCGCAAAAACGGTTAAAAATCTCATTTTTTTAGGCCGCAAAAAAGGAGAAGCGTTGAATAACTTCTCAAATCATAACCCTGACTTCCGTATTATTGTTGTGCTGCAGCATGTGACTCTGACAACGCGCGTACCGTCAGTACGGAAGCCCACAAAAGCCAAACTAGCTGAACATCCCTTTCGTTACCGCGTCGTTTGGGTGACCTTTAAACCGGAAACGATGTTTGTAGACACTGTGAACATTTGGAGGTGAGAGTGTCACAATCGATGCAACATTAAAATGTCCAAAAATAAGCGAATAGCATTTATCTTCGGAGGCTTTGTCACGGCTATTGCCGCTGCGTTTTACCCCATATATTTCTACCCGCTCACACATGAAAAGGAGTACAGTAAGTGTCTTCACACCGTTTCTAAAATATCAGTTACACGATCAGACAGTTAACAATGTTAGACTTAATATCATTTACATATGCTGCTTGTGAAGATTTTAGCACTTTGCTAATGTTTCCAGTTACGGTTAAAATAATGTTGCTTTACTTGGTGAAAAACAAAGTGATGTGAAAATAGTAGTTCTAGCTAGCTAGCCTGCTACATATTTGTTAGCTGGCTAATAGGATGTTTAACGTAAGCGTTAATCAGTTTTGAGTTAGCTAACCTTTGTTGTATGGGGCTTTATGAGTCTTTTCTTGTCAAGTCAATTTAATGAACTTTAATGAACGAAAGCTCTTCAAAATAGCGAAAGAGGAAAAAACAGACATTCACATCATCCTTACAGCTAAATGTTTCCAAAGTTATAAGTGTCGTCTACCTGAACTTGTAAGCAAGAGTTTCTAAGTTTACCGGAGGTTTCCTTTTTCCATAACATATCGTCACACCAACTTTTCATTTAGCTAAATAGTTGTGGTTTTACTTTATGTCTTTTCTGCTCCACTTACTGGCCAGTCTTTTTATTCTGAGGCAGTTCTGGCCAGCGTAGATAGATAGGAAAGCTATAGTCAGGACATACAGTAGATGCTACTGTAAGCTAGTGGAAATAAGCAAATAAAGCTGTCAAGTGAAAGTCTTGGTCTTTTGACCACTAAGCTCTTCTTCTGAACATGCTGTACTGTTCTCTCTCTGCCAGGAGAAGTCCAAAAGATGAACCGGAGAGGAATCAACCAGGCAGATGTTCAGCCTGTGGGTAAGAGCACATAGCAAAGCTATACCTGTACAATTCCAGCCTACACAACAGGTAAATTATTTACCTGATGAGGGTTGTGTTGACAGAATCACTTTTATTCCAATTTTGCAATCAGTCAGAATGTAATGGATTTACTTTGCTGGGATATTGATTCAACTAGAGCTGCTGGAACGATCAGTTGATTAGTTGTCAACCAGATTCAGGGATTTACAATATCAGGGCAATTTTGAGTCGTTACCTTCAAATATACAACCATTTATTTTGTTTTATTTCTTTTTTTGTCTGAAGGTGTGAAGGTATGGTCCGATCCATTCAAGCCTGGAGGAAAATGATGACCAGTTACAGCTAACCCCTCACTGATTCCAGACACTGATGCTGATGAAGACTTTGAACAGAGAATGCCTTTTTGATGAGTGCTTGGTGTGCGCGTGAGTGAATGCTTTCCAGAATGTGTTTTTTTTTAAAGTGATATGAATAAAGTTTAAAGCTATTACAACTAAAACATGATTCTTTAAATGCTTGTTAACAGAGTTTTTGCTTTAATGGGTAGTGCATTGTGGTGACGTACAGAAAAAAAAATCTGTACAGACTTTCTCTCACAGAAGTTTCGGATGACGTGCTGCTGTTCTCTTTTGTCCACAAGGGGGCCCTCCATGCCTGTCTGTTGATTCATAAGGCACTGGACTGTGTGATGTTTTGTTTGTGCATCTTAGATATTTTGGAAAAACTTTTGTATTTCCAAAAGCCTTGCTCTGGTATGCGGCCTGTAGGAAATTATAATAAAATACAGTGGTTTGTTTACCCATTCTATTCACAAGAATCTCTCTTGACATTTTATTTTGATTTAGTTGGTATGAGAGTCATAAAAGCGGTTCAGCAGATGAGGGACAATGTCCAGTAATGTGCGGTATCATCTTCCAAAATGGAAATAGTAGAGACAGAGTTATTCCAGGACACATCACTCTGTATTATCATTTCCCTGTCACAGACACAGGGTTTAATTGTTGCTCGGCTCTTTAAATGGCATGTGACTCGCGCTGTGTTTTGCCCATCGGCTGAGAGGAAAGCTCCATGGTCGCCTTGTTCAAAATCCTGCCCAATGTGATCCAGACTCCCTTTACGAGTCCGTGGATGCTGTAAAAGCAGGGAATTCCAAAACTACAATTTTTTTCCCTGTACTTTTGTGGTTTCCTGACATTGACCAGCATCCCCTTTCAGAGTTTGGTCCATCAAAGTCCTTGTGGAGGAAAGATAGATTAAGAAAGAACTAAAGCATGTGTTTATGGTCCTTCAGAGATGGTGCATTTTTAAAGTTGCCCTTAAATCTTTCACAGTCCTCGATGTAGCCTGTACTTTTGGACTTTTAGGACCGTTCGCGAGGCCCGCTGCCAGCAAAATCGACTGTACGGGCCAGCAGCGGCCACTCTCCTTCTCAACCCCCCAATCAACAAGCCCCATTGTTTATGAGAGGTTGTTATTGTTGGGCTGCATTCAGAAACAAGAGAAAACTCAAGAGCCCGGCTGTGCAGAGGCATCCAAAGTAAAGAGAGCAAGGGGTGAGGGGGTGGTTGAGGAAAAGCGAAAAGCAGAAATTCCTCTCATTCCCCGCTGGTGTTTTCCAGATTCCTCAAGCGACAGCTTCTCGGCTGTGTGAGTGAAGTAAGCAACCAGAGGGGAAATTGAAGAGAACGGCGAGAGGAAGAGAACCACATTCTTGAGGGGACGCGTCACCTACGCACAGAATAGAAAGACACTCAATCTCTGTTACTTTCCCTGGCAAAGTGTGGAACAGGTTGTGCAGCAGGGCCTTCAGCTTTTTAGTCTTGCCTTGCCACGAATGACTGTTTGAATCACTGTGACACTGACATTTCATTTCAAACACGAACTTGCTCCTTACATCTGTCTTTTCAGAAGCAAGTCTCAAGGCTGTACCAGGCTTTTATGGTCCGTTGTTGTCTAGTCCTCTTTATGTGGCCCTTGTCCCATTCAGCTGAATATGTAGATAGACACCCATCACTATAAAACATTCAATAGGGTCACGGCGCACTATAAACTAACATGAACTCAACAATGTCGCCTCCGCAGCACTTTTACTATCCCGCTATTAACCCATCACACAAATCTCTCCCGGCTATTGAGGAGAGCGGTGGCACATCGTCCATCTGAGCTGTTTGTCAGGCGTGTGTTCAAGAGCAGCAGATAATTGGCCAAGGTTTCTAACTAATTGCCATGGGAACAAGGGTTGACAGACAGGTCACGGGGTTGGAGAAACAGCAGAGAGCATTCGGGAAGGGGTGGGGTGTGAAATACGAGCAGAGCGAACGCCTTCGCTCGTACTGTGTCAAGTGCGGTAAATAGAAACAGAAAATAACAAGTGAAGAAAAACAAGAACTCTCTAAAGAGCGTCCTCATGACTGTGATTGAAGGCAGAGAGCTGGTTTTCATTTCTTTCTGAAGAAGCGTTACACTTCAGGAGTGTGCTTATTTGCTAATACACAATTAATGAATGAAGCGCTTGGATATTCCCACGTTCAAAGGTCCGATGCAGTGTTTTTCTCTTGTTTTATGGATCAATGTTTGAGTACACATTGCCTTCTTCAAGATAAACCCAGTAATCTTCTGATTGATGTGTGCGGCATTGGTGATTCAAAGCAATTCAAAGAGCGAGTCAGAGATGAAATACAAGGCATTCCAACATCAATATGCCCACATTATAAGAACCAGCAAATAGAAAATAGAAAAGCATCCAGATGTTTACAATCAAATTATGCAATCCATCTAGAAGAGAATACAGATGTGTTAGGCAAATGGCAAAGGTGGAATCTAAATGTATGCTATCTGTTAGCATCATGCTAAGCAAGCTGTGGCTTAAAACTTCAACAGGAGTGTAGAAAATAGAAAAATCATTCCAGTGGACGAAGAGCTGAAAGAGTTAGTCCATAGACGGGAAACAAGGCCAAACAATGGACCCGTTAATTCAGAAAAGAATCCTTGATTAAGATAAAGACAAAGTAGGCAAAAGAAAATACAAGTTGACGGCTAGTTGACTCTTAATTCTGGGTTTTCCCCGAAGTCAGTGAATTAACAAAATACAAATCTTCTACATTCATATCCTGTATTCTTTTCTGAATTTGTGCTGTGGAATATCTTTAGGTATAAATGACAACTCCATTGGCTGGTGTGTATTGCTGATTAGTGTCACACAGCAGTAACTAAGCCTACATTCAGTTCCTGAAGGCCCAATGAACGAGTACTCCACCACTTTAGCATTACACTCCTATAACACTGTCAGACTCATGATGGACAGTTTAAAGACAAGATCATCAGATCTTCAAAACTGAACCCGAAATTTTGTGTTCTTTTTATTCCCTGCGGTCTTCCTCCTTGTCCAAACACAGTTCCTACATTACCCATAATGCAACTCTACTCACTCGCATGTATAGATTCAGGTGTGTTATGCTGGTAGCGGCTAATGTGGCCTCGTGCCACAAGTCTCGAGTCGTGGCCTGCGAGGGTCTGGTGAGCTCACTTCGTTACATCTCCACATCTCTGAATTTTTAAAAATGTTCTCATTTGTAGTCTTCAGCCCCAGTGGACGCTGACTCTAGTGACTTAAGGTAAATGATCAGATTTTGCACAGCTCCTTCTGGAGCCATTAAGACTTTATACAACCTTTTTCACATATGGAGTAATAGTCCCCAACACCTGCAAACTCTGATGTGTAAAATTGTTCTCCTTTGAGGCTGAAGAGTGGATCCCTCAAAATCTAATGCAGTTCAAAATTGATGCATTTTACTTTTTATAATTTATTTGGAATCCATATGTAGAGGTACAGGATATATACCACACCAAGGTGTGTATTCTGTGTCTGAGCATTGCAGCACAATCACAGTAGCCTACCTTGCGCGCACATCACTGAAGCAATGATGACATATCACCAAAGATGTCGCCAAAAAGATTAGCACAAAATAAAAGAAACACGGTGGACACACACACACACACGCTTGGTTTTCTCCCACAAAACAAGCAAGAGTCTACATTTCACATCTCAAATACACTGCTTAGCCTTGTAAAACAATGTACCGGAGTGCTGTCCACATTCTTGGGTCAGCAGGCGCACGGCTGTGGAAACAGATAGTATAAGTCTGAAGCAATGTCTAGGAAAAAAGGCACCGGCCAGGCTCGCAGCAGGCAGGCGAGGCAAGCTGCCCCAGTGACAGTGTGGTCTAGAGCGAGCTAGAGTTACACTTAGTGTGTGCGTTAGTGTGTGCGTGCGTGCGTGTGTCATTCAGGAAAGAAAGCGAAGAAGTCCAGCTAAGAAGAACTCGGTATCCCCTGGAGACTAAACTGTGGTTGTGGAGCTTACTGGAACTCTAAACATCGTGTGTGTGCTTTTGTATTATGTTCATATTTGCCTGAAGCAGGACCACAAATAGATAATTATGGTTTGTTTTAGGTTGCATCTCTGTTGCCCAGTCGTGAAGGCATTGCAGTTCACTGCTGCGGTGTGTCAGTTCCCAGCTGAAGCCGTGTGCATAGAGAGCCAATGGTAAAGGGCAAATGATGCAACGGTGGTTTGCCGGCTCTCTCCTTCTTCTCGGCTGGTGTAATTTAGACTCTTACCGGAACTTTCAGTTATAAACGGCCTGCACAGCTATTTGGCCACCCAGCGATGCACGTGTGAAAACATGTTACGCGGTTTTTGCCTTTTAAAGTCTGTTTTTAGCCGAGCTCATTATAAACCTTCGTCCAGTAATTAAGAGTGAACATCCCGAACATGGTAATTTTTGCAATATTTAGAATAGTAATTAGCACAATTCTTGTTTTTTGATTTAAATGACACGTTAGTGGTGCTGAGTAATCCTAACTGCTTTGGGTTAGCATGCTAACATGCTTTTAGACATGGCTCAAAGGGTGGCAGTGTTGGTCTGTCAGTCAGCTGGGCAGCCCTTCTCGTTGCTCCCCACTTGAATATCTCAAAAACTGTTGGATGAAGGTCTGTAAAATGTACCAGGGCTAGGACTGCCATCAAGAAATTGGTGATTCAAGTTAGAGTCATGGCCCCCAGAGGTCAAATCCTACTGACCCTGATAAGACTTTTGCACTAAACTCTACCAGTAGTTCAAAGTTTTCAGAAATCATTAAAAATATCGCATCTACCAACTAGTTTGGCTCAAAATTATATTTAGACATTCATGGTTCCCAGATGATGAATCCTAATGACTTTGGTGATCCCCTGACTTCTCCTCTGGCTCCACCTTGAGGTTGATATTTGCGTTCTTTATCAGAATATCTCAACAGTTATTGTATGGAGTGCCACAAAATTTACCAGGGCTAGGGCTGCCCCTAGAGAAGTTGGTGATTCGAGTAACATTCATGGCCCCCAGAGGTTGAATCATTGGTGAGACTTGCCACGAACACAATCAGCAGATCAAAGTTTTCACATATCATTCAAAATAACTCAATGTGTACCAGGTAGTTTGGCTCAGAATTATGTTGAGACATTCATGGTTCCAAGATAATGAACCCTAGTGAGTTTGGTGATCCCCTGACTTTTCAACGCCACCTTGAGGTTGATATTTGTGGTTTTTAGTTAAAAATCTCAACAATTATTTTACAGATTGCTACAAAATTTGGTACAAACATTCATGCCCCCCCTCAGGATGAATCGTCACAACTTTGATGAGCCCTTAACTTTTCATCAAGTGCCTCCATCATATCAAAATTTGACTTTGTTCAAGGCTTATGACCAAATTCCTGCAAAGGCTATGACATTCCCATAAGGGTCAGCACTTTACTTAAGTTCTGTGCTCATCAGTGGATGTTACCATGCAAACATGTTAAATAAAGATGGCACATTTGGTAAAACTACACTGCTAAACATCAGCATGTTGGAGTTGTCACTGCATGTTTGCATGCCACTGTGCCCAGATGCTGCCCCACAGAGCCTCTAGCATGGCTGCAGACCATTAGTCTTGTTTTACCACATTTTGCTGAGATCACTTGTCAGTTAGACCATAAATCACAGAGGACAAACGGAAAACATGAATGTTGGGAGGACTCTGCATCGCTACAGTATTTTTACTCTCTAATCATTCTAGTTTATTGTGTACACTCTACACTTTCGTAGCTTTTTATTCCAGAAAACCATGAATACTCTGACTATCTGTTGCACATGTGCCCTGAGGAGCCGCAAGGTGAAAACTTCAATCACCTGATGATAGCAAATGCAGGATTTTCAACCTGTTTTTCATCATTGTTTGGCATTCAAGTCTTTTTTTTTAATTCCTGCGGAATATGTGACCAAAAGAGAGATATACAGTAGAAAAACACAAAATGCATTAAAGGAACAGCAAGCGGTCTGCACTGGGTTTATGGCTAAATTCAGTGGGACCTTCATTCTTCACGGCTCTTCAGGCAGCCAGTGAATGTGATTAAACAACACCTCTGAATGAGGTGAGTAGGAAATTCTCAAATGTGCCTTGAAGAGTGCCAAAAGTCTTTCGCTTGGCTCCCGTCCACGTATGGATCTGTAGAGGAAATGTTTAAGCAATTAGCTGGAGTTTAACGTTGGAAAAAAAGTTATTATTATTTCCTCCATCTTTTTTTTTTTTACAATGAGGAGGAAAATCTTTGTTACGGGCAAACCTCATCATGCAAACCATCTTTTCCTCTTTGACGTGTTGTCTCATGTTCCACTGATTCCGAGGAACCAAAATGTTAAAACCGCAATCGCATTCGAGTCAGAGCTGTTTGATTAACCTACAAAACCGCACACACGCATGCACACACACTGACTGAGATATTAGTGTCGCCCATTCGAAACACACGCCATCGCAGCACCGCGGTCTGAGCTTGTGCGAGCCTGGGCCGTCAATCACGTTATATAGCAGGTTTCCGTTTTTACGGTCCCATTATAATCTTAAAAATTTCTTATGCACTTAAATAGCAGGGCGACTGTTGATTTAGGCAGCGCTACTGACAAAGAGGGCCAGAGCTGTAAGCAATCATGCTGCTCTTCCAAACCTCTCGCAAGGGCTAAGAAAAGAGGGGAGCAGAAAGTGAGGGAGAGTGATTTACAAGGCACCTTAATACTTGACACGTTCGTCCGTGAAAATAAGTCTGCGGCCTATCAAAGCCCACGCTTACATTAGAAAACCATGGAAAGCTCTTTTTAACAGCTTTTTTTTTTATACTCGGTGGGCCAGTTTTCATTCATATTTCCTGGCACGGCGCTTTACTCCCCCCTCAGTCTGAGGGACCATATCAAAATAAACAGTACTACCCCATGATGGCGTTTAAAAATTATATTGTAGTGAACAATACAGAGGGTGTACAATTTCACAGAGCCGTTTAACAGCAGGTAATGCAATAAAGATTGATAAAAATGTGTAATATTTTGATCTAATATGACATACTGAGTCTTGCTTTAGTTGGACTCAATGCAGCGGTGGGCTGGATGATTCACAGTGTTGAAAATACTCACAATGCCCCGCTATTTCCATGCAGCTAGATGAGCTGTATCCTGTCATTAGTGGTTTACACACGGAGCAAATTAATTCAGTTAGCCAGACCTATATCCTATGGCATACCAGCAGCTGTATGGAATCACACCGCTTTAATGGATATTTAGCATTCACGGTGGCGCGTGATGAGTCATAGTCGGTGTGTATTTTCGTTTGAGCGTAAATGACGTGTGGGTGAGCAGACATGGTGTGCCTCTGTGTTCCTCGTGGGTTTTCATTAGGGCCTCGTGGATGACAACAGAATATATGACTTGGCTCGGTACGGGAATTCTGGGAAAGTCATGGAATTTTGGACGCCTTGACGGAACACAGGCTGTCCGCTCTTGGCCCGTTCCCCACCGAGGAGGAGGAGGAGGAGGTGGAGGAATCCTGCTGCATTGTGTGTGTGTGTGTGTGTGGTGGGCCTTCAGGACATCCTCAGGGAGCTGACCCAGAACAATGACAGGTTTACAGCACAGCACCGGGCAGGCGGGCTCACATGTGGCTAAAATCAAACGGAGACCAGGATCGCTCTGAGCGCTGGAGCAGATCTGACACGACCGGATTGTCCAGATGATTAGTAAGGCTGGTAATCTGTACTTCTGCCTGAGGAGGGAGTCCACTGTATCTGTTCGATGCATTTACCTCCCTCACATAGTCCAGAAAATCTGAAGGCCCTTACGAAGAAAATCTGTGAGTAGTAGATTTTTTGGTGATGAGCATCATGCAAACTGATAAAATTTCTCCTGACGAAGCTTATTTTTTCAGAGCTGGAGACTTGAGACAAATCTAAGTCACAAAACAATCATTAAAACTTGACATGGACCTGCCCGTTGTGAGATTTGAGACTTGACCTGACAGACTTGGCCTCACCCGAGACTTGAAATTTAACTTGAAATATTCTCAAATGATTTGACACAACTTGTCCCTAAGACCTCGAGACTTCACTTGAGATGTGCAGTTGCACAACTTGAGATTTAACTTGGTGTTCACTAACTTGAGATTGGATTTACCTAAAATGACTTGGACTTGGTCTGGAATGAGCTGAGATTTACACTTGCCTCAAATAAATTGTGACACGAAGTGGACTTTATGGGCTTGAGACCTGCCATCACAAGACTTGAGGCTTGAATGTCTCGATTTCTCTCAAATGACTTGAAATAGTCTCAAATGATGAGATTTCACATAAACTTGTCCCTAAGTGATTGATACTTCGCTTTAGACCTGCCATTGCAAGACTTGAGACTTGAGCTCTGATTGGACCAATCTCAAATGACTTGGACTTGTCTTGGATGAATTGCAACTCAGACTTGTCTGATATGACTTGTGATGAATCGAACTTGTCTTCACTGACTTGAGACTTGCCATCACAAGACTCAAATGCCTTGACTTCTCCCAAATGTGTTGAGACTTGACTCGAAATAGTTTCAGATGACTTGTGATTTGACATGAACGGGTCCTTGAGGACTCGACACTTGGCGTTCCAACACTTGCAGCCTGAATTAGACTTCACAGCATCCGAGCTGCTGAGGACAGAGTCATAAATTTGAAGTTAAGATTGTGGAAACTGTATTATTCTGAAAAGCTGTAAAGCCTTGGAAAAGATTCTTTTTCCACAACTGCTCGAGAACTTCATTATTTCCTACATTTGTTCGCCTCGGCTGTACGTGCAATGGAGGGTCAAAAATAAACCCTGGTCATGTCATGTGCATAACCCTAAACCTGACCACAGGATTAAATAGCACCCATGTGCACTGATGTCGGTAGGAAATTTGCAAAAACGATTGAATTGCATGCATAAACCTCATCCTCATATTCTGTCCAAAGGGTATACTGCTGCTATTTAACACCGTCCACACGAGAAAGCCACCCCGAGATGAAAGCGGACTCGTAGCCCACCTGAGCTACAAATGAGCTCTCCCTTCAGGCTACGAGCTTACTTTGCGGTCTCCCTTTTCCCTGCTCCCTGCTCCCCTCAACCATCCGTCCCCCCGTCGCCGCTCCATTCAGAGGGAGAGAGCAAACCACATGTTTCAGGGAGGAATCCTGAACGGGCAGCATCCCAGACCAGAGTACCTCCATCTCTCCTGCCCCCCTGGCATCACTTAGCCCTACCCTGTCATTAAGGACAGGGTTGGATGATTCGTGTTGGAACGCAGCCCTTTGTTCGAGTAGGATGGGTGCAGGAGGAGAAAGACGAGGCGTGGGGGGGCGGGGGTCAAGGGATGATGTCATCTCAGGTCGGCGCTGGAAGTGGGCCCGCGGTGGCAGGGATGGTGTTGCCTTTGGGCTCCGGCGCAGGAAAAGGCGGATGGAGGTGGAACGGTGTGGAATATGGTGAACAACGGTGTGTGTGATTCGGTTTGTTTGTGTGTGTGTGTCTTTTTCTTTGTTTTGGACTGCGGGTGTGCACGCGGGTGCTCCAAACTTTCAGCATGTGTGTGTGTGTGTGTGTGTGTTTGTGTGTGTGTGTGTGTGGGTTTGCTAGGCATGTGGTCGGAAAAGTATAGGCTGTTTTATGTTGCGCTCGCTCTTTGTTTCAGTGTTTCTTTAGTGGGTGGATGGTTGAATGAATCATTTGGACAGAGGCTGAGGTATCAGAAAGAGCGGTTTGGCCGGGGGGTGAGGGAGGGAAGACAAGGGAGAAGGAAAACCAACTTGTACTTGTGGCTTCTGGATTCCTAATGCACACTACGGCACAGCGATGTCTGCCTCCCTCCCGCTGCCTCCAGTATGCAGCGTGGAACATGTCAGATACACCACAGACAGCGAGGACTGAAAGTGATTATCCAAAGCGTTTCTCTTCGAGCGGAGTGCTGAGCTGTGTGCGTTCGGTTGACGTCGTCCTAGAGGAACATTCGCGACACGCTGGGTCTTATTTTTATAGTTTTGGCCGTTCTTCCTCTCCATCATGACGACGCTGCACTCGCCAAGTTAATTGCTAATATCTGTATTCGCCAACAATGCTGAAACGACAGATAGGACTAGAAACACAAATAGTCAGACAACAACAACGAACAGGAAATGAAGGTGAAGGATTAAATCGTGAGCCAAAAATGTCTCTTAAGTTTCCATTACAGTTTACAGACTGAATTCCTGGTTTAGGTTTGACTTCATGTATTTATTGTGCCTTCACGCGGTATTCCCGTGCATTGAGGGATTATTATTCCCTTTTGGCTTTAGGTAATCTGGCGGTCAAGTTTCTGTCCTGTCCTTGTGAGTGAGCTGCCTGCTCTAAATGTACAGTTGTTGGGGATCGCCGCTCAACACTTTTAGTAGAAATCCACCGTCACGTTGCATCTCTTCACATGTTATGGGACATGCAGTTGTCCCAACAATAAGAGGTGTGGACTCGAGTCACGTGACTTGGACTTGAGTGAAACTCCAGTCACAATCTGGCGAATTCAGACTTGACAAAATCAGAAAAAACCTGCAACTTTACTTCGGCTTAAACGCCAGTTGCTCGTGACTTCACCTCGACTTTTTGACTTGAAATGACTCGATATCCCCCGCAAGCCAAAAGACTTGGACTCGCCTTTTCTAAGACCTAAAATGGGAGTTCACGGGCAAGACTTGAGGCTTGCAAAACAAGGACTTTGTCCACTTCTGCGTCGTGTAGACCGGTGGTTTCCAACGTGAGGGTTTAGGATCCAGGCCCAGGGGGTCATAGAAAATATCTTATTTAAATTATATATATGATTAAGCATATACAGCATACTCACATATGATAATGAACTCTTTGGTTTGGTATAACCTATGACATCACAGTCATAACCTGAAGTGCTATAGAGTCATAGGAGGAGTTATTGTTCATACCCGCTACTTTCTATTACTCACATTGTTTGACTTTCAGGAATTTTAATACACTTCACAATACTTTCCCCTGCAGTGCGTTTATTACGCTTGCAGTTACAAGTTTTGCAGTGAAAACCCACGTGACTTCTGCAGAAAGATGACGCATCTTTTGACTCCCTGCCACGCTTTAGCGCAAGCAATCAGATCAACCGTAAATGGACCACAGACGATTTAACGTGACGGGCAGCTCCGTGGTTCTTTAATGGCCGGAACTTTTTATTGACTGCGCACTTTTAAATGTCAGTCGCATCCAACCACGGCTTCCACTGAATTCTGATTGAAGAACTTCACTTTTTACACACCAGCCGCTAAGCCGATAGTTGCATGTGCACACTTCACATATTAGCACGTTCATTCAAATGCAAAGTGCTAAGGAAGTGGACTTGCTGTGCACTCGCAGTGTTATTTCACATATTTATTGCATCTTTTATTGTCTCTGCCTCCAATAATATTTAGATGGAAGGGGACTGATAGGAGCAGACTTCCAATAACAGAGATTAAGTGCTCTGGGGGTGATTGTGCAGCGTTTTTGAGGGGAGAGGCGTCTGCCTAAGTAAACTCAGCCCAGCGCTGAGGAATTGCGCTCTGGAACGTGGTGGTGTAACCGGAGCGCGGGTTTGGGAATAGCCCAGGGGAACTGGGCTCAGTTTTCCAAAAAAGCCTCTATCTCCTGCGATATGTAGTGTGATTTGAGGAGAGGCGAGGGTTGCGTGCGTGCATGTGTGTGTGCGTGTGCGTGTGTGTAGCAGGGGAAGTGGATGGAGGGCTTACAGAACGGCTAAGTCAGGAAAACAAGTCTCAGGAAACCCTATACCTCACTCTGGCACCGACACAGACGTTCTTTCTTTCTCTTCCTCTGTCTCACTCTTTTCCGTCTCTCACTCCTGTCATGCTGTCTCTCTCTCTCCCTCTCTCTCTCCCGTCTCCGCCTGCCTGTAGCGGAGAAAACAGGAGTGAAAGCGACAGCGGTCAGAGCAACAACCGAACAAAAGCCACCCCTGACGCTCGGTGCTGTTAAGGAAACAGCGATGACCTTGTCGGGAGTTCAAACCCCTTCATACCAAGTGGCTTTCTTTTCTCACTCTTTCCCCCCTTTTCTTTGCCAATTTTTTTAAAGAGAAAACAAAAACAATGCACAAGCTCAGCTGGTGAAAATGTGACATGACAATATGACAATTAAATTACTTCTTTGCCCTTGAGATAAATAGAGGAAAGAAAATAAACAGAAGAAGAAGAGTTTTTCCCTCACCTCTCTGTTATTTCAGTTCAAAGATGCTTTGTGTACTCTCACACCACTAATGTTTATCACATTAGCTCTGTCTTCGCCCCCCCCCTTTCTGCCTCTCAAGCGCTCACCCTCTTCCCCTGCCTGCACTCCTTTATCTTATCCCTTTTCCACTATCCCTTAAGCCCTTGTCTGTCCCCGTCACCCCACTTTCCTTTTGTCAAAAACACTTTCCACTGCTTTTCCACTCTTTTCTCCATCTTTTCTCCCTATTCTTGCCCTCGAGCCTCTGCCCTCCCCCCTCTCACCTGCCTCTTTTTACATCCCTGGAGCCCTCGCTGCACCTCCCACTACAAACACACCTACTTATAACACACCCTGAGTCATCTTTTTTTCCCTTCTTTCCATTTGTTCGCTGCCATCTTTTTGCTCGGGTCTCTCCCGGCACCTCGTTCTCTCTGTCATTCTCTCCTTGTTTTCCTCCGTCTGTCACTATCAGCCTCTGTTTCCGCGTCTCCCTCTCTCGGTCTTCACCTTATCAGCTTGTCCTCTCGCTGCTCTCCCCCACAGTTCTCCTCTCTGTCTCCCTCTCTCCTCGTCTTGTCCTATCCTTTCCTTTCCAGCTCTCTCTCGCTGTGTCCTCGGTGGTGTCTGCGGGGGCAGCGAGTGGTCAGGCCTGCCTGCAGGCATCAACAGCACAGGGCCACTGCCTCGGGCTGTGTGTGTGTGTGTGTGTGTGTGTGTGTGTGTGTGTGTGTGTATGTGTGTGTGTGTGTGTGTGTGTGTGTGTGCTGGGCTGATTGGCACAATGCCCAGACCCACCTCCTGTGGTGAAACTCACTCCTTTTCTTCTTAGCAGTCTGGACTGCTGCCCAGACTGACCCTCACACACACACACACACACACACACACAGGCATGCAAACACAGATAGTCTGACTGGCACACAGATGCAAGGCAGTAGTACACACACACACACACACATATTGTTATGTTTTCATCACTTTTGGGGACATTACATTGACTTACATTCATTTCCTGGAGACTTACTCTAACACCATAACCACAAACCCTACTTGCCTAACCCTAACCCTTAGCCTAAACACTAAAAACTATAGCTTAAACCTAACTTTAACCCAAGTCTACACCCTGAGATGTAATGATTTACATTATGGGGACTTTCCTTTTTGTCCCCATTAGGACTAGGACGGATGGTGAGTCCCCACAATGTGCATGCGTAAACGTATGTATGTCCCCACAACTACAGTAATTCAGACTATCACTCTCTCTCTCTCTCTCTCACACACACACACACGAATATCCAGACAGCAGAAAATGACTATATCTCTTTCAGCTGGCTTATATGAGCAGCATATACATGAATTTAGATGTGTTTGTACATTACAGTTTCTACTGTGTGTGTGTGTGTGTGTGTGTTTCCTTGGCAGCCAGTGTGTGTATGCATGTCACACACAATGGGCCCGACTTCCACCAACTCTCATTCTACAAATTGATGTGTATATCATTCAATTTAGGATGTTTGCGTTTGATTAAATTGTATACACACGAAAAAAAAAACTGCTCGCTCTCTCTACAATAAAGGAAAATTCCACCCTGTAATAAATAACGTGCCCATTAAGTGTTATTTATTGCTTTTCATTTTTCACTCAAGAATCAACAGTTGAGAAAACAGAACCAGGAGTTTCATTGAGTAGCTGTTCTGGAGCCTTCCATTGTATCTCGTGACCTTCACCAGCAGGTGTTTGCTCAGCTGTTGTGGGTTTTTAGATTTCCATTTATTTTTTTTTTTGCACTTAAAAGCTGTGGCTCAAAGTTTATTCTTGCCTTTGGAAATGGTTAACTTTAACACGTTTCTTCTACTTTTCCCAGAATGCCTTGGACATCTCCCAGAAAACGGGGCATAGGGTTGTGGTAATAAAAGACAGTTTAATTTTAAAATTCAAAAAGATCAGATTGTTAAATTAAGGATTGCATCTGTGTTGCCTTTAGCTATAGAGGACAACAAAAATGCCTCTGTATCAGGAATTTATTTTTCTCTCAAACAGCTGGAGGTTAAAAAAACCAACACGTCAGTTTTGAGAAACACAATATAGACTTTATGGTTACTGTATGAGTGTTATCAGCGCATCATTTTTATTAGTTCTTTTTATGAGACCATTACTTTATTCTGTATCGTACCACAAAGGGAAAGTTATGTTCAATTTGGCATTTGAAGTTCAGCATTACACTTATTCAGCTGCTTGTTCTTAAAAACAGAGGGTGGCTTGAGCTGTCAGTTTTGTTGTTTTCCATAAATGCATAATTTTGAGAGATTAGGAAGAAGGTTTTTTTTTTTTTTCCAAGTCAGATGCTTCCCATTTTGCATGCGGCCCCTTAGCATTTAGCATTTAGCATTTTCTGTGGAAAGAATTTTACTGCGCCAAACTACAAAAACTGGCCCTTGATGCAAACTATTTGCCAATTTGCCAACGCGTGTGTGCTTTTTTCCCTTTAACATCCATGTCAACAGGAACTGGTGCAGCGATGACTTTACACTGGAATCACAGGGGGAGCAGTTAGTGTTTTATCAGCCCTCTGGCACATCTTGCACAGCCGTGTCACTCTTTCCATGTCATGGTCAACTAGCGTGCGGCTGCTGGCCTCCACACTCTCATATCTGCTGCTTGAGGCCTTTAGGCAGACTTTAAAATGTGAAAAGCTGTGTTATTTATTCTAGCGGTCTGTTGCGGTCGTTCTTTTTCCTTGTGTCCCCATCTTTTAATAACTTTTTCTCTTAATGACTCCCAACTCATTTATGTCTCCTCAAAGTGATAAATTGAAGAGTAATAGATAGAAAGATAGATAGGAATATTGAGAGTCGCCACAATTTGTCCCAGATCCTTTCCGCAGATGTAATGCAAACGAAGGCGACCTCGTTCCTTGACACTTGGATGCCAGCGCCTCTGTGGTTTCAGCCAATGAGCTCACCCCTATTGAAAATAACAGCAGTGACATCACCGTTTTGGCCCATCGCAGCTCCCACCCAGTCAGGAGTCAGAGGTAACCCGCAGGAAGAGGCTAAAAATGAACGGAAAGAAAAAGAGAAAGGGGGAAAAGATGTTTTTTATTTAAAGGTAATAAGGCTGGTTTATAGGCAGAAGACGGGGAAGGAGCGGGTGAGGCCGGATTGAGTACAGACAACCGAGACACATATACACATATATAAATAGATACACATTTTTCAGTTGGCCTCAGCGTGTTTTGGCTCCATCTTTGTCTAGCAGCATTTTACTTCTGTTTTAGCGGTTTTGTTTCAGCCAGTTTTTGTCTTAACCTCGAAGCACAAATGTCTTTCCCCCCCTCTCCCTTTTTCTCCAGAGTTTATCAGCTGATGTACCAGCTGCTGTTCATGACACAGCCTCCCGTTGATCTCTTGACCTTTCAACTTTGACCCTTGACCTCTGCGAGAACCTCCCTGTCACCTCCGCACACACACACACTCAGTTTCGATTTAATGACCAGTAAGCCTCATTCGGACCACCTGACACACATTTCTGAGGGCATACGAGCACATGCACACAAGTAAAGACGTCTGACAGGCTTCTGTGTCTTTTGCATGGGTGCCCTGTGCAGACGGGGTGCTAAAAAGAAAATTTAGACAAACATTAACACTTACAAAATTGCAAATAAAAATGAGGCTAGAGTGGTGAAAGGGTGAAAGGGATGTGGGATGAAGGCCTAAAGATCTACACCGCACTCAGATCAGTCAATGGGGACTCAGATCAGGTGATTCAAGTTTTGTTTGTTTACTGGATATATAATATGACTGTATACAAATTTGTATCATCTACATAAAAATTATATTTGGATAGTTTTAAGGAAGAACAGACATTTAATGTACAGACAGACCAGCAGAGGCCTTACAACAGACCCCTGAGCAACACCTTTATTGATCCTGAAAGAATCAAACAATACACCGTCAACAAATATGACTGACTATCCTCCAAGAAGCAGCACTGACAGGATCCAGCCCATCCTCACCAGAAAGATGGCCATGTTGGTCGTCTGTTCAAGCAGGTTATTGCGACCCATATTTCCATTTATGGTCAGGCTGCGACCGCTAACAATAAATTGGTATAAATATTTCGTTTTGTCATTGGCAATAAACCTATTGAGTTGTTTAGATATGAGGAAAAAGCTCCCAAAACAGCATGTGTTTATGTTCAGGTGATAAAGCTCAACAACAGGTGCAGTAATTATGATGGGACCCTCGGAGGAAGCCATATTATTAGAGAGCGACAAACGTCAACATGGAGAGGAGGTCAGGGTGGAGGGAGCGATCAACAAAACATCAGACTTCAACACAGGAGACAATGTAGTCATTCCCTAACCTTAATCGTGTGTTTATTACTGTCGCCACGGCAACGAAGTTTCCTAATGTTAGCATAGTTGCCGTTTTAACCCAAACCACATTGCTTCCCTACACCTGACTATGTCACGATCTGAAATGGTGGGGCATCAGATCAGAAGAGGCTCCTGCAGGTCTTTGCAGGGCTCATGGACCTGCGGTATTTTACAGTGTAATTTGGAGCTCCAGCTCTCTCAGTAAAGGCAGTTCTTACACCTGCAAACCTCTGTCATCAATACAAAATGAGCAAAGCGTGTGAGGGAAACGAGAATGATCGACTGCGTCAAACGCTTTGCTTAGATCATTTAGTACTCGTGAGGTAGGAGAAATAGTGCCGTGGTCGTAACTTTTACCACGGCAGTGGCTGGCTAAAAGCTAGAAGTGCATTAAATGGCACTGTCTCGCCTCGTCGGGATGACGGGGACGATGTTTGGCCTTGATGTGGCTCGTGAGGATTTTTCCAAGACGTTCGCTGTCACGATTTGAATCTCCAGCCCTGCGGTCACAACCTCATGTCGTTAACCTTGAGAGGGTTAATGTCACCCTCCGCTCCCAGTGATGTCATGTTTGGTGCTGGGGCTCAAGGGGTGACCATGTGTGTGTGTGTGGAGGGAGGAGGAAGATGAGGGGGATCCTATTTGTTTGTTTTGCCCTCCAGACGTGTCCGAGAGCAGATTAAGGGATTTACCTCGGGTGGCGGGGGGGTGGCACAGGAGGGATTTAAACCCCTCACCCATTTACATCCCTGGTTGATGAGCACAAACACACTGAAGAGGTCAGCGAAATCAAGAAGTCTTCTTTTGTTTCTGATAAAAGCCACTGCAGTAAGAGATGGGTGGATGGTTTGGACAAAATGATGGAGGGATGGTGGGGTTGAAACGAAGACAGGAAGTCATGTAGTGACACAGTGATACCTCTTCCAGCCGTCTGATCTCCTCTTGTTTTAGTGCTAATCCCAACTTTAAGTACCAACAGAATTAAGGACCCCAAATCTTGTAGCTTTGCCAGGCCTTGCACGCAATGGCTTTCTTAGAGAACAGGAGCGTCTCTGTTTGCAGCTCTTCTTACCACGGCTCTGTCCTACAGCAGTAATACAGTGAACCGTTGCATTTATCACAACATTTAAAACTGTTGTGGATTAAGGTTTCTTTTAAGTGCAATTCAAAAAATGGATCGCTGCAGAAAGTATAGCCAAGTACATTTTCTTGAAATATCTTTTCATATCAGTTTTTAGGTGCTTGTATTTATATCTTTCAAAGGGCGATATTGTACTTTTTACTCCACTACATTTATCTGACAGCTATAGCTACTTTACAAATTACCATTCATTACATAAAACATATAAAAAATTTATAAAATAGGTTGCACTGCATTAAACCACCCAATAGTATATGAAGTAGGTAATAATTGTTCCACTTCAACCAGTTAATAATAGAGAAAATAATAATATAACACTCTGAAAGGAGCCATTCTGCATAAAGATTACTCTTCATTCATTTTTCTAATACTCATATTTATAAGTTTAATTTTGAATGCAGGACTTCTTTTATTTTTGCATTGTAGTACCACTGTTTTTTACTTAATTTAAAGATCTGAATCTTCTTTCCACCACTGGAAACAGATTATTTTATCATTTTTAAAGTAACTGATCAGTGGTTTGCTGTACAAAATTAAGAAAATAGAGATTTTTTTTTTTTGTCCGACCAACCGTCCAAAACCTAAAGATGCTGCATTTACAATCATATAAAACGGAGAACAGCAGCAAGTTCTCACATTTTAGAGGCTGCAGCCAGTGAATATTTAGCGTTTTGCATGATAAATTAATTAAACGATTCTTTAATAATCAAAATTGTTGATTCTATCGACTAAACCTTATGCTGAAAAGACGAATCATTTCAGCAGCCGCTTTTTAGCTTCTTTTTTTTTTTTCTTTTACTGCATTTTTTACACCGTCGCCTAACGCCAGCCTGCCACGCGCGCATGTGTATGTGTATGTAATTTTGCTGGGGTTAAGAGGAAGGAGGTGGGTTTGGGGGAGGGTGGGGTGCAAACTGCAAACAAACGCATGAACGCCAAGCTCAAATTCAACCGCAGGTCGCCGAGGCTGGGCCCAGGGCCTACCATGGTGTGGTTCTTTTGTAATGTATATCAAGTTCACCAAGGGCCTTTTCATCTGACAGGCCATTGTTAAAGGAGGCTAGTCGGCGTTCTACTCCCCTCTTAACCCCACCCACCCGACACGGGAGCAGGTTGGCTTGCAATTGTTTTATGGAAATGCACGCAGGCCTGGCCGGGTGTCTGCCAGGCGAGGATGGAGGGGAGGGGGGATTCTGCGTCTCTGTTTGTGTGTGTGTGTGTGTGTGTGTAGGTGGTTGGGTTGGTGGGGGTGGAGGGTGGATGTGACGCCGACCCCTTCGAACGCCCCTGACCCTGAGCAGATGGCGAGGCAGGGTCTCTCCACTGAGCCAGAATTAATAGCGTGTGCCATGTCACATTGTCTGAGTCGGGCCTGCTGAAAGACTCCCCACACCTCACTCCCTCTCTCCCCACTTCTATCCTGATTTTTGCACTCCACCTCCCTCCCCCATCTCTCCCTCTTCCCCACCTTTCTCTTATTGCTCCTTCCCCATTTCTCTCTGCTTCTTTCCTTTTTCCTCGCCCCCTCCTCTTCTTCTTGGCCTTTTTTTTTTTTTTTTACCTCCCATACATCACATCACTTGTCTCTTCCTCCCCCCGCCTCCTCCTGTGATCCCCCTCTACATCCACAATCTCCTCCAGCTTCCCCACAGAGTGCTTACTCTTCCAGGCACTCGTTTGCTCGTTCATTCACTCATTCACTCATTCATTTATTCACATGCGCCTCATTCATCCCTCTTTACAGCAGACACTCATTCACAGGTTTGCCCACTCGCCGAGGCTTTATTGGAGGACAATTAAGGCACCTGCGTTTCTAAAGCTCCCCCGCTGAATGCCTGCCACCCCATTTCCTCACCCGTCTGTTCACACTACTACTGTTCACTCGCTCACTTGTCCTCGTATCCGGCCTCGCTCACGTCCAGAGTTGCTGGCTCAGCCCAATCACTCGACGTCACGCAGTCACGCCACATAAATGCAGATAAATCTGAAAACATGTCTTTTTTCATCAGTGTTGGTCTTCCAAGACCACAGAAAGCTTTTCCAAACGCTCCCCCAGTCCTAAGTCCTAAGTTTTGGACAAGTGCTGATTTTTAATTGTCACATGATGCATTTTCGAGAGTCTTGACTTTCTGGTGCGCATGCTCGCAAAACGTTCAACCAAAATCAATGAAAAGCCACTTGGCGGAAACGGTGCAGAAGTGCAGGTGCAGGCTCGAGGGGCCCGCACGTGGCCAGAAACGGGGTTTGCTAATTCACTGTAGACTGCGAATTTTAATAAAATGAGCACAAATCACCACTTTTGACTCGTCAACCCAAACAGCAAGTTGCTTGACAAGAAAATTCAGAACATGAGGTTCACTTGTGATGAGAATTTTGTTAAGCTTTCAGCCACATCATGTGGCCTTCTTCAGTGGGTGGAGGTTGCTCAGCTGTCATAGAGATGGTTTGATTGTTATCACCTGACCTAAGCACGAAATTATAATCATGTCATAACAGTTTACACTTTAATATAGAATGCAGACAGAAAACACAACAGTGTGAGCTGAAACAATACAAAAACATAACGCCCTATTTTTAATACACAACATCTGTAAGACAGACTGAAAATCTTGACTCAAGTACCACTTACTGGCTTTTCCAGTAACTGACCTTCATCAGTAGAGGGAGTCTGCTGAGTTGTCATGGTAACCGTGGTGCAGACTGCTGTTTTGAGGTCAGCATTCATTCTCAACATAGTTTAATTTAAAACTAAGTCTAGTAAACGTAGGAGGCAGGAAAGATTTTAACCCATACAGTGATATAGATGAGGAAATAAATAAGTCAAATACTTTTATATTAAAAAGAGGAGAGAAAAAAGGGGATTAAATGAGGAATCCGAAGAAAAACCTGTTACTTCTCCCAAAAAATTCAAACATGTGAATAAATAAATAACAAGAGGAAGAGTCTATAGAAGTGCTAGTGGGTCTGTGAGGCTGCACTTGAGCTAAAAGCTGCTGTCAGAATGCTAACACGCTAACGTTTAGCAGGTGTGTAGTTTAGCATGTTAGCACGATCACTTTTGCTTGTAAGCAGTAAGCACAAAGTCCAGTTGAGGCCGATGGGAGTGTCATTAGTGTTGCAGGTTTTGGTCATAAAATAAATTACCAGACGAACATCAGGAGACTGTCAAAGTAATTCTAATGTCTGTCTAATGTCTGTCCCACATTTCATGGCGATCCATCCAGTCGTTGTCGCGGCATTAATGTCTGACCGACGTTGCCATCCACAGAGCCGTGAGTGCGGAGGTCTACTATCTAATCTGTGGGTGTGGATCCATCACAAATATTTGCAGGGCCTCCCTCGCTCTCCCTCTTTCTCTCCTGGAGCGGCAGAGCGGCTGCCAAGAATGGGACAGAGGGTCAGGGGTATCTACCCCCGCCAACTCATCCTAATCACCAGTCCTCTTCCTGCTCGCAACGCCCCCCCCTGCCCCCCGACCCTCCGCCTCCCTCGCCTCGATCGGCCTCCAGACAGACAGCCCGGGAGGTGGAGGAGGAGGGGAGGGGGGCGCAGAGGGTCACGGCCTCAGCGGTGCAGTCACTCTGCCAGAGTGTGTGTGTGTGTGTGTGTGTGCGTGCGTGCGTGCTCAGTGTGTGGGCGTGTGTATCTTGCACTGTATCACCTCTTCCTCTTCATGTGTGTCAGAGAGAATTTGTCTTATTTTTGTGGACAAGGCAGCGGCTGCAAAATGTTTGCAAGTGTACGTGTGTGTGTGTGCGCGTGAATAATTTGTGTGTGTGTGTGTGTGTGCGTGTGCGCATGAGGAGAGAGCGCGAGTGTGTGGGCGTTAAAGAGGCAAAGGTCAAGGTTTTAGAGGTTCACTTGGCTGAGGCTTGTTCCCTCCAAACCCCCCACCAACCAAATATGCTGCGGTTAACAAAGTGAAGCCGTCTATCTAAACACCATCTTCTAAACAATTGCAATAGCAGCACAGATTTTTCTTTAAAAAGTCATATAAATATGCTATATATCATGTTTTACAAGTTCATGAGTGCATGAGGTGCAGGAAAAATGAGCGCAAACTTACACGAACATTAGTTTAATAATCGCAGGAGCAGTTATTCTTTTTCATTTCGGTGAAGTAATTCATCAGAGATGTCCTCGAGAAGCAAAAATGTATTTCTTTGGGTTTGGGTTGAGCTGACCAAAGTGCTTTGTGCCCACTAATAACTGTCCATCAATCTTTTTGTCATGATATAATACAGCCTGTCACTCGCTCTTGTTAAAAAAACATTAACATTCTGTATTGTAACATTATCAGGCTGCTTCTGCCATGAGCCTTCACCAAGCTTTGGCTTTAGAAGTCTTAACTGACAAGGGCGGCGGGCCAAGCTAAACGAGTTATGCTCTTAGTTTACTGGATGTGAATATCCCAGGAGGGTTTTCACAAAGTGGAGAGCTTTACTTTTGTTGGAAGGTTCCATTGTTATGACATTTTGACCCTGTTCCTGATTAGTCTCTTAAGGGTTTGAATTTTGGAAGATTTTTTTGCTCTTTTTTTTTTTCTGGGACAAAACCTCTCTGAAAACACTGGCCCCCAGCCTAGCCGACCGCGATACCGAATCTTTAGGCCCGGGAGATGATGTTTCAACCACATCCTGACAACAAACAAAATAAGTTGTGTTGAGGTCAGGGGATTCTTGCAGCCTATACTTCTTATAGCTTCCATAAACCAGGCTTTGGATCCGTGCACATGCAAAAAGGGGTCGAGAGGAGATGATGTTTGGGGCTGCATGCATCGACTCAGATTTTCCGAGGTGGAACGTGGATGTCGCTCACAGTAACACGAGTCCAGTGAGGCACTCCAGAAGTGAAAGTGACTGGATGCAACGCAGCTGAGTCATAAAAGAAGGACTGATGGAGTGAAAAATACAAAGGCAAAAATCAACTCACATCTCCTCTTTGCATGTTTTATGATTAACCTGCCTCGTTTATATCGCTGTCACTTGTCTGCTGTTGTCAAAGTTTTTGGAACGATTGTAGAGAGCCTGCAACAGCTCGCTGACATCTAAAATGATGAATTTTGATCTTTTGATCTTCATGACTATTTGTTAAAATGCCGATTCATCCGGGGAGGGTTCAAGGAGTGTTCGTGCATTACAACATCTTGTCAGAAAAAAGAACATGTGTGTTTCTGAGTTCCCGTGCCTGTCATCTCTTTACTTAGCCACACTTGAGAAACAGGGATTTATGCTCAATACACTGCTTAAGGGAGCCTCAGTGGTAGTTGTTGATGGATTGGAGAGCATTACCTCACATACGTTCTCCCGTCTGGACTGCGAATTGGAACCAGCAACCTCTCAAGAAGCCTGTGTGGTTGTTAGAGTCCTAATGCTCCTAATTCCTAATGGAGCAACTAAACTATCGACATTTACCATGTTATTTTAGGACAGTGTTTTAAAGGAATAGTTTTCTTATTTGCTTTCTCTGACAAGGGTAGGATGAGAAAATCAATATCACACCTGTGTGTTCAGAGCCAGAGACAGGACACGGTTAGCGTAGCCTAGCATAAAGACTGGAAGCAGGGGCAAACAGCTAGCTAAAAAACAGTGTTACATGCTCTATTTTATGACAAACAACAGCTTATCTCCTTCCGTGCAGCTTATCTAGCTAAAGCACAGGTTGCCAAATACAGTCAGTGAGCACAGGTTTTGGTACAGGTCTCCGCACAGGCATGGTGATATCAAACCTGGCAACCTCACTGTGATGACAAGACCCTGGGAAGCTTCCAGCTACATCCCGCTAGTGTTTGCCAATAAATAGTTACACCACGTAACTCCCACTAAGACCACAAATTATTGTTTATACACTTCTGTTTGTGTATGGATTAAACAACTACAATACAATGTGATATTTTGTCAGTGTTAGAGTGGTGTGTGGCTGTTTTTTTATTGCCTTTGGACAGAATCAGGCTAAGGTAAGCTAACCAGCTGCATAAAGGCTGGAAAGAAGCTAACTAACTAGCCTTAAAGAACCTGGTAGATGGATTTGTCTGCCTTTGGACAGAGCTAAGTTTGCTGTTTCCCCCTGTTTCCAGTCTTTATGCCAAGCTAAGCTAACCAGCTGTTGGTTGGTTAGCCAAGCCTAGCATAGCATAAACACTGGAAACAGGGTAGCAGCTAGCTAACTTTAGCAGCACTGGTAGGTGGATTTGTCTACCTTTGGACAGAACTAAACTTGCTGTTTCCCCCTGTTTCCAGTCTTTGTAGCAAACTAACCAGCTGTTGGGTGGTTAGCCAAGCGTACCATGGCATAAAGACTGGAAATGGGGAACTAGCTAAGTAGCTTTAGCTGCGCTGGTAGGTGGATTTGTCAACCACTGGACAGGGCTAAACAAGCTGTTTCCCCCTTGTCTCCAGTCTTTCTGCCAAATAAGCTAACTGGCTGCTAGCTGTAGCTTCATATTTACAGAACACACATGAGTGTGCTATCAATCTTCTCATCTAACTCTGACAAGAAAGCTAATTTTTCAAAATGTCTATAAGCACTATTCTTTTGACAGTCTTTGTAGAATCTGTACCAATGAACTAGATGAGATATTTTTATACCTGAGGAATAGACGTGAATACATGAACTGTAACTTGTAAGATAAATATGATAGTTGTGCAATTATTCAATGCACAAACCAAAAGGAGTGCTATAATTAAAATGATGACATTACAGCAAAATCCTTATTATGTACTTTCAGGGCTTCCGTTGAACTCCCCCAGTAAAATGTTATACAATGTGTTTCATATAAAGAACGTCAAAATATATGATTTGATGCCCGCAAATGTGGCATTTCACTTCATTTCAGCCCAGTTAAATTCCCCTCTTATAATGTCACATGCTTTTTGAGGGACAGTTTGCGTCGATAAATAAAAGGCAAAAAGCTGCTTTTATACTTTCCATATCACAATGCATTCAGCATATTTTCAGAGCTCATGATCAACTCTGCTTTTTTAATCAAAGAAGAATGCCCCGAGGCAAGCGCTGATTTAAAAAGATGGCGACAAGCGGCAGAGCCAAGTCGGCCCAGACCGGCGCTCATATAACTTTTTATGAAAAGAGTTCCCTCTGGTGAAAACGAGAATGAAATCTGCCGTGCGCAGTCCTCAGCAGGATGATCTGTAAAACGCTGCGGCTGCAGAGCTGACATCTCTTCCCGGGTAACAGAGGAAACGTGGTGGTTTTTGGTTTTTGTATCTATCTGTGCTTGTTGACTCTGCTGATAACCATCGCACTAATGGATTTATGGGTCCTTGTGATTGTGTCATGCGTGTGAAAGACCATAATCCAGCTCCGCAGTACTGCCACAATATGAAAGGCTGTAAACTATACATGCTGTGGATTGATTGCTCTTGATTATACACTAGGCGTGTTATCAGTTATCAGACAGACCGAATAGATCATAAAGCTTTTCATTAAAGCCATAAACTGATTCTGTTCCTGAAGGTAGACTCTACAAAGCCACTGAGGTAGAAGTCAGTCATATCATATTGCTTATTTTCCAATGTCATATTCAGGCTACGTCATAGCGTGCCTGTCCGGTTCTCACCCCGTATACGTTTGGCAGCTTGAACTCACCGTGAACCGTATAGGTCCAGGAAAGGGGAAATGTCTCTTTCCTCATGCCTCTCATTCGCCTCTCTTTCAAAAGAGTAGGCTTGCAAAACAGGCCTTAGTTCCCTTGACAGTCTGCAAACTTATCACCCTTCCATTTTTTTTTCTGCTAGGCCCTGTGATGTCTTCGGGACCTAATTGTAATGACAGTCACGTGATAAAAGTGGGAGGCTTGGGACAGAGGGCGAGAGGGGAGCGAAGGCGCGCCCCTCTCGGACTGATCATCCTCTCCATTTGTCAAACCGTCTGCCCTCGTCCACCCCTGGGTTTTCCCGTGTGGTTGCAGAGCAAGACAGATGGACGTAGCGGGCGGATGGACAGACAGGGACGCCCTTCCCTCTGCTGTGAACTCAGACTCACACGAGCCAGACTTGATTAATTTGTGACTTTTAATCTCGTGATGTTCACTGAGGGAATTTGATATGATGGAGCTGCTCTGGTTGCTGCCTGGGAAGTTGTTTGTTGCGGTAAATGTATGCAGGAGTTCCATGAGGTGACAGATTCCTGCTGCCTGATCACCAGTCCCACATTTGACCCAGTGTCTCTCGACCCACCTTTCTGTCTGTCATTGGTTCTCGCTTTGACTGTGCTTCATGTGCTTCAGTGGCGTCTGCTCATTTCAGGAAGTTTCACCACCCTCCGGCTGTATCAAATGACTTCGAGTCAAAGGGCTGCTAATCAGGAAACTCAGACTGCACTTCCTTAATTGGCTCGCTCACTCCCTTGCCCTGTTTTCACCCCTCAAATCTCCAGATAGAAATCATTTCCCCGCTTTATTTTTATATGAAGTGCCAGTAGTGCTTCAGCTTAGCAGGATGAGCTAGATGAGAAAACTGCCTGGACCGCGGAGTGAAACGTATTAATTTCATAACTTCAGTTTAGCCCTCAAAGAGAAAAGAAATTGTGAGACGCAACTGTCAATCTGTGCAACACCAATCACAATGTTGCTTCATTCAGTGAACCTTTAACCTTTTTATGAACAAATACTGGTGTCGAATGACAAACACATGCAGGTAGAAGTATGTAGGCCAAATCTATACAGAGATAATGCAGATGAAATGATATAATAAGTGGTGTTTCCACATGGGGACAAGAATCTTTCTATCTCAATCCCTCTTTCCTTCTGAGCCACGAGCTTAAGCAGTCAAGTGAGTGGATTTATGGACCTGAGGCTTATGGCTTAGTCACGACTGCTTGAATTGGCTCAGTCTCAATTAAAATAAATGTTATTTACTCCTGATTAGAGAATGAGACATGGGGCAAGATTGAGATGTTTGTAGAAGCTCGCTCCACGCTCATTGAGTCAAATAAAAGCATTGAAAGTTTGCTTCTTGTTCAGTCAGTGAGCAAATTAAAGAAAAAAAGATAGAGAGAAGGAGGCTCAAGGAAGCCTTCAATCATATGTATGAGTGCTCTTTAAAGCATGTTATATGTTTCACAACAGCCAACAAAAGTCAAAGTTCAAACCCTGAACGCCTCTAAATATAAAGTTAACATATCCGCAAGAAAAGGGCCTCTTCTCCTTTCCTATCTCACTCCCTTTTTCTCTGAACAGCTCTTGCACTTGTGTAGTCTCTGCTTTTTTTCTCTCTCTTTTTTTTTTACTGTGTTCAGCTGTAAAACATTTGAGGAAACTTTATGCTTCCCCGTTCAACTGTGAGTGTAACTGGAGGTTCTCCGCCGACTATAAAAAAGAGAAGGAAAGGAAAAATGGTTGAGGGCAGGATGAGGTCCTCGTCTCTATGTCTTCATAGTGCGGGCCGCAGGCCAGGCACACTCTCATGCAAAACCTCATCCCTCCAAACTCTTTTCTCCGCTTTTTTCTCCCCTCTTTCTTCCTGGCAGACCAGCGGAGCTCCATAAAAATGAATAATGCATCTGAAAAATCTGAAATGTGTAGATTTCTGCAGCGTGCATTGGGGGCCTACTTTATACAGAGAAAATATCCTAATACAGAAGAAAGTGTCTGGTGTGTGGATAGGTGGGCAAAAATTCAAAGGAGCAGTTCGTTATTTGTTGAAGTACATTCATGTGATTTCTCACTGAGAGTTAGATGAGAAGATTGATACCACTCTCATGCTTGTACGGTATATGAAGCTGGAGCCAGCTAGCTTAGCTTAGCACAAAGACCTAAAACAGGGGGAAACTGGTAGCATTGCTCTGTCCACAGGTAACGACATCCACCTCTAAAGTGCCTAAAAAAAACATCATCTTTCACGTTTGTTAAATCTGCACAAAAAGTGCAGAAATGTCAGTTTGCCGTTTCTGGCCTCGCTGCAAGAAAGCGAATAAGCACATTTCCCAAAATGTCAAACTCTCAAACCAGTCACGCCCACATATTTCAGGAAAGACACAACTAAGCTTGTAGTTTAAAATATTCAATGCATTTAAACCTTGTGGCAACTCTGCCAGCTATTCCTTTTGTATTCATCTTTTTCTGGTCTTTTTTTCATTCAGCCAACAGCCACTTTTTCCATACAAAACAGCCGCAGGCAGATCACACACACATCTAACAAACGAGAGCATTGACTTGCCATCAGTGTGGTCTCAGAAGCCTTCACTTTTATCTTTGAAGTTGGAAAGACTCCCACTAGAAGTCACTTGTAAAGTGAACAAAGATGCCAAACATATTTAAATGAGGGCTGCAGAGACAACAACAGAGAGACCCACACGAACGTTTACGACTTTCTGACCCCTCCCAGATAAACAAGAATGACCTGACTCGTTTGTGGTGGAGATGATATAACACACACTTCTGGAAATGCAGCCTGGCTGGAGGAGAAACCGATGCAGTTACAAACAGGGGCTAATAAAGCCCATGCCACATTTCCAAGCATGATCATTCTAAATAATAGCCTCCTTGTACTTAGACTGAGGTTTGGGCTGAGAGGAGGAGGGTGGTCATGGGGCTCCCCAATGTGATGGCAATGCACTAATCTGCCCATTCACATGTGTTCACACCATTGTTTCCACGTTCTAAACAGGAACTGCAATGTTACCCAAGGGAATTGTAAATGTGGTGTGCAGAAACCCTCCATTAATTCCTCTTTTTATTTAAAATCAGCGCGTCCTTGCTGTCTCATCACCTCCCCTGCGTGTTGTGTATACTACTGGGAAGTATTATTAAATAAAAATTATATTTAGACTGTAATTACACCCAGCTGTTGAAGCTGAATGCAGCAGAGACGCCATGAGGAGACAGGATGCATGCTACAAAATCTGTGTGAGCCTGGGAAAACCGAGGATTTCCTCGCCAGCGTTTATTTCCCCAAACCAATCGGTGCTGTAATTTATTACCCGGTAAACACGTGGGAATAGTAGTTCAGCGCCACAAGATAAACAACTACTCCGCTTCACGCATATCTCGCGATAGGGGACGCTCCCTCTATGCGCGCCTATTGTGAGAGTTTTCCAAGCCTCGCGCGATCTTCGAAGTTTCCCACGCCTGTTGTTGTGGCGTCTGCCCTGTTCGCTCACTCTCTCTCCTTGCCCGCCGCCTCCCCTTTTTTCTCTGTCTTCCTCACCCACCCCCTTTCTCTCCGTCTCCCTCGTCCCTACACCTCCAGTCTGCTTCTGTTGTCTCGGCGGATTGTTGGGCTGTGGGAGAGAAAGGATATCGCGAGTATTGGAGTTTTGGTGAGAGTTTGTGGAAGATGGCGCCTGTTGTGACAGGGTGAGTCTGAGATTCGGGGCTGGTGGTGGGGAGCGGAGTTGAAGAGAATACAAGTTATTACCATGAAACAGCTTAATGTTAATCCATGTGTTGTAGCCTGGGCACACTGCAGTGTTTTGGCTACTGGTTTATTTGGCAGAAGTCATTTCTTTGTCTCAGTGTGTTTGCGTGCGAGTGTTTTTTTTCTCTTTGACCAGTTAACGTTACTTGCCTGAGCTGACTGTTGCTGCAGTGTTTTGTGTGCTAGCCCCAGCTAAGCGATACTTCACCCTCGGTGGTCTTTTTTTCCCAGACAACGGCGAGCTGTTAGCTAGCAGGCTAGCCAGCGAGCTAAACACAACCAGCGAGGCATGGTTTTGAAAACAGTTTAACGCTGATATGGCGTCTCCTTTTCCCCGAATGAAAGCAGTTGTAAAATTCCTGGTCCTGCTTGTGTTTTCGAAATGTGCTCACCATTTAGCCGGGCAGCACGTTTACGGATTGGATTCACGACTTCACACAGCTAGCTGTCCGATAATGGACGTTAGCTAGCGATATCTGACTGAAACACGTTGCGGCTTTGTGAGCAAGGCATCCTTTTTGGCAGTGTTTTTAAAAATGTTGACGCCGCGAGATAGTTTTCGCTATGCTGTAAATTCTAAGCCTAGAGCTGGCCCACATGCTTGACTTAATGTATGATTGTATGACTTCAGCCAGCTTAAAGCAGACGACAGTGCCGGGAAATAGTATTTACTTGTTACTCACACCGCGATCTGCGTCTACACTTTGTCAGCGGATTTTTAATGCAAACCCCATCCAAACACTGGTCATCCATAGAGTGCATCTTAGGACAAAATTCAGCGATAAACACCCACAACCATGTGTACTTAACCCTACCACCACTGAAAAATGATCCAAGTCTTTCAGTCAGCCTGAGCATTTCATTTAGTTTCTCATTTACAGTCTGCTGATGATAAAAGCGACGGTTTCTGCCATGTAGAACAGGAAATTATTTCCCCACAATGAGCTCTAAATATTGGATAACCAGCTACTTAAACCCCAAGCCTTGCAATGCTTCTTTTCTGAGTCAAATTTAAAGTTTTTATCTCTGAGATGGATACATTTTGCAAAATTAAAAGAGTTCATTAGGCTTAGTGCACGTTCAGTAATTGCTACTGGATAATACATCTGTGATAAGTATGTCAGCCGGGGTTTTTAATGGGAAAATCGGCTCTGTTAACATTTTCAAACTGCCCATTGAATTGATAGTTAGAGAATGTCGAGGATATATTTCTGAGTAAAGCAGAGCAGTGCTGCGTTGTTTTGTTAGTCACTGCAAAATCAGTAATATGACCGTATTATTCAACATAAATAGGCTGTAATCTGGACCTGATGCTTGTGTTCCAGTGAGCCGATTGCATTCAATGCTTTTGTCAGTCTGTGGAGTAAACCCTGATTAAAATTATTTGCCTGAACATTAGCTAGACACAAACCTTCTTTTTTTGCACTGTTGAGGCTATAATCCCCACAGACAGCTCAGTGGGTGACAGACATTTGCTTGGCTTGTTGGAGGTGTGTGTATGTTGGTAGGAGAAGGGGAGGTGGACTGGGGGGGGGCTGGGGGGCTGGTTTTGCTGTGCATGTTCATTTGGGGCTTTCCAGCAGACCTGAACTGATTTCAGTTGAGGAGGGGGTTGTAGGGGGAGTCGGCAGAGGGAGGGAGGGAGCAAGCTAGAGGGCAGGCGGGTCAGGTCTGGGTGGCTGGCCACCTGTCCAGATGATATCTCCAGATTCATGTGTGTTTGGCTGTGTGTTTTTTCTGCAAGTGGGGGGAGAAGGAGTGTGGGGGGGTCAGCGTGTGAGAGGAAGATGGGGTGGGTATGTGCTTGGGTGAGAGAGGTTTAACAGAAAATTAAAGTGCCATAAGGGGTTAGGGTCTAGCCGATGGTAGACCATGTTCACAGTAACGGTTGGAGGCATCACAGAGCTTGACCACAGCTCCTGTGTGCTTTTTGAATTGTTCTGGTTTTACACAGGGAGGGGCTTCACAGCCACTGGCTTGTTAATGGCATTATAACTATCTTGTAATAGTATTACAGAGAAGCTGTGGTTGTATGTTTCTGTCTGAATTAAAACTTGTAGCTTCCACTGGCTTTACTGTCATTAAAGTTGTAAAATTCTGAATTTTTTGAGTTTTGTTGTTGCCCTGTATTTGGTCTGTGTTGCACTTACAAACATATTTGTGTTGCGTTTCTGTCTAAATTAGTTTGCTGTCTGGAAATCTTATTGATCAACAAACAATAGAAGATCATTAAGTCTCTGTTTTGTATATGAATACCATTCTCACTGTGGTGTTTTATACTGGATGTGCACGGTTGTAGGTGACAGTTACTAATTTGACAATTCAAGACAAAAGTTTATAAAGGACTGTGTTTTAGTGCATAGAACATTCCATTCAATGTAGAACTCCTGTAATTGCTGAAGGCCTCAAGCTTTGTTGCATGGACAAAATCTGCTGTGTGTTTCAAGTGATGAAACTTAGTCCGTGTATACTTAAAAGGTGACTGAGAAGAGATTTTAGCTTGCTTCTTTGCAGAGAATGGCATCTCAGGTTAGATTTAATTCATTTTCAGTTACAGTTGATTTCAGAGGCAGATATTAAAGTGGTCTTTACTTAAGTTTCCTTGCAATGTGTCATATACGGTAGATCACACAAGGACTGCTAAACATACACTACAGAGATGAAGTAACTTTGCAGTGAGTAGACTACTATGCTATAGAGGTTTCTTTTTATATTAATGCAAATTGTGGATCCACACCTTATGCTTTGAATAGTAAAAATGTTCTCAGCTGTTGCTGAGTGAAATAGATGACTTTGGCGCTGCAGCTATTATTTTCATAACTGATAAATCTCACAATTCATTTCTCAGTTAATTGACTACTGACTCCTAAAAAAAAATCACAATTTCTCAAAGCCCAAAGTGATATATTTTTATGAGACAGAGAAAAGCAGAGAATATTAAAATCTCAGAATTTCGTACTAGAAAATATTTGGCATTTTTGCTTGAAACGTATCTCAAATTATTCATCATTTATCAAAATAGAGTTTTCTGTCAACTGGGCAATCCTTTCAGCTCAAGATGACAACTGTTGTAATGCCCTTGTGTGTTGTGCAAATGTGCAAGTGAAACCCCAAATGCCCTACCGTTGTTTAGCATGGTCTTACTCAGACCTCTATAGGTTACCACAGTAACACAAGTTTTTTTATTTCCACAAACCTTGTGATCACCTTCCTTCATGGATGTTCGAGGCAAACAAAACAAAACGAATGAAAAAAAGACAGCGTTGCTTTCGTAATCTTTCATCCTCTCTGCCAGAGAAACTGATGAACTGATAGCTGAAAGAGCAGCACTGTTCACCTGGGATGATAAAAGCATGAATCACTTATTTCAACACTGCTCTGCCTTTGCTGTGCCCCTGGGGGACGGGATTCCATTTAGCTACACCCCCTCCATCCCTCTGCCAAAAAAAAAAGAACGATCGAGTCTTTAGGGCCAAAAGCTAAGCGTCTGCGCTGCTGTAATGATACCACCGAGCCTTTCTTTGAGGCACAAACCGTGTGTTCTTGTTTTTGTTAGCATGGGCAAATGAGTGTGTGTTTTGAACTCTGCGGCTGTGTTGAGGGTGATCAAGTGAGTGAGTGTATGGAAGAGAGAGCGAGTGTACCTAGACATAAAAGTTGATCTGTGTGTGTGTGCGTGCGTGTACGTTTGTGTGCGCGCACGTGCATCCATTCCCCAGGGTCCTCTCCTCTTCCCTGCTTCCCTTTATGAAAGGAGAGGTTCAGAGAGAGCAGCAGATGTCGAAGCGCTGACCTTTATGGTGGCAAAGGCTTGGGCTAGAGTTAAAAGGCCCCCCGCCCCCCCACCCCTCAAAGCAGCAGCCCCATGTCCACCCACATACACACACACTCCGCTACCTTAGCTGCAGCATTGATGGATAGGTTAACGACGGAGATGCTACAAGCTACCTGATCTGTGTGTCACCTCAGTATCCTGCAGCCTCCAAAGCTTTCCCATATCCACCCAGAGCTGCGAAAATCTTCAAAGTGTGTGTGTGTGAGGGGGGTATACGCCAGGGGGGAGCTGTACAGAAGTCGCAAGCAAAGCACCAAAGCAAATGCGCTACCACCAGACATCTTTAGGGGGATTTATTCTCATGCTTACAGTAGCCTATTGTTTTGGAAGTTCATGCATATCCATTACCTCACATGATTGAGATATCCCCTGAAGCCTATAGTTTCATTCAGGGTTCAGATTCAACTTGTTTGGTTGAGTGATGATGGGCCTCTTAAAGCACCACACGCCCTGGTTGACTCAGTGTCTTCACTCTCTTGTTTCCCTATTCAGCCTGTTTGTGTCTGTCTGTCTCAGAGGAACAACCACACGAGACACTCAAGGGGATAGAAATTCACATTTTTGCGTAATTTGGCTTGGATCGCAGTCAGCCTGGCACTCCCCATTCTCTGTCCTCAGCCACGTGCTCAAGTGTGCACAAACCAGATATAGCATCATAGTATGGCCCTGTACGTCTACTTCCCTCCTGCTTATTCATAGCAAGTGGTTCCCTTTGTTGAGGATGAATTTGAGTGACCTTTTTTGAGGGGCTTGCATTACCTAATTTCTCCAAGCCCAGGGCCTGCTTAAGGGGTAGGATTTCTCATACAAAAGCCACGACAAGGGGGCATTTATTTACTTGTGCAAGACTTGAAATCCATTGGTCTGAGCTCATGCTTTTTTCTCTGGGTCTTCCAAAAATCTTGCTGCTGTTTGCTTCGGCAAGGATGGGACGGAACATTCTGATGTAAATCTAAAGCCAGTGTGGTTTTGAAAACAGCCCTGGCGTCATGTTTGATAGAGGCCCAAGTCCTCTTGGTGTTGTTGTTGGCATCGGCGTTGCTGCTTAGCTAAGACAGGAGAGACAGAAAGCTAACATGAGGCGAAAGCGACAGGCGGTGGAAGTACGTACCTATCCGCTGACTCTTGTTTTGGAGCGTCTTGTCGTCTTCTCTTGCATTCACTTTCCTCTTCCAAGAGAGCTTCCTCAGCCCCAGTGTTCGCCTTTCCCTGCCCCTGTTCCTTTTCTGTTTGTAGCGATTACAGCTTCGCCAAGGGAATGGTGGTTTCTACTGTGTCAGCAGTTTTTGTCCCCGCTGTCCCTTCACATTCAGGATGTTTCATTCAGAAAACATGAACTGATTCCCCCTGTCTGACTCCTGTTTGCTTTCATTCAGCTTCAGCGAGCAAACTCTTACCTACTTCCTAAGTTGGGGCAGCTGAAATCGAGAGGAAAAAAAATATGAGCACTGTTGACACTTGTGTGTTTGTTCCTCTGTCTCTTTTGTTTTTCTTCATGTTCATTTTTTTTCTCCTTAGGGATGACAGAAGGGGGTCTGTATTTTGAAGTTGTTTTTTAATAGAGGATTTATGCAGAGCCTCTGATATATTGTATAAGACTAGAATATGCTGCTCAAAGCTTCCAGGAGAATTCACCAGAGAGCCAGGCTTAGAGAGAAAAGCTTTATTTTCTTATTCTATTGGCCCAAATAGTTGCTTTGTTATCCTCAGCTGTGGTAGTTAGGGCTCAGAAGCATTGTTCAAGGGTCTAGCTGCTGTCAGAACGATCTGTCTGTTCTCCGGCAACCACACGGGGACGGTTTTTCATCCCTTCAGAGGAAGGTTACAAATATACACAGGATCTCCCGTGTTGGGAAAGCCCCCAACGAAGCCACCTCCCACAGCTGTAAGCAACTGCCACTGTTACTGTATTAGATAAGAAGGGAGTGGCAAGCAGTAAGCCAGTGTGTAGTAAACCTTCCTGAAAGAAATGTTGTAGCCTTGGGTCTATTAGTGGCATCATGCAAAGTCTGCTGATAGCCACAGAGCAATACCTCGCCCCTATCCTCTTTAGGTAAATGGCTCGTAACTGATGAAAACATTGCTTTGCTGCTGATTGATTCTTGCAAGTCTTTGAATTGACATTTTTACAGAGCTATCATAATAACTTTGCAAGGACTACGCACATCAGTGCAGGTACAGGAGTCAGACGTAGTTATTAGTGGGACCTTGTCAAATAGACTTTATAGCAGGCAGATTTTGTGTAAGATTTATTGTTTCATGCAAGCTTTTGGCTTGTTTTGTACCATTCTGCTCCAAGCTTTGCATGCACGGATGCATCCGGCATGCATCTGTGCACGTCTTTAAACCCAAACGGCATGTTTCAGCCCATGATTTCTGCAAGCCATCCTCCAGGGACACCACTGCTGGTGTTTGCCCAGGCAAGTGATGGCAGCCCTGGGGAGACAAGCAGCCTACATCACCCCTTTGCAGGAGAGAAGTGTTGAGAAAGAGCGAGAAGGGCACAGAACGGAGTTATCAAGTGTCAGGAAAATATTCAAGAACAAAGAGCGAGAGAGAGGGGTTTGGATTCCAGGAAAGGCACACTGTTATCTCCAAATGTTTCTTTGCATTGTCTGGTTGTTTAACTAAGGCTGCCGGAGAGTTTTACTGAAGAATCCGCCTGGTGGCATTCCTGTGGCTGTTGACGTCAGGAGGTTTTGGCCTTTGCTTAGAATCACAATGAAGTAATAGACATGTGTGTCATTTTGTGGAACAGTCTATTGATTGTGGTTGAGGAAACAATGCTTTTTTTTTCCCTTGAAGAGAGGGGTTGTTCATGTTGCGGTTGATCATCTTGCACTTGTGGCTGCAGTTTGATGTTCTCTACCGTTGCCATCATTTTGGAAGCACCACTGAAGAATGTACGTGAGGTTTCACATGAGCTCATGGAAGGAAGCTAACTTGTTGGTTTATCCTGAAAAGCCACCAGCAAAGTTTCTCTATTTATCGCCCTACTGGATTTATTAGAATTGGACCTCAAATATTCTAACCTCAACCCCAACTCGCCAAAGTGTCTGGTAGACAAATGCACCAGACATTGCCATAATTAACTAGCATTCAGCTGGTGTTTATGATTCACCTCCCTGCATAGGAATTGAACATAATCCACTTTTACTTAATTTTAAAGTGTTATTCAAGACAAATTTGTGTGTGTGTGTGTGTGTGGTTAAGGTTTAGGAAACCATCTCGTCTCACATCTTGTTAATGACAGTGTAGACAATTTTGGAAAGATGGCATGTTTTCAAGAGGAACAAGTAGCAGGAACAACAAACCCCTTCCCTATCACGACAGCAACACTGAAACCAGACAGCAGCCCCGATCTAACAGAGTCGTTGCTAAACTGCACATGCACACACAAGCGTGCTGCAGAGCTACATTTGGTTTGGTTTGCTGAGGATCATCTCACAGCATGTGGGCTAAAGGTCATCTCTCTCTCTGTCTGTCTCTGTCTCTCTCTCTCTCTCTCTCTCTCTCTCTGTGCCAGGAATTCTATTTTTTTCTCTTGTTGTAGCGCAGTCGGTCCTTTGGGTGGTTTTGAGGCAAGGGCAGGGCAAGACAGTGGTTAGTTTGCCTGAGCTGATAGATGTCCAGAGAGACTGTGCCTCATTTTCAACAGTCCCGTTTTGCAATTAAGGCTTGTACACTGGAAAGACGCAATGACATCGTCATAGAGCTGAACTGACCGGCAATTTAATTTAATAGCAAATTGGTGGGAAATTAATTGGCACTTATGTTGATAATCGATTATTCATTTCAGTCGTTTTTTTTACCCATTTTTTTTCAGCAAAAGTGACAAAAATTCCCAGGTTCTGACTTTCTTACATGTGAATATTTGCTGGTTTTGTTAGTCCTCAATGATGGTGAATTGAATGTGTTTCAGTTTTGGGCTGTTAGAAGTCATGACAGACATTTCTCACCAGTATGTAATATTTTAAGAGAACGAGCAATTAAGCAATTAATTGAGAAAATAATTGCCAGATTTATCAGTAATGAAAGTAATTGTTAGCTGGAATTGATATTCAGACTATTTTGTGCACCCAAGCATGTGCAGTGATGGAACTTTTTATGTTACCATTTCCTTGGCAAGATTTCTGTATATGTGCTTACTGTAAATCCTGTGGTGTTACTGGATACATTACCTGTGCAGATTGAGTCTGTGATGCTAAGTGACATAGCCACAGGGCAAACCCACTGGTATTATGAAGGAAAGTTGCCACTTAGTAAACCTAAAAAAGTTCTTCAGTATTGAAGTGGCTGCATGATATGAAGCACCTGGGTGCTGAGATTGGTCACTGGCTTCAGTGAGGAGTTTTGCCACTTTGGGGGTTGTTTTAGTTTTGGTTAATCAAGACAAAAATAGAAAAACTGCTCTCTGCAGTGCGATCAATGCCAGGAGAAAATAAATGAGGCTGAAATTCAGTAAGGAGGCAACAGGGTGGCATAGTTAGTAAGAAGACCACCTTTCAACAAGGAGAGCGGTGACGACAAGCATCTGCCCTGCTTAAACACTGAAACCCCACCAGTCCAAATGTAGCTGGCTGTGCTCTGAGCTTTGTGGAACAAAGAGAAAGATCACTTCTTCATGATGTTTAGGAGTATCAGAATAAATTCAAGACTGCACCGTGTTTTGGTTTAATACTAGAGTTAACCACGTAAAATTCAGGTATATCACACGAGTTCGGCAAGAGCTCCGGCAAATAATTATTTTCCTTATTGATCAACCTGACAAATATTTTCTTGTTTAATTCATTGTTTTGTATGTGAAAATATCTTAAATAGTGAAAAATGTCCTCAGGACCCTAGGTTATATCCTTAGCTGCTCATTTTATCTTACCAAAAGTTTAATCAATTAATCAATTCAATTAATTCAAGAGCATTAATTCAATTAATTATCATAAGACAAAAAACAGGATCATTCTCACATTCTCATATGATGAGGTTTCGCAAGACAAAGGTGCTCCAGTGCATGCTAAAAGAACACAAAATAGAGGCCATCAATAGCATTTGACTACGTTTCAGCAAATGTCTGGTTATGTTAACCAAGTATTTTCCATTGTTGGCTGAATTCTTTAAACAATGACTGAAATATCTGTAGGCCATCCGTCATTTTGACGCCGATTGGCATTGGTAATTCCAGTCTACAGTGTTGCAGCAGAGCTCTGGTTCAGTGATCAAAAATCAAACAGCCATGAGAAGTCGTCTATCTGAAGCAAAGACTCAAACCTATTGACAATCGCCCCTGCAGCAGCCTCCCTTGATGCGTCTGATTATGCCCAAGCAAGCACCCAGTTTAAGTCCATGTGGACCAGTTTGAGTTCAGACTAGGCTACAGCAGGCCAGTTCCATTTAATTTCTTGTAAATGGTTTGCTCATGTTTTGGTTTAATTGTCTAATTCTGTTCTCAGGCTCAATGGCCGCAGTGTTTTAGTGCCCTCCGCTGTCATTGAGGAAAAACCCCGTCTGCTCTGTGTGGCGTTGACATGAAAAGTGACAGCGTGGTTGGTGTCTCTGTTCCTCTTTTCTCTTGTCCTTATAAATGCATTATCTGGAAGTTTGTTCCTTATATTAAATGTTATTGTGATCCAATTGTTTTTAAAATTAAATGCCTTTAGATAGGCTACGTCTCAGTATTATTCAAAAATGGCAGGTAGGCTCATTTTTACCACTCTGTCCTAAAAATTGACGGACCACGTGGAAGTCTAGCACAGCCTATGGTCTGCATGGAAGCTAAAAGCCTTGAGTTTGATCCTTGCAGCAGCCAGTGTGGTCATTATATCCTTTACCAGAACCACTACCTGCCCCGTCATTGAAGGCTGTGCTGCACAAGAGCACGAGCTACAGTGGTGCCGCTGCGGTCGAACTCTGCGACTCACAATCCTTCCCCCTGGGATCCCTCTCATTCCAGCGGTGAGTCATCAGCTCAGCAAAGAGTGAGAAGGGGGGAAAGGGGAGCAGGAAGGGTGGTTCATTCAGGGTTCAAGGCTCCCTCGCCATGTCCCCTCTCTTCTCTTTCCTGACAGTTCCCCCCAAGCACATGACCCGTCTCAACCCTAAACCCCAGCCGTTCTGTGTGGGTCTTTGGCTACAGTCACACTTGTCACTTCAGTGCAGGTTTTTTTTTTTTTTTTTTTCTGATCACGAGTGTCTGATTTTGTGAGATCACAGTGCTGCATGTCTTCGCACTTGGCCTGAAAATTTCTGTTCTGTGTCTTCTGTGGCTGTGTTTACTTAAAACAGCCCACATCACTTTCTCTTCCCATCTTTTTACATAATGTTGTAAGCGTGTAGACTTGCAATCGGCGAGCTGTTAAGGACTTGGTGGTTCAAGAGGTTTGTCTTTTCCACCAGGTGCTTTTGTTCGATCTGTCCCAAAACTAAATACTGTTTTGACTGAATTGTGACCTGACTATACACACCATTTTTTTGTGTGTACAGACATGTAGCTGCACCCGAGACAATAAAAATCATGTTGAATTTATTTAAATCTAGAGACGAAGAATCTAAGCAGAGATTGTGCAAGTATAGCAGGGATTCTGTTTTCTACACAGTGGCATCAATGGTTTTAATTTTATTAAAAATTAAATCAGAACAGAACAAATTTAACTGGAAAATTTCACTCTTGCTGAAACCATACTTGTGTATTTGATATCTGAAGAGGTTCCTTTGGTGTCTGTCTCTGTAACTTGTCTTAGGTGTGACAATGCAGTGCTGCACAACTGTTGAAACTTGGGCTTTCTCTATCACCTGTCTGCCTGAACAGAGAACAACAAGCCCTCTCTCGATCTCTGGCCTGAAAATACATCTCAACCAAACCTCTCTAGCTTTACCAGTTTCATTTCTTTATTCTCAGACCCAGGTGAAGTGACTTTGAGTCCGGTAGTACCATGTTCTCCAGTGACTTTTTAAAATTAAGGCAAATCAGTTGGGCGATGACCTCTTTGTAGATCCGCTGCAACTGGTCAGACGTGTCGGGACTATTTCAATTTAGGACACATGTTATCTGAGGACTGACTGGAGCCAGGTAGGCAGGCAGTATAGAGAAAACAGAGGCAGAGCTGTGGGATTCACAAAGGAGACTTCATTAAAGATGGAACAAGCATCAAGGGAGTGTGTGTGTGCGCGCGCGCGTGTGTGTGTGTGTGTGTGTGTGTGTGTGTGTGTGTGTGTGTGTGTGTGTGTGTGTGTGTGCACGTGTGCACGTGTGCACGTGTGCGCAGGTTGGCTCTGCAGCACACGCTGGAAATTTCATTATTTTGTGTTCGGGACATATTGAATTTGCACAAGTAATGGAGTATGTACTTGCTCAGTGTGTTCCAGCCTCTGCGCCAGATTACACTCGTTAATGTGTACAGTTGGTGTGCAAGTGAGAGTACGTCTAGATGTCTTATTGATTGTGTGCCAGGCCAAGACGAGTTTTAAAAAGTCTGTCCAGAGAGCTCCATATGGAGCATTGATGTTGGAGAGTGCGGTCAAGAGGGGGAGAGATGGAAGGAAGGAAAATGGAGGGAGGGAGAGGGAGAGAGACAGAACGAGGAGGCCTTTTCTTTGGCTTTTCTGCCTCTGTCATTAAGCTCTCCCATGTCAAAGACAGATGGAGCTGGTGCCCTGTGTGTATGTGTGCGTATTTGTGTATGGAGGCACTTGCAAGTGCAGACTGATGTGACCCACCCAACTACACACACACACACACACACACACACACACACACCATTGAGCCCTGCCCTTGATTCTGCCTCCAGCGGGGCGTCTCAGGGCAGCTACCAGACCTCTGCCATCTGCAGTCAGTCAGCCTTGAGGGTCAGACAGCTCATCAGTAGTCCGTTAACTCAGTCAGCTAAGTTCTCTGTTTCTGCTTCTCTCTGCTCATGCAACATTAAACGTTTATTTCTTATAAAAGATCATTTTAAAGGCCTTTTGTAATTCTGATCACATCATCCTTCATTTCTTTTGTTTCATCTTGCCCTTCTCTCGTTGCAATTTTTAGGTTGGCGACCAGAGCAGACTAATGTGAGGGGAAATTAGAAAGTCCTAACACACGCAGCCTCATTTTGACTCATTTTTGGTCAATGGTTTGCCTCGCCCACCACAAAACAAAGAAATTGGAAGAAGGGCCAAGCAAGGTCATGTGTGACAATCCTACAGATGGATTTAACTTTCAGTTTTGCCATAAATTAAGTTAAAAATACATACTCGTTAGGGCTGGGCTGATGGCTCACAGTAACTGACCACTGAGCTCTCTGCCATTGTAACATGATTTAAAAGCCCCCCTCTCCCCGGTCCACGGAGCACACCGTGCCACACACACGCTACCGCACACCAACAGGGTCCAGAAAAAACATCTGCCATTGGCCAAATGCAGGTAGATTTTCTGTTGGATGAGTAAATCTCATTACTGAAAGTGCAATGAAAACTTTGCAAGTAAAAAGCCATTAAGAATAATTAATCAAAACATTTAGTGCCTTAGAACTGATGAATATGAATTTTAAGGAATATCAGCCAGAGAGCGCAAAAATGAAAGATGGGTTTATTGTAATTATTATAGTTGCTATTAGTGCCTAGAAGAAAAATGACTTATTCAAATCACACTATTTACCGCCTACTGAAAACTTGTTTTAATTTTGGAGATCCCTAACCAATGATATCATTGGCCATTGCAATGCTTCACTGTGGACATCTTCACATGCCCATTCAGGAGACAAATAACCTCATGACTACTCATACCCAGTACATTCACGCAGGTACTGTCCTTGATTAAGCAGGAAAAACTCAGAGAGCATGTAAATTGTAATGTCCAAAAGAAGAGGGAATTTTTTTTCCCATGTAGTCACACTCATGCACTGTCCCATATTTCCTTTTCATATTGACGGTATTTGGCCGACCCGTGCATTAGGAACGCTGCCATGACTGTCATATCCATGTACTTTTTGTAAATTCACGAAGAAATTCACCCTGCATATTGGTGTTTAACTGACCTTCCTCTGTTTCTTTGCATCCGTTTCCTCTCCCCTTCCTTAAGCATCTGTGGACGCCCCGCAGTAAATTTGTAGCGACTCTGCCCTCCCCACTCCTAGCTGGCTGCTGCGATTGCTGGCATGCACCGTGGCACATGCCAGGCAGCGGTGCCAAGCACAGAGTGAGCCTCCAGCTCGAGCCACTTCTCTCTGTTGTCTTGGTCGCTGTCTAGGAGACTTTCTGTCCACTCCTCTTCCCCCTATTTACGTCTTTCTCATTGTCCCTCTTGCCTCCACCCCCTCTTTGAATCGCTTGTCCAGGTTTGACTTAGGATACGGGTTTAGTGCCCAAACTTGGCCGCCTTCACTGCGACAGTTTTTTTCCTCAATGATTAAAAATGTGCTTGAAGGATGTGTGCGTAATACCCTTGCTGCAGGCCACACACAGCATGGCACGGTGCTGCTGAGGAAGTGAGGGTATGCTTTAAAAGAAAAGGCTGGTGTTTATGCTTTGTGCGTGTTGTAAGTGTGTAACGGTGTGTGTTGCAGCTGTGACATCAGTATGCAGGGGGTTTTTTTTCCCAATTGGCTGCCAGGGCAGATGTAGCCAGCGGGCTCAAATTTCCAAATTTCTCTCACTTAGTCTCCTCCACACAAACACATTCACTTGCTTGGTGAGACATGTTATTTCCACCCATTTTTCTCTGTCCGGTCTTGAAGGTTTTTAACACACGTCATACACAGGTAACTGCAACAAGGAGTGCAGTGTCTCAATCTCAGCCTGTTCTTGCCTTTCAACTGGTGCAGACTTTTGGCAGGGCTTCACTAAGTAATGCTTGCGGGCATGAGTTGGAACCCCTCAGAAGTCTTTTATAAGCCAGATAACAGGTTAGCCTGGCAACTCCAGCCCATAATTTTGCTTTATTGTGTCTGGCGAATATCAATAACCTTGTTGACAGGCGTCAATTTGTGTAGGCTGTACAATAGGTGGTTGTCACCTCCCTCTGTCTGTCACACATCAACATTAATACCTCCTGTATCTGACTGGATGAATGCGTCGCTTGCTAGGCTGCTATCCTTGTTTATAAAAAATAATCCATGCAGCTGCAGAAGATATTTGTGTCACCTACTGTGAATAGTTGTTCTTGACTTCCAAGAGGCAATGTCACCTGAACACTAGTGCCGTGATACGCTGATCTGGCCAACACACATGGGCCTCGCTCACATGGTATCTGCATGTGATCTTGGTATATCAGTATACATTATTTGAATAAGGACACCTTATCCACTGATCTCTTGTTGACTCCTCTTGGTCTCTTTCCTGCATTTCATAAAAGTTAAAAATTGTCAAGTCATGTCTCCAATTATGCCAGATTTGTCTTGGCTTCATCTGTCATGTTATTATCTGGATCATGTGATTGCCTCCCAGTGGGTGTTGCTACTATACAGGTGAGGCCACACCTGTGTTGTTTGTTTTTAAAGCCCTGTTGAAGACTGACAGTGGTCGAAACTTGTTTTTTAAGCATTTAGCCACTAAAATACAGGGTATTTAATGTTTCCTTCCTTGATTATTACCTTTTCTTACATCTGGAGCGTCATTACGCACTTTCAAGGCTGTAGTCAATCATTAGGTAACATCCAAATTACAAAAAAAACGTAATTTTCTACTATGTTTCTACACAGCCAAACACCAGCTTGCTCCCCTAGACTTCCCGCCTATGTTTATGTTGTATTTTATCTTGATCACCTTTGGCATAGCTCAGCTGTATTATTTCGCTGTTACAACCACTGATAATACAGTTGTAGGCAAATTGCTCAACAAATGTTTAAAGACGCTGAATAATTTGCCATTGAAAATGTTTTTACCAGTGAACTCTGTATAAGCACCTTGTTTTTGGCTATGGTTAGAGCAGGGTTCATATATTTGGTGTCACTGAAGACGGCCTGTGGCTATGGAGGCCAGTGGAAGCTGCGAGGGAGCGCGGTGTTGATAATGAGGTGTACAGCCACTCCGAGGAGTTGTGATATCTGCTATCAGCCCTCGGGCAGGGAAACCAGACACCTTTTTATAGGCCTAATCCCTCTTCCCATCCCTCCTCTTTCCCTCACACTGTTGTTTGTGTGCACTGTCCTGGAGCTCTGTGTGTGTGTAGAGTGTGTAGAGTGTGTATGTGTAAATGCAAATCCATATACGCAGTCAGATATGTGGTCTCATGTTCGCACAGGGCCTGAGTCAGAGTGCAGTTGACCCACCCCGATGTACAAGTGTGACAGATGTGTGAAAAAAGGTGTAATTGTGTGCAGATTGCGGCTTACACTCAATAAACCTAGCACTTACAGTTATGGAAATACATTTTAATCAAAAAAATATTTGATTTGAGTGCCAGTTATTGTGAAGACATATAGTAAAGTCTTCTGTATAATTTCTTGTAATCATGAATCACTGAAACTTTTTTTTTTATTAATGTAACATCTAAATCATAACAACTGCTTCCTATTAACAGAGCAAGCAGATGGAATTTACTTCCCCATCAAAAGTAAATAAGTTAAGGTTCAGTAGGTAATTGTGGCACCACAACACAATAACCCTTACTTTGAGCTCAAAATATATGCAAGTGTAATTTTCTATCTATATATATTATAGAGTCAGATAAAGAAGAAAAAGACTAACATGAGTTCTGTTAAACAGCTTTTTAGCAGTAGTATCTAATCTGTTTTAGGCCACATCCACATGCATGAACACACTGTCTGCCAATTGACCTCAGAGGTCACACCCTAACCTTTGACCTCGAGCATATGAATGATGGCGTCTGGCGTCTGTGGGTTGTGTTTTGGTCCTCTGGGAAGCACTAGGTCCACAAAAGATAGATATGTGTGTTTCTCTGTGTGTTTTCTATCTGAAATGTAGACAAAACATAGAAGTGCTCAGCCAAATGTGTCATCTGCTATCATTTTCACGATGATTAAACAATGCTGCCGACCGCTTTCCTTGAAAATTGTCACATTTTTGGAGGGAAAATCATCTTTTGAAGCAAATGTCTCTGAATTTACATATTCAAGTACAAGCCCATTACTGTTTTGGTGTTACTCTACAGGGAAAATGGCATGTTTTTGATTCTTGTTAACTCAGCGTGACGCATAGATCGCCATTTAGCTCTGAGCAGCATTTCCTTTGATCGCTCATGTATTTTGTAATCTAATATGGAAAGCATATACTGTTGTTGCTCAGGCACAAAAGCATTTCGCAAACAGGTTTTCAGTATTACTAACACCAAGGGTGTTCAATGGAAGTCACACATAGTTGAGCAACACAGAAAAGCCCAGTCACTACACATTAGTTTGGTTAAGAGCATTCAGATGCAAGTTTAAATGTCACCTGTTGCTGATCAGTAAAGTTCCATTGTGACCCATCAATCTCACCTTTGAAAACAATAATTTTATTTCACTTCACACATTCCTTACATTCATACAGAGTGAATTTAAGGTAAGAACAATATTTCCAGATAAGCATCAACTGATGTTGCAGTCAGAGGAGGAGCTATTATTAAGATAGTTGTCAGTAGCTACGTTTACATGCACACTAATATTCCATTGTTATTCCGAATATGATATTGATGCTGTTCTTTTCATGATTAGGCCTTATTCCGAATGAAGCATTTTCCAATAAAGATATGATGGATATGCCAATATTTTTTGAGTTTTAGGAGCATTCTTTGGACATGTATGCAGTGCATGGTTTGTACCGCAGCTTGCAACAGTTTGCTTCTTTCCTGTTTATGGTCAGCTTCTGTGCATTGCCTTAGCCAACAATTTGCAAAGCTGGGCTATAGATGCATGCACAAAAGGAAAGCCCACATTTCTTGGTCGGATGGAGAAACATACCTATTCTTAAACATTATGTAAAACTTAGATATCAACAGGTTTTTATGCCTTCGCGCTTGCAGCAGCCATGGTCGGAGGCATTATGTTCTCGGCTCATCTGTCCGTACATTCGTACTTCTGTATGTGCGTCCATCCCATTTTCATGAACGTGGTATCTCATGAAAGCCTTGAGGAAATTTCTTTAAATTTGGCACACAGGTTCACTCGGATTTCAGGACAGAAGCTGTTTTGATTTTGGTGGTTAAAGGTCAAGGTCACTGTGACCTCCACTGGTTACTTGACTGCTTGGCAGATGCATGCAGCTGCAAGGTGGTAATTTAGTTGGATATGCGCAAATATTGCAACACGAACCTTTTCAAGAAGGTAGTTGAATTTGTGTGTGTGTAGTGTGCACAGCTGCATGTAAATTGAATATTATTGGAATATTCCTTTTCATTATCCATTTAAACAGCTGAGTAGGAATATTGTCTTTTTCAGAATAAGGGCAAAAACCAGAATATTTTGTGCACATGCATAGTCAATGGTGGTACAGTGTTGCAATTTCCTTGTGTAATGTCTTCCAGTTGCCATGAAGAGGAGGGTTTTGTATAGTGTTTAGTGTATTTTTGGGATTTATGCTGTTCTCTCAGGATGTTGCAGCACCAACACTCGACAGCTCTATTGCCTTGCTAGATTTCCAGTTATAAGTGGCACGCACCTCCCCAAAAATATAAGAAGATATGACAACAGGAAACGTGATTGATCATGTCATTTTTTACAGTGGCTCAGAGCTCAACACACTGCGACTGTTTGCACAGAAAACATGCAAACAGAGAAAACGCATCATGCTGCAAGTACACAGACGACAACTGAAGCTGTTTCCAGGGGACACTAAAAAGCGAAGAACATGACTGGGACACGCTTGTTGGCCAACCACAAAAAGCCAACATTTCAGTTCATATTTCAACACCACTGATGGATAGCTGTCTTCAGTAACTTCATGGGTCACAAACCATGGCAATAACAAACGTGTCCTAGCCCTGTGCATCACTTCTTCGTGTCCCCTGGAAACAGTTTCCATTGTTGTCTGTGCCACTTGCAGCATTTCTTTACTTTTTGCATTTACAGCACATCTCTGGTACTAAAACAATGACTGCAATTATTACTAAAACACAAAACAAATAATATTAAAATATGAGTAATAAAACTTACCTGACCTGCAGAATATTCCTTCTCAAAACTGATACTGTCTGCCAACATCAATCTGGTGATATTGTAGCATCCCTATTATATATGTTGCAACAAAAAAAGTTTGTGAGACAGAAAACTATACTTCTCCTTTTGATCTATTAGAGATGTATCAGATACATGCCTGAGCAACAGAGCACGTACTGTATGTGTGGTTGTGCACTTTTGCATAAGTGCATGTCTGTTCAGAAGTCTGCCACACAGTGCTGAGGACATGTCAGGGTGTGTATTTCAGTCTCTTCTGAGCCTTTGGGTGTTGATGTGTGTTTTTTCCTCAGCACTGTTTGGACTGTCAGTCACAGCTGTCAAACACATCCCCGTATGAACGGCAGGCTGGGTTCACACTCTCTCAATCAGCCCCATGTTGCGTGTGCATGTGCTGACGTGTGTTAACGCGTGTTTGTGTGTTAGCATGTGGAGGTGGGTGGTCGGTGCTCTATTCATAGCAACTGCCATCCCTCTTTGTCACCAATACCTCATATGTCACACGACCTGTCAAAGAACGACGAGAGAAGTCCTGAGTTTTCCCTATGTGATCCATCTATCTCCATTTTATTCTATCACTATTTATTCAATGTATTTGTGCATTGCAGATGTACTTGCATTGTGTATTTAACAGGAAGAGACTTCTCAAAAGCGATTTACTAAAAAAGGCTACAGCTTAGAGCTACATTTAGTGTTAATTTGTTTCTCCTGTGGCATGTCAGGCTAAATGAAAATCATATTTCAATTTCAAGAGTCACATTCTCATTTAAACTTCCATTTGTAAAATATCAAGAATATAAGCTCATCAATGTAATAGTTTTGAACTTAGACCTTCAGTGTTTGAATAAAGTAGCTTGTGGAAAATGCGATGTGCTGATGTGTCAGATATATATTTATTCAAAACATTTTTTGCATCAAAATTAAGCTCTGCCTTCTCATTTTCAAGTGTGTGCAGCAGTGTCTTTTCGGTAAACTCGAGCAAGGATGCATTGATCTAATACTGATGTCTGTCCCAAATAGCTTGATCAGGTGTCAGTCAGGACCTATCTATTTAATTATGTTCTATTATTTTCCCATCTATGTGCACGTTTTACATCGTACATCAGCTAGTGTTTTGATGCAGCTAGGGTCAAGGGTCAAGCATGTAACCTTACTAATGGTTGCAACTATAAACCAGCACAAACAAGAGAAAAGTGTTTGAGTCAAGCCCAGTGTCATCATACTTATAAAATAATGAATCAGAATCAACTTTATTGGCCCAGAATATGTGCACACATCCAAGGAATTTGACTCCGGTTTAATCAACGATCCTAGTCTTTTCCACACAGTGAGGCAAACAGCTTAATAATTAAACACTGTTATCTGTCCGGTACACTCTATTGGCAGATATCCAACTTCAGGTGACCGAATTGGATCAGAACTGAAAAAAGTGGATTGCTGTATTCCTAAATATGAGGGAATATATCCTATTGGACTATAAAACAAGACCAGGACATCCCTAATGTTTGATTTTAGTCATTTGTCAGTAGGTTCCAACCAGATAAAAATCTTAAACAACAAAATTAAAGTAGTTTTACACATTTTATGAACAATAAACACGTACCAGTGTACATAGCTAAGATGATATGTATATGTAAATGCAACACTAGAACATTTTGTTGTCTGTTTGATTGAAAGAAGCTGCTGTCAGCTAGTCTGAATACTTATTTTTGTCTTTGTTTATCTTTGTCAGAGTGCTGACAGGCTGTGGCATTAAGTTCATTTTGATATTACGTGAATTTAGTCTAGAAGTAAAATCTTTAGCTATCTACACAGTAATTGTGGCTATCATTTCACTGGCCACTGTTAACATGTATAGCCACTGGCCAAAACCTTCAGATCGAATCAAGATAAGCGACTTTGAAAAGGAGAATGTTTATTAATCCCGATAAACTGCAGATAAGAATCTCTCTCTGTTTCACTGCAAGAACCTCCCCTCTGATTTCTATATGACTGGATATCTGCATCTGTCAGCCAGCCTCTCGTCCAGATTGGACAGTTTTTTTTTTTCTTCTAAGAGATGCTAACTGTGACTTGAGTGTTTGCAGTTGCTTGTGCGTTCTGTGAAAGAGGCCTGAGGGGAGGTGTGGTACGGAGTTTCGAGTCGTATCTGCAGTTGGTTAGAGGTGTTGGTTTTTAATAAGCTACCACAGAAATATGGTCTGTCACCCTCTGGTTGACTGCTCTTGTGTTTAGCTTCTGAGAAATTAAAGTGTCAGTCTGGTGCCAGTGTCTGCATGTTTGTGGACATCTGTTTGTGTGCGTGCATGCATGTGTGCGTGCGTGTACACACTCTAAAGCAGCCAACATTGTTTTGGGAATTGCTAATAATTCCAATCAGGAGTAAAAATCTCCTAAATGACAGTATTCAGCTTTAGTCTTAACGTTTGAATGACCTCATACTTAATAATGAATTACAAAACATTTGATTTTTCCCTCAGAATATTGTTGACAGGATGGATGAGCTTTTATCAGTTTCCCCCTGGCTCTCGGGCTGCAGCTCTGCTCCAAACAGCACGGGGAACAATGTGGCTGATGAACGAAATCCGTCACTGAAAAAGAGGAGCTGACAATCTTGGTTTGCAAAGTTGCGTCAGAATGGAAATCTCAGGCTGCAAACTTTTACACCATAAAGGATGTGCCCTTCACTGTCTCAGATTAATGTGTGCGTTCAGGCAAACAAACAGGTGACATGACAGGAGCGAGTGTGTGTTACTTCCACGTTCTACCTCTGTGGTTTTTCTCTGTCTGAAAACTTTCAGCCAATGGCGAGCGCTCTCTGTAGTTCGGTTAGGCTCCTCATTCTGTCACTCACGAGCCAGTCAAGCCAGCAGATGAAGCAAAGCAAGGTGCTTCTGCCAGCTCTAGTCCATAAGATCAAACTGACAAGAAATGCTGATTTCAGACAGTTGCCGTTTAAAATCGTTTGTTTTTTCTTTGTTGGATTTAGTCTGCATTTGCTTTGAGAGAACAGCAGAGCATGTGGCAGTGATATAAAGCATGTTAATGTTGGTCTGCACATAACTGTAGCAAGAATTAAGCTGTCTCTCTGATGACTCCAAACACTCCAGGTATGAACTTAACACTAGAATACCGGACCGGCGACATGACTTTTTTTAGCTTTTTTTTTTTTTTTTTTATTATATGGGCTCTTTGAGTTAAGATATCCATGATGATTGCAAATGTATAGCAGTTCTTACATAAAACAGAGTAATTATTAATTTAAAACAGTATCAAAATTAAAAATATTATAAGATTTTTGGAATATAAGCGTACATTGTCTGCTGAATACCTCCTATTTTTGTTCTAATAAATGAAGCAGTGCCAGATTCTGTGCTACTAATGTGAAACCAGGGCTGCAACTAAAAATAGCTTTCATTATCGATTCATACGCCAGTTGTTTTCTCGAAGAGTCAGTTGTTTTGTCCAGAAAATGTCATAAAATATTGATATCATAGTGTTACGATTTCCAAATGAGACGCGTTCACATTTGTTTAATCGACAGTCCAAAAACCACAAGATATTCGGCTAACTGGCATGTCAAGAGACACACAAAAAAGCATCAGATTCTCACATTTGAGAAGCTGGAAGCAGGAAATGTGGAAAGAATGACTACAACAATTATCAGAGTAGTTGCAGATTGTTGACTAATTGGTGCAACTCTGTTTAAAACCAAAATTATTTGCTACATTTTCCCTGAAGGTCTTAAATTTTTCTGACTGTGGTGTTTTGTGTGCCTCAGATTTCCTTATCTTGGCTGGGTTGGTTGTATCATGCGGATGTTGTCCTGCTTTGATACACATGAGAACAACTTAAGGCCGCAGTGCTCGTGTTTTGGATTGATAGACACAGACACCACACAACAGGCATTACCAGCACACCTCAGTGAGCCAACAATGACATCACTCTCACTTCCCAGTGAAAGCCCCAAGTCAGGACATCCTCTTCCACTGCTCCCATCTACTGTAAATGGAACAACAGTTTCTCATCACATACCACTTCACTGGCCTTGGCACACTTACCCATGAGTAACCATGCCAGGGTAAGCTACCAGCAGCAGTTTAATGGGCCTATCGGGTTCCTAATAGGATATTGCCAAAGTAAAAAGGCCCCATTTCAGGGGTCATAAACAGACCTGGAAGGGATAAGAAAAGTATGGGAAATGAGTTTAGTAGTTTACAAGACTTGAAAAGCAGAGACTCAGCAGAGGTTTGGATTAGTGCAAAAGATGCTGGTTGTGCATGTGTGTGTGTTACAGTACATTTCTTCAGCAACTAAAATACTTTATGGTGATATTAATGCCACTTTTGTGTTATTTGGAAGCAGTGATGTTGACCCAGAAGTATTTATTAGCAATGCGGCCATTTGTGCAGGACCATAGGTTTAGACTTTTCCAAGCTGTGTTTTAGCAAGACTACCAGTATACTGCATTAGTGTTGTTGGAGTTTAACCTGCTAAATAGACACACTGAACTTTGAAACGATTGCTTCCCCATATTCTTTTTCTGGATCAGTTTAGTGGCAGAAGTGCAGCCAGTTCAACAGTTTCACATCATATACTTCTGAAATACATTTGAAAGAGTGCTGTCGTGGGCAGTGTTGAATGAAGAAGTTTCTAGTTGTTCTGTATTATGCTTGTTTATTTTAGCCGTTTGCTTGACACATGTAAAGTGGCTTGAGAAAAGAAGTTAGCTCATGGACCGTTGAGGGGACTGATAGTCGCTCTGAAAAAAGATGCTTGGTGCTTTGGCTGTTGGCTTTCTTTTCCTGTTTTGTACAAAACCATATTGAAATAAATCTGACATAAAACTACATCAGTTTGCTCTATATTTCTGTCGGTCTGTCTTTCTTTCCACCTATTGAAATTCATTAATTGTGAGCTTAATGCACGTGCCTATGTTAATATTTTCCTGCTGGAAAAAAACCCTCTTGCCGTCCGTGTCCCATTGCAGTGAATCCTATCCTGTCGCTTGATTTGTCACCACTGCAGTTTGGCCGCAGTGCTCGTCAGCTTCATTGCATCCTGCGGAATCAGTGATAGTAAGCAGGAGGTGAGGAGGAGGAGGGAAGGGAGAGTAGTGATAACGGATGGAGAGCAAATCAGACGAAGCTCCTCTTCTAACAGGGCTTCCTTTTCCTCCATTGACCTCCGGAGTGTCTGTTTGCGTGCTACAGGAAGAAATAGTCTGTTTTAGTACTTACACTCGCCCGCATTTGCTGCTGCAGCACACGTCATAGGGCATCATTTGGAATGGGAAAAGATGAGACAAATTTTGGGTGTGTGAGCACTGATTTAATAACTACTATTTGCACTTCTGCATGAGATGGAGCCCTCACTGCTTTTAAAATAGGATTGAAATGAGGAAGTTAAGTTAAGCATAATTATTTAACAAAAATAGGTCATATGAATAACTAAGTGTTGGAAAACATTAAAAAGTAAACCTTTTTGCAGTAAAAACAATTACAAAGTGTGACAGAATTACATTGAAATACAGAAGTGAGTTTCTTGCTTTCATGCACTCGTTTCACCTTTTTGTTAGACGTCAGACTCATTTTGATATCGAATGATGGTCTGAGCTTTTGTGCAACTTATGACAACTGAAATAAGTCAATTGTACATGAGGTCAAAGTTCTCCACTTGAACTTCTTGACCTTTCCCATCATGCGTACCATTTCAGAGTCAAGCCTGCCCCGAAGAAACTGCAGATGCAACAGGCGCGCCTTTCTGTTCTATTTGCAACTTTACCTTTTTGCGGTTTCCTGTGCTTGGTCTGCTTTGTCTCGTTGGTGTTTGTGTCTCGCGCAAGTGTGTTAAAGTGAGCTCATGGAGGTGATACGAAATGGTGGTTTTTCACAGAACTTGCAAACCCAACGCTGTAACACATCTGACCGCCCTTGCCTCCCTTTTTACACATCGCTTCTTCACAGTAAAGCCCTACTGTCTAGAATCGGTCCATATAATCCATTAAAGTGCTTGAAGATGGTATGGAGATTAGGGATGGGAATTTTGATGCATGCATACTATAAATATATATAACATCTGTTATTTATCTTTATGGCTTGTTTTGGACAAATCCTTCAAAATGTTTTAAAATAGACCCCTACGGATTCATATTTCTTGCACCCTTTGTCCCCCAATTTCACCTTCCTTTTCTCCCTGTATATCCACCTCCAAACCCTTTCACTTCATCTCTGCGCTGATCCTATTCTCCCTCTCTCCACAGCACTCCATCTGCTTCTTCTGTCCTCGCCTTTAATCTCACCCCTCACTTTTTTCCCCGCAGTATCCTTTCCTCCATCGCTCCTTGTTTGCAGTGAAGGGGTGAGGTTTGAAGGGGGGGCACGGGGGAAGAGAGCCGTCTGGAATCCATTAGCCAGTTGAGGCATCAGTGTTTCGCTGTGGGAACCTTATTGATTGCCCTCCTTTGTAATTATTCCACCTCCACTCCCTCCTCCTGGCTCTTGCACCAATCATGCTTTCAGTTTCTCTTGCTTTCTCCTGCCCTTTCCCATCTTTTCCCTTGCTTTTTTTTTTGGGGGGGGGGTTGCTATTTTCATCCCTCTGTTTGTGTTTGCATGCTTCTTTTTTCAATTTCACACTGTAGCTCCGTTGCAAAAACCCCTAACCGACTGAGTGACACACAAACTGTTTGTTTACTGATGGCACGTAAGATGTATTGACATGCTTATCAGCAGCATGCAACCCTACCACATCCTACACAAGGAGAAAATCTGACTCACACGCACTCTGTGTCCCTCTATAAACACACACACACACACACACACACACACCTCCCCTCTCTACAGTCACCTCCATGTGCTGTGTACATGGACATCCTCTTAATTCCAGCCACGTGCCTGAAGATGTAATTGTAGTGTCTTACCATAAAAAATCAAAGCTGCAAAGCGTATTACAGTGGTGCTTAATAGGGCTTCCCCTGACTGAAAAGTTTCCTAGTTCGCTAGTAATCAGTGAGCCATTGCATGTTTATGATAATAATTAAATTAGTTTGTAGCAAGCTCTGGTAATACACATCAAGATTATGCAATTAAGCATGTTCCACAGGGTTGGGAGTCTTTGGGAATCTCACGATTCAATTCAGAGCTGCAACACTTACTCAATTCATCGCTCTCTGTCATTTTTTAAGAAAAACAAACATCTGCTGTGTCCAACTCCTCAAATGTGAGGATTTTTTTGTTTTTCTTTCTCATGTGTGATGAACCGTTGTTGAAGATATCACGTCGCACTGTGACAAAGTACAGTGGGCATTTTTCACAATTTTCTGCGATTTTATATACAAAAGCAGTAATGGACTAATTGAAGAAATAATTGACAGATGGATCGATAATGAAAAGGATTGTCAGTTGAAATTCTTCTAAATTGATGTGACTCTGAGCGTTGGTGCCGCGATTGACTTCAGAATTGATTCTCCATTCAGTAAATAGAAAATGTACTCGCATTTTTTAGCTCACAAATGAAACTTAACGGCAGTGAAGCTACCTGGTCTTGAAGAAGATGACATCTGACCAAACTGTGTGCAGGAGTACACAGCTTTTTTATTTGAAAAAGTCATAATGTGGAAAATGAAATCTAAGTGTAATTCACCGACCACCAACAGTCAGTACATGTCTTATAAGACTGAAGTTGGTCTACATGTTCTGGACTGGTGTCCTAAACGGCCTATTAACTGAATATCCCAATTTTCGTAGTTTGCTTTTTTTTTTTTTTTTTTTGCCACCCCTGATGTTTGATTTTGTGGCAGTACTTCCAGGAGTAAACAATATGGGAGGATCTCACAGGTCTGGCTTCTCATTTGCGCTCACTGTATAGGTAATGCTGGCTGCAGGCTGTAACCTGGCTAGCGTGTCAATAACTGACACACTGCCAAAGCTTTCCAGGTTGAACTCGCACTTTTGAATCCTGCCTCGGCACGTGCCAAGACACAGACTGTAATTTGACTGCATGAAACTAATAAGACTGTAATTATTTGGCTCATAGGACACACTGAACCAGGGGCCTTGCACTGAATGACAGTTAATGGCAAATGCGTGCAGTGTTAACACCCTGAGGTGAAAGAAACCTTGAAGAAAGGAGGTTGATTTTTCTACTCCATTCTTCTTACTTTCCAGTCTTCTGCTTTCTACTCTTTTGTTCCTGACAGTAGCTCAACCTCATAAGTTGAGGCCATTGTCCCTAATCGGTTTTTAATAAAGGTGTTTTGTGTCTAAAGTTCCACTTCAGCTCATTTGCATATTAATGAAACAAAGAATCAAATGTTTTAAAATTCAGTTATGTTCTTAAGGAAAAAATGGGACAAAAAACTGTTTAAATTTGTTCAAATAAGTTTCTGTCCCTTTTTAAGCCTCTGTGCTGACATCAACCATGGCTGGAGGCGCCATGTTTTCAGGTTGTCCACAGGGACATATGTCCCAATCTCACAAACGTGATTTTCTCGGGAACGCCTCGAGGAAAGTTCTTCAAATTTGGCACAGAAACTCACTTGGACTCAAGGACGAACTGATTAGAATTCGGCTGTCAGAGGTCACTGTGACCTCACAAAGCACGTTTTTGACCATAACTAAAAATTTCTTACTGTAATAATGATAGAATTTCATGTAAGTGTCTCATATGATCAAATAAACTGATGATATTTTATATCCAAAATGTCAAAGGTCAACTGTGACATCATAATGTTGTGTAAAAACTTTGCCCGTTATTCAACACCATGACTGAGGAACAGAAGGGCAGATTGTGACCATATTTCACAACTGGTCAGATACTGAATTTTTGAGTCTAATTTTGGGTGTTCACCTTGGAACTTTGGTGACTGTGTAGATCTTCTGTGCTGCCAGCTTGAAGACGAGTGTGACGCATCCACGTTGAAGCATTGGTTTGCTGATGCTGCAGTTGTCGTCGCACTATGTCAAGAAGCTGCCTCTCAGTCCTCTGTACTCTGAAAAAATAGTCTGTAACTAAAGACAGCATGTTTTTTCACTGGAAATTATTCATCATACATGTCCAAATAGTGAAAACCTATTTTGCCCCACTTAATATCTTTTATTAAATTACTTCAAAGTCTTTGCATAGTCTGGATGGATATGGATGTAAACTGCAGCTTAAGTTGTTGGCGGAGGCAGACAACCGCAAGGCAGTAATTCTAGGTATTGCCTTGTGATGCTGTTTTCATGTTGTCTTGATGTGTTATTACTCAGGAAAAGGCTCAAAGTGCGTGGGCTAGACTATTGCTTGTAACAGGTTGTACATGTCACTGCTTTAACAATAAAGTAAATAGAAGTTGATCAGCAAATAGTCATCCTCAGCTGTGATATGCTGTAAGTTTATGGCCTTTTACTATACATGTGGTGTTTGCAGTGGTTTCCTCTTACATGCAATTAATGACTAAGAGTTTTCAGTTATGACTCAAGCACACGTTGCTGATGTGTGAAGCTTCCAACAAGGTGAATTTTAGGACAGAATCTTTATAGTGAATCAAGGTACATGGCGCTGACACGAGTGGAAATGACGGTAATGAAGATGTGAAGCTCAGAAAGGGGCTCAACATCCAGATTTGCAGAGAGAAGGCATCACGGAAATGTAGAAATACTCGAAGAGTTAAAAGAGCTGCTATGCATGCGTCATCTTCCCGGTTTTGGGTTTAGATGACATGAATCACTGCTTGCTTTTCTTTAGATTTTCTAGAGTGTCAGGGGGGCTCAGTGCAGCTAGGCAACCTGCGGCACTGCAAGCGCTAACTGCCAAACAGGTTGATTGAAATACTTAGCGGAAAGTTGAACTGTGTTTCCTGTGTGTCATGTGGGGTACACTGTGGACAGGCAGCAGACTTATTTAGAAAACAGCTGAAGCGCTTTCCATCCAATTTTCCATCTACTAAGAATTTAGCTAAACGTTGCAATCAATTTGAGAAGTATTTTCCCTTCGTATAATTGGTTGCTGTTGGTAATGCTGATAGAGGTGTCACTTGTTTTCAGTGTCTCGTTTTTAGAGACGAATCAGAAGAAAAAGTTGGTGTGTTTGCATACAAATTTAAATGAACGTTCTTCCTGTTAAAGTGAGTTTTGTTTCACCACCCGCTGTTCGTTTTTAAAGCACTATCAAGTGATAGAATGAGTGCAGCATCTCATATCTTTTACAATCCAGAAGTATTTACCTTGTTATATCCCAGCGGTACTACTTTTCAAAATGCTGCATGTTGCCTTGGACCAAGCGAAATCTGCCCTCAGCTATTATCCACCATTGAACTGGAAGCAGCAAATGATGCCCTTGTCCCATTTTTACAATTTAGATCAGCACACATGAAGCCTGAAAAGCTGTTGCTGTTGTTATCAGTTTGTTATTTTTATTAGCGTTTCCCTCTTAGTGGATTTAATGCCATATTTTCTATTTTCTATTTCTATTCGCTGTTTAAAGCTAGATAAGCACTCTCTCAGTTCATCCGTGCCTCATTATTATGTTTCATGTGGTGTTCACCATCTCCAATTGTTAAATTAGTCTGTCTTTATGTTATTCTGAAATATGATAGTAAAAGTATCTGTAATGATTCATGAAATCTGAAACAAGAAGGTTTTTTTTTTCCTGATGCACAACCTGTATTGGCACGCCATAGACAGGAATTAGTTTGAATGAAGTTCAGCGTCTACTTTGTACACCTGCTTTTACTTTACTGCTGCCGTGAAGACACAAAAATACACAGATACGTCCTGTCACTTGCCTTTGTTTGAGCACCGTGTTGCTACACACCATCAAGGCCACATTGACAAGCCTGTGTGTGTGTTGTGTGTGTTATGTGTGTTATGTGTGTTATGTGTGTGTGTGTGAGTGTGTGAGTGTGTGAGTGTGTGTGTGTGTGTGTGTGTGTGTGTGTGTGTGTAGGTGCACCATTGTGTAATGCAGTGTTTACTCTGTGTGTGTGTTTGTGGTTGATAGCCAGCCCACTCATGTTTTCTTCTCACTTTGTGTCTTTGCAGGAAGTTCGGGGAGCGCCCTCAGCCACAGCGCCTAACAAGGTGAGCTTGTACACACACACACACACACACACACACACACAGCTTTTTCTTCTTTCAAGACTTTGTTTTGTTGTCATGGTGGTATTTGTATGTCCACCCGTGTGCAGACTATACACATTCTTTTAAGTGCACTAATTCAAGAAAGAGTAAAATACCACCTATGTGTGTATCTAATGTATTTTAGATGCATCTTTTGTTGCATTACATTATTACATTTATATCCATCCAATCAGCATCTGTGGCTGATGTGGGCCTGTAATAAGCCCATCCAATCTTTTCATTCACTCCGGATGCAATGATTGGATGGCCTACCTTCCCATCTACCTACGTACCTGCCTACCTGTGCACTCACTGCGCACGACTGGAGTCTTCCACAAGGCCAGGCAGATGTGTTGCTAAAGCTAGAGTGAGCTAGTCATGCAGGAAGGGCAGAGAAAGCGCAGCTGAAATTTCCCAATACCAACATGCTAGCTTTATGTATTTATTAAAAGAACCACTCTTCTCATCACTTCTCCTCTCCCCAGCGCTCTCTCAGCAGTCGTCAGGCAGTGAATATTCATGTGTTTTGGGGGGTCGGCTTTGGAGGGCGGCGTGAAGGGAGGGGATTGTATTTTTTAGTTGCTTACTTTTAAAATCTAGCCTACTTTTGCTGGTTTTTCCAAAGTTACTAACTTCCCTGAAAAGACAGTCATGTTTTACTTATCGTCTTCATCAACAGAATTTTACAAAGATCATGGTTTTTCTCACAAGGGGCACGTGGCCCATCAAAAACGTTCGGATTTCTGATTGGATTCACATCAAGACATCAAAATATATGCGCGAATCGGAAAACAAACAAACACATTTATAAAACTCACAGTTGGCCCATCTCATCATCGATGGGGCCCTGAGGAGCTGCTGGTGATTTCTAGAAGTGATGATTCAGTTAAAAAATGCAACTGCACTGACCGCAGAATAAATATAGCGTAGATTGGCTGCATGTTGTTGCCACAACAACAACAACAACAACAACTGCATGTTAACTTGCCAAAGCAGCAACATTGCGTGTGTAGTTTGACTGTGTAGTGCTGGCTTGATCGAACACACTTCCACCATTGGACAGCTGTTATCTGTTGACCACTGCTGTATTACATCATTTCGTTCTGCTATTGGTTGTTCATTAGTTAGATCTCTGTAGTTTTTCACTCTAAAGTCCTCTATGACATGCTTTAATATGTTTGTGTTGAAATAAACCCCATGTCTTACAGTCCTTTGTAGAGAAACAAGCCAGAAAAGCGATAATTCACCTTTTGCGAGGACTTGCAGTCTAAGCTTGTACTCTGTGTGCGCTGTGCTGTGCGCTGCATTCAGCATGGCTTTGACTAGCAGCGCTGCAAGTTTTTGATTATTCTGTCCCTCTCATGTTTGTTCCAAGTCATTTGGAGCAACATTTGGGTGAACACATAATGTTGATGGATGTTGTGGGTTTGCTTCTGGAGATTTGTGTGTGCTGCAGGGTAAATGTGTGTGTGTGTGTGTGTGTGTATGCACTTGTTTGCTCGCTGGTGTTTTTCTTTGTCACTGGGAACGGGCACGGGTTTGCCTGCACGTTTGTGTGTGCATGCGCTCGTCTTTCGCGCGTGGCGCTCAGCGGGGAAAATGAGGGGTTGCGTATTGCCTGGAACAGCCGAGCATGGTTTTGGAAAAAGGGGCCCAAGCACCTTTTGATGTGTCCCCCTCTTCATTCATGTGCTGCCAGTCCGCTGGCTTGCACTGGCCCCTCCATTTGTCTGATGGTTTTGATGGCCAGAAATATGACTGACACAAAACACTCTTTACCCAGCAGCTGAAAGGCGCAAAACACAACTCCTTTCGTGTGTGTGTGTGTGTGTGTCTTTTCTACCCCTGTGAATCACAGTGTCGTGTTCTTTGTGTTTGTCTCTTTGTATCTGGTCCAGTGTCCTCATGTCTGCATGTTCACTCACACCCACTTGTCCCCGTTCTTGCAGCAACAACAGCCCCATGACTTTCTGTCAGGCAGCAGCACAGACAGCTAAAACAGCGCACCGTCCTGCAGGGGCTTTTTAGGGCAGCTAAAGCTCTTCGGGTCCTGCAGGGCCGCCCTGTCAGGAAGGCTACTCGACTGGAAATACAATACATGACACACATACACAGAGACGCACGCACACACATTTTACATTCAGACACACACACACACAAACAGACACAACACATGAACGTACAGGCTGGATAAGCTGCCTCCTCTGTTAGGGGAGCCGCCCCTTCAAGGGCTTATTCTCCCAAACAACAGAGGAAGGGCCAGCTCTGCAGAATCCATCGCCTCAGATGGAAACAGCCTGTTCGTTATCTGCTCCTTTGTCAAAAAATCCCCAAATTCAAACTACAATAAAACACGGATGACCTCTAATTGGCCCAGGCTGCTGTTTGGTCTCGAATTGCACACTTGCATTTAAGATCTTATTTTCTTGAATCATTTTCTTCTACATTTTTTCCATGTTGTGAATTTCCTGTCTCACTGCCCCAAAATTGTCTTAATCTGCCACTCAGCTTCCACTGACTGTAAATTCTAAACATTTGTTTTTTCCCTCGTTGGCTGTCGATGCTGTCGGCGCAGTTCTGTCACTGTGACAAAACGCACTGCGCTTTGTTTTCATACTGTTTTAGGTCGTAAAAAAACAAAACAAAAACAAGAGCTGAGATCTCGCACAAGTTTGTGCAAGATCCTGTCGTTTGAGGCAACCTCCCATCGGTGTTTTAGAGGTTCACAAGGGCCTTCTGGAGATCAGACATCACACACTGAGCAGGCACTTGTCTGTGGATCACCTCTCCTGGACTCACACATGAAGATTTAAAAGGAGTGTGAGCAGCCTGAGCCGGCTGATTGTTAATGTCTTAACCCGAGCCTGACACCACGGATGTGCGTAATCTACCTTTTGTGATTCACAAGGGCACGCACTAATTGCAGTCTGATCATCTTAATTGAGCTATTTCACAGTGCATGTGTGTATTAGTATACCCCTCCACTGTGTGTGTGTGTGTGTGTGCGCGCATTTGCGTGTGTGTGTACAGGGGGTCTTGTGACAGCCCCACTCTGCTGTAGACGCTATGGCAGATGTACAGGACAGATGCCTGTCTGCTCTGCTGCATCTGTAGCCTGGCTTAACCCAGCAACCCCCACGCCCCCCCTCTCATGCACACACTTGCCCGACCCCCTGTAGTGCCTGCTGTTGAATATGTGTCTCTTTTTGTGAATCTGTCTGGCACATTTTTGGCTTACTTGTCACGCATTTCCTTTTTCGCTTTCTCCCGTATGTTTATCTCCCGCTCTCTGTTTCTTCCCTTCCTCACTCCACACATCCACACGCCTCCTCTTCCTCTCTTTCGCTCGGATTTGATGAAAGAATGCCCCTCAGCGCATTTTCTCGACCTAAATAAAGCCCAAAGAAAATTAAACCTGCCACTTAGATGAACTTTCTCTGTCATTTGCTTCTTGTCCACCACTTTGTCCAACCACACATGCTCCGTGTGGTTGCTTGCTCCCGTGTTGTGTTGTTTCAGCTCCTCTTTACTTTTTATTTTCTGCATGTTGCATATATGGCCTGAATAACTGCATATGTCTTGTTAGTTCAGGTAAACGGTCACAACCTGCATCCGAAATCTGACTGGCTGGCAGTGGCTGCTGAACTGCCAGCCTTGCAGATAAAAACTATGTCGTTTTAGTTTGGTCGGTTTTTGCTTAGATGCATGGTTGCATTGAAGTTGCTTGTGTGCTACTTTTTATATTACATGTGGATGTGGCTTTTTTTGTGTGTCAGTTACGAGTGAAATGCCCATTATCCTCACTTCCTGTCTCTGATGAAATCTGATGAAATGGGGGCATTGATTTCCCAGTTTGTACATTTTTTTTTTAAATTTGCCTCCAGATAAATTGTATTTGTATTTGAGTGTTTTTTAAGTTTATCTGGTCCTTAATGTTTATATGCATGCATGTAATTCTTATTCATATGCATATATGTGATATATTTTTTTTCTTTTCATTTTGTGTGTCTGCACGCTACTCTTGAATAGGAAGTTACACTGTGCAGTGCACTGGTCACTGTCTCTCTCACTTCTGCTTCCTTTCAGCTCTCAGGAAGAGACCTAATCTCTGTCTCGTGTGTCTGTGTGTGTGACTGTGTGTCTGTCTGCCTGTGTGTGCGTGTGTTTCAGTATGTGTAAGAGATGAGCGATTACTCAGACCTCCCTTTTATCCCATGCAGCATCAGTGATCACTGCAATCATGAGTTTTAGTCAACATATTTCCCCCTCCTGTCCCGGAGGTTACCACACTGTGTTACATCGCAATCTTGTCCTTATGGTACAGATGTGTCATAGTCATATTGTCCACAATACTGCTGGTATAATTTTTAATGGATTGGATTTAATAATGTAAAATACTAACGGCAATGTTACACACAGCAACAGCAAGCATGGCTGCTTGGAAGGAAAAGGATGAACAACAGCGCACACTAATATGTAAGAAGTGCAAGATAACTGTAACAACAAAAGAGGGCAAATCAACAAACTCATTCCACCACCTCAGGCATCAAGTTGAGTACGAGGGGTGCCAAAAATCCTGAGAGGAGAGCTCAACAGCTATTTTGAGTTGTAAAACAAACAAACTAAACTGGCTCAGCCGCGCAGAATCTTTGGCAAGTCGTACTCAATATTTTCTCAAGAATTATCGCAGAATTACCCTGAAATAACAGGATACTATTTGGGGCCATATCACCCACCCCTGCTTAATGGACATCTGTCAGTAACGAGGTCACGCAGCTTTTTCATCACTCTCCTGTTGTCTGTTGGTCTCAAAATCTTGTTGCTTAAATGATTTGAAAAGATTTGTGGCTTTGTTGCTCTTTGTTGGAACCTTTTCCTATTTCCATTCTCTGTTGTATCACTCTCCTTAATTACTTTTTACAGCCAGTTACTACTCAAGCATAGCTATTAATGGTGCATTAAAAGCTGTTTTGCCAGTGTGGCTTCATGTACATATTTTTCTATAAACTGTTATGCTGTGATTAATAACCTGAGTCATTTTGACTACAGTTTATTTGCACTCATCTGCTTTGTATACATTGGGTTTGTCACTGTCATTAATTCCTGTTCAAGTGGTGCTTCCCCCTCTTTTGCATACGCTTTTGGCTTTCAATCTCTTGAAGTCTTGATTTCGCCCTGAATTCCCCCGTCTCTCTCATTTTTCCCCCACACGTTAACCCTCACCCTGCCCTATATGTAACATTCTGTGTGTAGTCCTTCCAGTGTTTTATTGTGGTGATGCTATTCTCACAGTAAGTAATATATTCAAACCCAAAATGGCGTGATTTTTATGGCTGCAGCGTTGCGTCAGATGGGAATGTTTTAGATGTCCTATGCGTCATTTTATACACATTTCCCCAAAATTCAGCCTGACATATTTGGTGTCTTTGTAAACCCTGGGTTCCCCACTAGAATTTAATATAAAGTTCTGCGGGTTCAAACAATGCTTGGCTACGTGACACAAGTTTGTAAAGATGGACCCACCACTGGGTTTATGTTTCTCATTTGATCCCAGGATATTCAGTTTCACTTGATTGTTGCCACATGTTGGGGCATCTTTGTTATCTATTCAGAGGTTATTAAGAGGTGGCTGTGAAGTGGATAGCCGTGCCTAAGAGGGCATTGCAGATGACAATACATTAAGAATGACTGTGAAAGCTTAATCTTCTGTTGAGGCTTTTCTGTCTTGATGGGGGGGATGGTCTCTCCCCAACTTAGCCACAGTGGTCTGGAATGGTTTGATGAGAAGTGAAACAGTGTTAACCACAAGCCAAGCCTGTCGCACGAAGCCTACCCAACACTACTGTGAGATTCTGGTGTCATCAAATAACTATGCTGCAATGTTTTTGAATATTTCTTCACAGCCCTGGCCCCAGCGAAAGATCACATTAATTATGGAGCCAGAGGTTTGTGGCCGATTCAGTTTTTAGCTTTTTGAAGAGATTGGTAGAAGAGAGGTGATAACTGGAGTTTGCAAGGTGGCGTTGAAATGGGAAGATTATTAATTAGCAGCGTACTTGGGGATAAATGGGATAGATTGTGGAACTGAATTGTCTTGGAAATATATTTAAAAAAGAAGACTTATTGATTAATCTGTCACTTATTGCCTTGAATAATAAATTTGTTTTTCAGAAAACACTGAAAAATTGTGTTTAGTGCCATATATAACAGAATGTAATGTTTTTAACAACTGCGTTAAGGTGCCTTAGTGATTAAGATGTAATCTGTGAACCGCAATGTCTCTCCATGTTTCCTCTTAACTGTTTATATCTGATAAAGATTAATTTCCTGCCAGTCCACTTATCATTTCAAGGCTAATATGAATATGCATGCATACAGGCCGTGTATAAGTGCGTGTGAGCGTATGTGTGTGTGTGTTGTTTAATCTGTGATGTCACCCTTCCTGCAAGTCGTGCAGGTCACAGGCATCATCAGAGGTGTCATGTGACGTGCTCCGCAGGCCTGACATCAGCAGGTTTGGACTGTGTGCTCCATATAATCAATCAGAGCTGCGAGCTCCGGAGTCTCCCTGAGGTTATTGTGTCTGTATCTGACACTGGGGAGTGTATCATTCACTGAAGCCCACAGGAAGGTTATGTCATTTAATGTAAACACGAGAGAAAGAAGTGACTTTAGCACGTCCTTGCAAATAGGACGTAGTTGTTTGAGTTGAACGAGTTTGGCTCGAGTTCTCTGCACCTTTTTTTTTCCTGGCTTGATTTTAAAAAAAGAAATAATTTCCTCCATGTGGTGTGTAAATGGTATCAGATTGCGTCGGATCAGTTAAATGGCGTCAAATGTTTGGAATTCAAGAATCGCACCTCCGTCATTTTCAGTCACACTTGCCGGATAAACAACGGAGCGTAAATGTTTGTTGTTGTGAGACTCAAATTGCAGCTTTCATCCGGAAAAATTATTGTCTCATTGCACGATGAAGTGAGAAAGAACACATTTCCCAGTCCTTTATGAAATGGACAAACCAAAATCCCTCTCAGCCTTCCTCCTCCTCCTCCTCTACCACACACACACACTGTGATGGGGCCCTTTGCTTTTCATAACAAAGGCCCTGTCTAATCCGAGCATGCAGCCCAGTATTGCTTTGTGTGTGTGTGTGTGTGTGTGTGTCTGAGCCGTGTCAGGTGTCACTGACATCTGTGCATGTGCGCTGATTGGGTCAGGGTGTGTTAATGTCCGCGCATAGGATGCATCTAAATTGCGCATCGAAGCCTCCGATCTCTGACCTCTTGCTTTTCAGCTCAGCATGAGCTCTACTGGTCTCCCAAATATTAAAATAATTCTGGCCTTGTTTGTGTAAAGGAGGTGGGTGGGTGGGTGGGGGAGGCTTTGGCGGAGTTGACAGAAGTAATTGGAGCGCGGACCTTGCAACATTTTGACACGGGATGAGGAATCTTTGCTGGTGAGCTCAGCTCTGTTGTTTTTGTTTTTTCAGCTCTGTTGTTTTCTTTTTTCCCTCTCTTTCACCCCGTCAGCCCCTACTCTTCCTCGTCCCCCCCCGCTCTCCCTTCCCTGTCCCTCTGAGGTGGTCATTAACGGTTCAGCATGTGTGTTTCCGTACATTCTCATTGCATACTTCACACTTTTGTTCAGTGTTTTTATCCGGCTACACTAAAGAGCTGCAGTGATGCCCCCGCAGCGACCCCCTGCTTCAGCTTTGAGTTTCAACACGCGCAGCGTCACTTCACCTCCCCGACTGGATCACAAAATGGCCTGTTAATGAATATCTCTTCTCTGTTTTCTCTCATGTTGCAGAGAAGCGATGAGGAATTACCTGAAGGAGCGAGGTGACCAAACTGTCATGATCCTGCACGCAAAAGTTGCACAGAAATCCTACGGCAATGAGAAAAGGTGAGCGGAACCAGCAGCTTCTCCACGTTTATCAATGTTCCCCCCCGGCTTCGATGATTATTGGACGCTGCTGGATTTGAGAAAATAAAATAAGATGGTTTTTGGAGGTTTAAGAGATTTCTAGGTGGAAAATGCACCCATTTTTATCAGCATGTCTAATCTCTCTGGATCTCTATCCTGTGTAGGATTAACACCTCACAACCACGAGACGGATCTGGAGGAATAATTCATCATTTTGGGAAAATATGCATATTTGCTTTCTTTTTTGACACTTCGCTCATGTCTGTGTGATAAATATGAAGCTATAGCCAAAAGCCAGTTACTTTGTTTTGCATAAAGACAGGAAACAGGAGGAAGCAGCTAGCCTAGCTCGATCGGAAGTTAACATAATCCACCTTCTGCGCAAAAGCTGCATTGTAATAATGCTAAGTTTTAGGTTTAGGAGGGTGTAGTGGGGTTAAGTGCTAGACTGTTTCTTGGCCTGGAGCATCTTAGCTCTTTACAAACTTTATGCTAAGCTAAGCTAAAAGGCTACTGGCTGTAGCCTTACACATGTATGAGAGCAGTGTCAGTATTCTTATATAACTCCCAATATGTTGAACTATTCCTTTAAAGTTAAAGAAAATACGTTTTTATATATTTGAATTTGTCTCACTGCAATTCTTACTCCTTTTTTTGTTGTTTTTCTTCCAAATAAGAAGTAAAAAGTCACTTGTGTAAATGTGCCAACGTTTTTATGATGAATGATGTTTATGAAGCCTTTAGACACACTGACCTATTGTTTAGTGCACTGATTGCAAACAGCTCAGCTTTAAAGGGAGTCATTAGCGTCATGTAGAACCACAAACCGGGCCTCTCTAATCCTTGTCCACCTTTGAGAAGTGGACCCCTTCAATTCAAGGGTTTACAGACTGGTAACGCACGTCACTCAGGGGCCTCTCAGGCCGAGGGAGTGAATGAAAACGCACATTCCTGCTCGCCTCCGTGTGGCGTTGGCACTGCGACCCTTCCGACCTGCCGTGTCAGACGAGGTCAGAGGAGGAAATGAGTGGCGACCTCCTGTGCGAGGCCACGTTCAGGTGAAGGCTGCAGAGAGGCTCCTGGGGGAACGTACCGGTGGAACCTTGGGGCATTTAGGTGTAGGGGGTCAAGGACGAGTGCATGCAGGTCTCAGAGGTTCACAGTTAAGCTGTCTTGCTTTGTTGTAATTTCCATGCGAGTGCAGCGTGATCGCTGGCTGTTGCAACCCCAGCTCTTTTTTTTTCTTCTCTCTTTTCTGCTCTCTTGAACTCTGCAGCTCATATTTTCTTCCTTAAACCCTTCCTGTAACTCTGCCTCTCACCTTTCTACCTCTCACTCTCAAACTTTTTATAGCTTTTTCCTTCCCCGCCTCTCCCCCCGCAGCCCCTCTTGCTCATTATGCAACTCTCTTCTGTGCTCCATCCTCCGCCTGTTTTCTTGGCCCGAGCAGCCAGCGCTGCTTGCGATCTCATCAGGCCTATCTCTTGGTAAATCAGCCTGTCGCGGGCCAACTCCGAGACACCTCAGAGAGTTGGAGGAGAAAGGTGGAGGAGAGGGGTTGAGCCTGAGATGAATTCCTCAGATAAAGTCTAGCTGTCTGCTCCAGTTTAAGTGACACCTTGCGAGGCAAATGGCAGTGAGAGGAAGTGTTAAAACACTGTTGTCACATGTATTCTTGTGCAGGTTCAGGATCAGTGTTGCTGGCGTGTGAGTTGCTCAGTGACATGCCAGTGCAGGGCTTACATTTGGGTGCTCGGTGAAAACCGCAGTATCTGTAACCAATAAACAGTCTAGCAGGATCACAGACAAGTGTTTGAATGAGTCTGTTTAGTCAGTCCCAAAGGGGGATTTCTGCTGTATTACAGTCACATATACAAAGTCAGGTTTCTTCCCCTTCCTCGCCGTCCCCTGCCTGCAAAGCCCGACGGTGCTCATGCTGTTCGTGTCTGTCTGGCACCTCTGATTACTTCTCTGTGTACCATAATAAGGGGAGCCCAAAAAAAAAAAAAAGTGGGCGCATGGAGAATTCAAATGTGCCGTCTCCCTCTTTCTAGCTGCCTCTTTCTGTCTGCTCTTTTTATAGGAGGTGAAAGTAGACAAACACCCACAGAGACAGACGCTGGTGTTGCGAAATGGGTCGCTTTCCCGTTCCACACTGACGCACATGAGTTTATTTGAAGTGCGCTGCTTCAGCGATGAGTTGGTTTCACATTCGCTTAAAGTCATCATTTTTCTTAATGGAGTTCTGTAGTTGATGAGAGAAAGTATTTTGAGGGAGGAGGGAAGGGAAAGTTTGAAATCCTGAAATGGAAAAAAGTGACCTTTTTCTGGAAATTCTGGTTTGCATTTATTTCAGCAGATCAGTTTCATGCTGGACTGCTCATGTTAACATCTGCTAAATTAGGCTCAACAGCTTGAGGACAGAGTATTTAGTTCAATTATACATAACAGCATGTTGATAAAGGTTTCTGACTGTCTTGCTGAAGCTTTAGTACAGGCCTGCCCTCTTCTGGCGTAAATTAAGAGATGCACATAGTTCAGTTTGTGCTGTTTAAACAGGTGTTACACTTGTTTTTGCTGACGTTTTTTCAACCAGACAGTACAGAGTTTACAGTAACAGGCTCAAATGTTAGTTATAGGAGCAGAAAGGGTCACACACTTTTATGTATGTGATGCAGGATTTCTTAAGTGAATATCAGATAGTTTTGCAGGATTTCAGTCAACTAATCCCTAAACATATGCACACGCCTCCAGGTTCTTCTGCCCTCCTCCCTGCGTTTACCTGATGGGCAGCGGCTGGAAGAAAAAGAAGGAGCAGATGGAGCGAGACGGCTGCTCCGAGCAGGAGTCGCAGCCTTGTGCCTTCATCGGCATCGGCAACAGCGACCAAGAAATGCAACAGCTTAACTTAGAGGGAAAGGTACAACACATGCACACACACCTTCATTAAAATATGCAGCTTCTCATAAGAGGTTGCCATAGTGACACACATCGCCTCCAGGCACTTTGCAGTAATAATACAAGACGTCTGTGTCCGGTGCATTTGAAGGTTGGGACAAATGCAGCAGATGTATCATATATCTTCGTATTTAAAGCTATTTTTAAGAAAAATGGCACAGAATCAGCTCATGTGATCTCATGTGTTCTGTTTTCTTTCCTTTCCCCGCCTCTCCCTCCGCCCCCTCCAGAATTATTGCACAGCCAAAACCTTGTACATATCCGACTCCGACAAGAGAAAGCACTTCATGTTGTCTGTCAAGATGTTCTACGGCAACAGTGCTGACATCGGTGTCTTCCTCAGCAAGAGGATCAAAGTCATCTCCAAGCCCTCCAAAAAGAAGCAGTCCCTCAAAAACGCAGACTGTAAGTTTGTGCTTGGCGGTTTTTTGTCAGTTATTTGTGCCATTTGCTCTTAAACTTGTTTGTCAGTAGCTTTTTGATACACACACCAACACAACTACAACTAAAGAAATAAGAAAAAGGAAAAAATAAAGGATAAAAAGAGGAAAAACTGAATTAAACTGTAAAACTGAAATTCACTTTTTTCTTGTTTTGTTCTTATGCGTTTTATTCCATTTATTCTCTCTTCTTTTATTTATTAATTGCACTTAATTTATTTTTTTAGCACTAAAATGTTTTAATCTTAATTTTCTTTTGTCAAGCAACTTTTGTTTTAAAAGGTGCTGTAACAATACTTCATGATTATAAATATCCTAATGACTTCCAACCACTAGAGGGCAGTGTAGCTTCACCTGAGTGTCCTCTAACCCAGTTCTGCCACATGCGGCACACCTGTAGTTTGCGCCTCACCTCCTCTGTTAACACCGCTGACCTATGAGCAACGCGTCATGTTTCGGGCCGTTGTGTAACCTGCCCATCTGCGCTCATGTTTGTCCACAGTGTGCATCGCATCAGGGACCAAGGTGGCGCTGTTCAACCGGCTGCGGTCCCAAACAGTCAGCACGCGCTACCTGCACGTCGAGGGCGGCAACTTTCACGCCAGCTCCCAGCAGTGGGGCGCCTTTTACATCCACCTGTGTAAGCCTCACACTGCAGTACAAACAGAACAAATGGATTCAGAGAAGCCTCAGATTATAGAGGCTCAGCATGAGTAAAGTGAAGAACTCGGTCTGACAGTGTGTCACTTTGTCTTCATGTTTGTTGTAAATGTAACCCACGCTGTATTATAGTAATTACACAGCTGATTTCTCACAGACAATGAAAGTGATTGATGGCCTTAATGTGGGTTTGCGGCATAGAAGATGTTGAGGCTGGTGGGCGGCTGACTGCTTCTTTCTTCCCCTGCGTTTTCAGTGGATGACGAGGAGTCAGAAGGAGAAGAGTTCACTGTGAGAGACGGTTACATCCACTACGGCCAGACGGTGAAGCTGGTTTGCTCCGTCACCGGCATGGCCCTGCCCAGACTGGTAAACAGAAACGCTGCATTTGAGATCAGAACAGAAATTGAAACTTGAATGATCCCAGTGGGGGCAGCTGGTTCATCACAGCAGCCACTAAGAGAATAAAAGACGGAAAAATGACATCAAGTCAGGAAAATCTTCATTTGAAAAGTCTTTATTTTGTCCTTAATTCGACAGTTTGTCCTCTATATTATGTGCAGTAGTATTTGTTAGTGTGGCAATGGATGCAAGCTAACGGTTTCCAGTCTTTATGTTAAGCTAAGCTAACCATCTCCTAGCTTTTTCATAGACAGATATGATAGTGGTATCAATCTTTATCTTATCTAACTCAAGAAAAAGAACAAATAAGTGTATTTCCTAAAATGTTGAACTATTCCTTTCACATAAAGTAACATGAAGGTTTTGTTTGACCGAAGAACGTTTTCCTGACAGTCATCTTCACGTCTCTTTCTAATCGTCCACTTGTGAAATCCTTGTTATCGCCCTTGAATTTCTTCCATGTTTCCTTTCTCCCACCCCTCACATTCTCCCATCTGTCTCCCGGCTGACTCATCTCTCTCTCTCCCCGTCTCTTCCTGTCAGATCATCCGCAAAGTGGACAAGCAGACGGCGCTGCTGGACGCCGACGACCCCGTCTCCCAGCTCCACAAGTGTGCCTTCTACCTGAAGGACACAGAACGCATGTACCTGTGCCTTTCCCAAGAAAGGATCATCCAGTTTCAAGTGAGTGACTCACCCCCAGAATCCTCTCGCATCCTCCGTCCCTTCACATGTTCCGCGTCAGCCCAGGGCCGAGGTCACTTCACCCTCACATCTCGTCTTATACCACCTGCACATGATCGAGGATGATTGCTAAAGCCGTCAGAAATGAGCAGTGAAATGTGCGGATGTAATGCGGCCATTTTTTCACTCATTTAGATGATTTTAAAACCAAAGATTGATCTCTTTAGGAATCTTGTTTGGCTGTAATTGTTAGCAGCTATTTCCACCCTTCGTGCGCATTAAGGTCATGTCTTCCCCCTTCTGCCAGGCCACTCCATGCCCAAAGGAACCAAACAAGGAGATGATCAACGACGGCGCCTCCTGGACAATCATCAGCACAGACAAGGCTGAATACACTTTCTACGAGGGCATGGGCCCCGTCCACTCGCCTGTCACCCCCGTGCCTGTGGTAGAGAGCTTACAGGTACACACCGAAAAGATGCTAAACAGAACATTTCAGCTTTCTTTGTGCTTTTACGGCCCACATTCCTGAACATAAATCTGCTCACAGTGCAGCTTTTACATCCTTTAAATCCTCTTTGTCTGCAGCTAAACGGCGGTGGCGACGTCGCCATGCTGGAGCTGACGGGACAGAACTTCACTCCAAATCTGCGGGTCTGGTTCGGAGACGTCGAGGCTGAGACCATGTACAGGTATGTCTTTGCTTCACTTTCGTCTTTCGTGTAAATGTTCTTTTGCAATGTTTTCTCCCCTTCCATATAAACTTGCTCTTTCCATTTCTTCTTACAATGAGATCAGTTGTCTGCACCAGACTAGCTAGAATTTGTCTTTTGCCCTATTAGCATGCAAATAGTCCATTACAGCTAATTTCAGGATTTATCACACACACAAGTTTAATGAATACGATGGTGACGCGAATACGTCCGTTTCGTGATTTGAATTAATAAAAGCTTTCCAAACGCTCTCTGTCAGCCTCAGTGCTGCAGATCCTGTGAACGCCTAATGGCACAACTGCCTCGCGCAAGAAGTAAATGCTCATGTCAGCTTTTAGAGATTTTAGCTGGTGTTAAATCATGTGGGTCGAGTCGTATAATGTCCGTCCTTCAGCAGAGAGTGACCCAAAAGCGTTTTAAGAGCCAAGGTACTGCGGTGTTATGCCCTTGTAAAATGCCATAGCTTTAGCTTTTCCTCTGTCATGTTTTACAGACTGATCAGGTTTTATGTGTTTATCAGAACCACCCGGCGAGCATTAAGTCGCAGACAGCGGAGGAGCGTGATTACCACTGTCTGTGACGCAGTGGGGCCTCCCTGACTGCAGTCACGTCTCTTATTTATTTATTCACGATTACGTTTTGGAGCACTTTGGCCTTTTTTGACAGGAAAATGAAGGAAGAGAGACACATATTACGACACTTTCTGACAAGAATGAGCTTATAGAAAAATTTTGATTCAGTGTGATGAAGTGAGTTGTTTCATCAGGGATTTAATTTGCTTGATTATCAACAAACATTCTCGTCTTGTTATTTGAACCATAAACAGTTTCTCAATTGGTTTTCTACACAATTAAATCTGTCACATATGTGATATTGTGCCCTAAAGGCACACAACATGACAGTCTTTTATCCTTTCCTTTTCCTTTACTCCTTAACATTTGTAAGGACGCGTGTCTCTGAATTTTTCAGATAAAAATGTTTTTTGTTATGAAAATCTGCAACATGACTGTCAGACTCTGTTTCTTTAAGGCTCTTCCTTATGTATATAACAATTCATTTCATTATCAGTTAATCCGCCAATAATTTTCTTGATTAAGATGATCCTTTGGTCTATAAAATGTCAGGAAATAGTGAAAAATGGTTTGTTTTGTGCAGCCAATAGTCCAAAACCCAAATATTATTGATGAATTATCACATAAGACACTAGAATCAGGGAATGTTTTCAGTGATTTTTCGTCTATGAAAACAGTGCAGTCATTTGTTTTGATGATGTGCTGTTGTAGTGCATCCTGAATAAAAGCACGCTGAAAGCATCGGCTGACTCTAGCGTCACTCTCTCTGCAGGTGTGCGGAGAGCATGCTGTGCGTGGTGCCCGACATCTCCGCCTTCCGCGAGGGCTGGCGCTGGGTGCGGCAGCCCGTCCAGGTGCCCGTCACGCTTGTGAGGAACGACGGCATCATCTACTCCACCACACTGACCTTCACCTACACGCCGGAGCCCGGGCCGCGGCCACACTGCAGCGCCGCCGGGGCCATCCTGCGGGCCGGAAACTCCAGCCTGCTCAGCAACAGCAGCCAGGAGGCCGGCCCCGGCGTCTACGGCCCCAACAGCACCTCCAACGCGGGCGTCACATCCTCATCCTCCACCGCCGCAGCTGTGGTCTCCTAACGCACACAGGGGGCCACTCAATACGATATGCCTTGAGAGCAAATGTACCACAAGGTATATGAAGACTATGGGAAATAATAAACAAAAACTGACTCACTCTGAAGTGCTGCGTATTAATTTTGGATACAAAGAAGCTGAAGTGGAAGAAATTTGGCGGGAGAACGGAGCGAACACGTGGGGGAATCCGAAGGAGGAGGTGACATCACCACGTTGTCGGCCAACGGGAATAAGCGAAAGTGCTCCTTGATGCGCCCCCTCTCCTGTGGTTACTTTAGGGACCTGCCTATCCAGTTCTGGTGTTTTGGAATGAGTGAAGTTCCTGCAGGCTCAGAGCACCAGCACCTTTCTACGGCTGCGAGGACGGACGCCACAACAACAATACATCCACCAAGTACAAAAAAATGAAAAAAAAAATCCTCTTGAAAGTATATTTTTTGTGCCTCCTCCCCCCAACCTCCCTCCCACCACTTGTTTTATAATTATTCCTTTTTTGTTTTGTGTTACTTCTTCAGTCGTGGTTTCCTAAAGGGGGCTGGATGTGTTGTTGTTGGAGGGAGCGCGAGGATGCAGAGGGACTCACATAAAACGTGACGATAACATAGTTTTTATGGACCAAGGATCTTGTATAAGCTTTAGTAAAGGTACATTTTTCTCCATACCTTTTTTGTATTAAACATATAGTACACTTTTGTTACCAAATAGTTTCTATTCTTCCTCTGAGCTTGGGCTTTGTTTTCCCCCTTTTGAGGTCCAAAATCCCACCCTGTATGTGATTGCGACCTTACTACAAACGCCTGCTTTTTCAGTCTTTGGATTGAATCTTTTTTTTTGTTTTGATACTCTTTGCTTCTTCTGTTGGGGGGGAAAAAAACAAATCTGAAGTCTGGGTTGTTTATTTACACAAGCGAAGGTTGTTTTTTTTTTTTTTTTTTAATTGGGGAAAAACCTCAGAGGGCCTATGTTTTATCATTGGTTTTTATGAAGTCTTTAAAAAGAAAAGCTTTAAGCAACGCCTCTGCCTTGCCTGCAATACTCTATGTGCGCTATGTCTCCTTTGGAAAGTATACACATCAGTACATCTCACATGGAGCCATAGCAACATTTGCAGAATCCATCAAAAACTAGACTTCCATGGTTACGAAATCAAGTCAGTTTGTCATTTTCAAACTAATGTAACAAGCGTAGTCACTTAAAAAGGATAGCCTTAGTACTGTATATTCTTACTGTGTACACAAGCAAACCGGTCACATATCTAATATCCTGTATCTGTCGCTCTATTGGTCACTGTCAGCGTATCGGATAATGTAGTGAAACGTGTCTCTCAACACCCAGCGAGGTGTCTTCCAGTGTGTGCTGTAGTTCTGGTGGCATTTAACTCCCAGCGGGGTTTTTTGTTTTGTTTTTTCCAAAAAAACAAAAAACAAAAAACAAAAAAAAAAAAAGATGGACACTTTTCAATTTGATGTGGCCTTACTGATACCTTCAATTCCCAAAAAACAAAAAAAAAAAAACAAACAAACAAAAAAAAAAAACTTCACCTTTTTTTCTTATCTGCTGTTTACTCACCTTGGAAGAACCTTTGCATAGCACAAAAACAAGCTAATGCCTCGCTTCTTATCACGGGAGCTCTGCTGTTTCCAGCTCACTGCTGCGGCTCCAGAACCACGTCGCCATGCAAAGCAGCCTTCCGACGGATCTCTCCGCCTTCATTTTTGGCGTACAAGTACAACAAGCCCGTTTTTTATTCTCACGCGGTGCCCGGCACCTTCTCACTTTTGGTACAAAGTCTCATGAGCGCTGTAAGCTCTTTTCAGCCTTTTTTTTTTTGTAAAAACAAATCTCCTGTGGTTTAATATCTTTGCAGAAACAAGCGTGTGTACATTGAGTAGTTGCACTCACCTGTGTTCATGGCGACTGCGTCTCCTGTCGGAGTATAAAGGCCTTCTAAGTGTGTATTATTGAAGATGTGCATTTCCAAACATAACAGCAATATTGTACAGGTCATTTCATCGTCTTTGTCCGCCTGAGCACTAGATCACCAGCCAGCAAATACGTGTGTGAGGGTGAGTGAGTGAGTGTGTGTGTGTGTGTGTGTGTGTGTGACTGTCATATGTAGTTGCTGTAATGGAATATTGAGTCAGACTCGCTCCATTTCAAAGTGTGCTCCAACTGCTCTCGGAAAAAAAACAACAACAACAACAAAAAAAGGAAAACCTTGAGGATTCACTGGGTTTTTCTGTCTTCCACCAGGATCCAAATGTCTGATAATCGTGGAGAAACATTCAAAGGCAATACTTGTGATTTTAGTATTACAGTACAACTGTAAACACTTCCGGGGAAAAAAAGAACAACGATACTGTAACTTGAATGTCTGCTTAATGAAGTATTTCTGAACTTTTCTTACAAACAAACCCTTGAAATAGGAACAAAAAAGGATTCGCTTGCACCCCCTTTCCAATGTAAAAAAGATAAAAGTTAAGTTATACCCCCCTCCTCCTCCTCTCACTTCGCCACCCTTGCCCACCTGTCAGTCATTAATGTTAAATGTTTTATATTGTAATATTGATATTTTTTAAATTATTGGTACAAAGTCTCCCCTTGTCTTACGTCAACACACACACACACACAAAAAAAAATAAGAAAAGTGCATTATTGCCCGTGCTGCCTAGGTTGGCCTGGGAGTGTTTTTTTTTTTTTTTTAAAGAGGCCACTTCCTGTCTTTCCTGGAAACCGTCGAGGAGTTGGTGCTGCAGCGGTGGTGTAGCGTCCAAACCCGGATATCTTTGCGCTTCTTCGCACTGAGCTCTTGCGACGAGCCGCGGGCCAACCCGAACCCTTTACTCTGCAGGATGGAGGTCGCGAAATCTTAACTGTAGATTTTTAACTTGAGTGTTTTTTCTATGTTTACTAGCTCTAAATCCAGCGAGTTTTTTAACATAGCCTCAGCATTATCATCACACCCCCCCGCCTCCCAACCCCCCCCCCCCTCCCTTGAGCTCGGATATTTTTGGGTTTTTGTTTACATGCCGAGTCGCCTCTCCAGGCCAACCACCCCTGGCTCCTCTTCGTCGCCTCACGCGAGTCTGAACGGAGCAGCTTTGTCACATTCGCTCGAACTGGTAAAAGGGGGTGATGCATGCTTCTTTTTTTTTCTTTTTTTTCCCAAAAAGAAAATGTGTCGCCTTGACAATCCCAGCTGGTTTACAGTTGATTTTTTTCTCTTCGAACGCCTGGAGTTTCAAGAGAGAGGGAGGAATACAGAATAACTTGATAACACGCCTCACACGTAAAGGGGACGAACTGTAAAAAGCAGTCAAAAAAAATAATGTTACATGCCTTCTTTAAAGACGCACGCTGTATTAACCTGGCGACAAAGATCTCACTAGCGATGCTTTTACAAAATATCTTAACCGGTTTCTTTCTCTTCGTGTGTCTGGTCATACTTGTTTTGCTCTTCCAAAAGCAGCTGTTCTTGTGTTTGTTTGTTTGTTTGTTTGTTTTTTATAATGAGCTCTGAACAATGTATGTATCCTCTAATATGCCAAATGTCTTTTTATAATGTAGTTTTCATGCACTGCTAAACAAAACAGGGCAGAGTGAGAGGCAGCTTTAAACAAATATTAAAAAAAAAAAAAAAAAGGAGTGTGGAGCCCTTCTCTGTCGCACTCAGCCTTACTTCTCCTTAAGACTATTTGGCTGTTTGCACTACAGAGCGCTAACCGTTCTTTTTCTCTCACACATTTCATCCTCACTCTTCATCGCTCATGTTTATGTATGTACATTTGGAGTCCCCTCCCCCACCCACCACCACCACCACCACTCTTTTCTTTTTAACATGCGGCCTGTTGTTGCTTAGCTTTGCTACAGTTGGATCACTTTTTTTTGTCGTCATTTCCTCCTCCTCTCCTTTCCTCTCCTCCACGTCCTTTCACTATCTTTCACTCTCACTGTATCTGTGTATTATTCTAGTAAATGGTAAGCAGAGGTGTCATTGTGGTAGTATACTCAGTGCTCAAAGGGTTGCTGATGGTAGAAACCTGTGCCGTTTGTAACATTTAGCAATAACGTCAAAACAAAGGGGACGGTTTTTTGATAACATACGTTAGTTTGTTTTTTGTACATATTGCAGCTCCAGGTCATGCTCAAAATCTGTATGTCATTAAAAGAAGAAAAAAAAACGAGAAAAAAAACTTGCAATATTGGCATAAAAATGAGAAATAAAAAAGTGATATAAAATCTCACTTTGTGTTGTTTTTAATCACCAGACGTGCGAGCATTTGGTTGTTTCTTTTTTTACACTTTACTCCAATTAATTCAGGTTTGAGCCAAAAGAGTACAAATGAATAACCCAGACTTGTGTTTCTTTTATGCAAAGAATAAACATTTTCTCGAGCAGTTTTCCTCCCCGGTGACAGCTGAGCGTCTCCCAGCGGCCGCAGGGTGATGGAGGTCAGGCCTTTGGGCGTCCACCAAGCCCAAATGGAGCTCTTATCCCTGGGAAGGAGTCCCAGCAGACTCCCCCTTCTTCTTTCCGCCACTTGTCTGCTCCCTAATGCCCTCTGTCCTTTAGATCCACTTTCATTAAAGCCGTTAAAAGCTCCAAGTTACTCTGCCCCAAGTCTTTGCCGAAGAAGCTGCACACTCAAGGTCTTAATATGGTCAACCAGACGTCGGTTATGCGGGGATGGGTTGTGTCTGTACATAAAAAGAACACAATGCCATTCCCAGAACTGCTGTCAGACGTACATAAGGAGCCTGTGAAGTCACTGGGATTACATTCAATTATGTGCCCGCAGGTTTAACAGGACTTCCAACAAATAGGCACATTATCATGCGGTTACAACTCAGATTCCAAAAAAAGTTAGGACGCTGCGTAGGAGACGAATAAAACTGATAATCTGCGAATCCTCAGCTGAAAACAGTACAAAGACAATATATTTAATGTTTGACCTCATCAGCTTCATTGATTTCTGTAAATATCTGCTTATTCTGAGTTTGGTTCCAGCAACATGTTTCAAGCAACTGGGAAACGCTCGAAAAACACCTGTTTGGATCATTCCACAGGTAAACAGGTTGATCGGTAACAGGTGATAGCATCATGATTGGGTATGAAAGGAGCATCCTGGAAAGGCTCAGTCTTTCACAAGCAAGGATGGAGCGAGGTTCACCGCTTTGTGAACACATGATTGGATAAAGGATGTTACTACATGAGCTCAGGAACACTTAAAACTGTTTCTACAGCGTCCCAGCTCTTTTTGAATCTGGGTTGTGAACGAAATCGTAAAAGCAAAAATCTCCTAAAATGCAAGAGTAAAAATTTCCACGACAATGCTGAGGTCATACAACAATTGTGATACGAGGAAACAAAATGAGAACACGTTGCTACATTGACGCTGCTAAATTTAGCAGCGTGAATCAGTGGAAATCAGTTAAGTAACGCTGTGAGTTCAGTCTCTGAAGAAGAGGTGATACAGGTGTTCAGAGTCCCACCAAATGATAAGGCCTCTCTCCAGTTCCCGTAGCACACACAGTACAACCCCTCTAGGCTCACAAACACACACACACACACACACACACAGAGTGGGTCAAGGACGAAAGCAGAACTGTATGTGCACTGGATGGTTGTTTTGAAGCCGCCGAGTACACTTACGCTGCTGCGCGACAGGCGTGTTTCTGACCCTCCAGCATCGAAAAGAAATGAGAGGACCGTGCCGGGACTGTTCACGTTTCATCCAATTTCCTTCAAGCCGTGAACAGTTTACAGTACTTCCGGGCGGCCGTTCGTTTGAAATCAGGCACAGAAAGTCAATTGTTTCACGCAGCGAGTAGCTTATCTTAGCATACGGAGCGTTAGCACACAACCAGGAACAATGTACCGTTTTTAACACCTCTGTTTGAGTAAGGATTAAACAAACCAGATGCAAAGTGTGAAACGATTGTCTCTGGAAGCTGGACTCAGTAGCATTTGACAGGCTAGCTGCTTCCCTCCTGCTGCGCCTCGCTAATCGCTAAGCTAACGACCTCCCAGCACCATGTCAAAGGATTTATGTAGGAAAATGACAGCACATTAAAAGCTAAAACATGCATGTTGGTGAATTTTTCATGATTTGTTCGTAAAGTTCAGTCTTGATCTGTCTCACCTCAAGGTCTATTTAGCAGCTGTTTAAGAGCTTTTGATCACTTCACATGATCTTCATCAGCACATTGGACGTTGTCACTGAAGAGTAAATTTGCAAATTCTCCTTGTTTCTTCTAACTTTAAAGACTTCAGTTCAAAGTCTCAAAATTGGACCATCTCCATGACAACGAGGCAAACTGTGCTGACGAGGATGAGATGCGATCTGTTTGCCGCACTTGACGTGAGATTCTCCTGTTTGAGACCTGATCCTGTCATGCAGCGTAATCCTTCTGGTGCCGATTGTGGTTTCGGCGTCAACGGTCACACCACCGTTCATAAGTTTGGAATCACCCGTTAGCTGATTTTCCAGCTGCGCTAACTTGCTAACTAACTAACTGAAGCAACGTGCCTGCTAATTCCAGCTTTTTAGAGGCATCGTGGTGCACTTGACACTGAAACAGGAAGTCGTTCCTATTCAATTTTTTTTGTATTCTTTTTACTACTGTCTGGTGACCTCTCATGTTCTAGTTTAACTGTAAACCTCTCACTTGTCAGTCTAGTTGCACAGCATTCTGTTCTCCACGAACAAAGCATTCCAACTTTCTACGATCAAAAGCATGTAGACCGTTCAGACGTATGCTGCAGAATAATCCTTTCAGCCCCACAATCAAGCTTTTGTTGCAGGTGATTCCAAACTTTTGAGCAGCCGTGTGCATAATGCAGCTACCATTACATACATGGAGAACTGCGGTTAACTACATTAACTGGTATTCAGCTTCATAAAAACACTCCTTTGCTGTCTCAGACTTGAGGCCCTTCGAGGCTTTGTATGACCGGGCGTCCGCCCTGGATGCTGCAGGCGTTTGGGAAACATCTGGACGTGAGGGCGCTGAATTTACACCGCCCAAGCTCCACAGTCGCTGACGGCTGCACCCGCGTCTCGTCACGCTCCGAGCCAAAGCAATGTAGCTGCTCATAAGCTAGTCCTATGAGTGAGGGTTTTATGTTAAGACAACACAGCACAGATTCCCTTCAAGTGTTTGCAGTCAGGCCACAGCTCTTCCACACACACACACACACACACACACACACATCAGTCCATCTTAAGTCAGCTCACTCCAGGCGGATGCACGGATGCCGGTGTAGGTGAAGCGTGTGCTGGCTCCGCTCGGCGGGGTATGACCATTCTGCTCAGCGGCCTTCGGCCCCGCTCTTGATCTGCCCACTTCCCCTTTCGCCGTTCCGATTCCGGCTGACCTCGCCAAGCCGCCGTTCCCCCCGCCGCTGCCGCCACTCCTCAGGCAGCTGCAGCAGGTGAACGTGGCCAGCATGCCCTGGCGGAAGCGCTTGTTCATGAAGCAGTAAATGATGGGGTTGACGCAGGCCGAGGTGTACGACAGCAGGTGGATGAAGGAGATGGGCGCGCCCGTCAGGCGGTAGGCCGAGCGCCGGTCGAAAGCCTGCCATGCGTTGACCACGAAAACGGGAGTCCAGCACAGGAAAAAGAGGAAGACGATGACGAGGAGCATGCGGATCACGCGCTTCTTGGCCATCAGGTTGGCTGTGGAGCTGCCGCTGCACACGCGGCCCACCTTGGCCTTGCTGCTGGAGTTGGCGAAGCTGCCGGTGCTCTTCTTTTTAGACGGTTGCATGTAGCAGCCGTCGCTGTCGCCGGGCTTGATGCTGCCAGTGCTTGATTGTCTGTCTGTCAGGGGGGAGAGCGTGAAAAGAAAAACAACAGTGTGTCAGAGCATTTAAAAAAATGGCAGCAAAGCCCTCATGATTTGGAAAGTTGGGGTCAAACAGAAGACTTTCCTAAAAGCCGGGATCCATTTCCAGGAGACTGACGGTGAAAATCATCATGTGACATGTCAGGTTACAGGATAAGTCTGGTGATTTCTGCATTTTTCTGAATATCATACAAGAAATTATCAAATTTGACAATGAACTAATCCTGCTGACAAGTGCTGTCTGTGCACTCATTCCTCTGTGCCACAAACTGCCATTTTTGTCCAAAAACAATTGAAAACACACCAAGAAGACACAAATGAACATGCACTGGGTGTCATGCTCCATTCCGTTTTAGTACTACAGTCATGACCACTGTCTCATGAACACCATCTATCCTGCTGCTGTAAACACACACTAGAAAATTGAATTTTCTAAAAGTAGTCCCAAACAAATGCACCTTGTTATTTAGCTTTTTTTTTTTTTTTCCAAAATGCAACTTTACACTTCTGATGCATTTTTAAAGGTGTACATCTTCAGTGGAAACCAGTGAAATCTGAGCTGAGTGCCACAGACAGGTAAGGGAAGTTGAGGACTAAGAAATAGAACGATAAAAAAAAGATCAGAATAATGCCTGCTTTGGATCACTTGCTCTTTTTTATTGCCATACCTCTGCTAGATTTCCTGTTGGACAGCTCAAACTTGATGCCCCGGTAGAGCTCCAGGGAAATTAGTCCGTAAGCTGTCATCATGACGATGCCGGGGATGAGGAAGAGCAGCAGCAACAGGGACACATACCTGCGAGGGACGGATTTAGCGGAGCTGAGTAGCCTAGATGCAAACGGGCATTTGTTGTGTCTAATTTGAATCAACACCAGAGCCAAATTGCTTTGCTAAATTTAGAAACCTCTGCCTTTCAGTCTGAACTAATATCATCATGACAACATGGTAGCGATAATGTAAATACACTTTTAATCCGGCCTGGAGAAGCGCTTTTTTTGTGTGTTTTTGACAAATTGTCTTTATTATCAGAAATGATTTTACACTACGTGCTTTTACTTTGAAGGGTCAGGTCCGTGTCATGCCTGAGGATTTCCCCCAGAGGTCGTCTCTCATCAGCAGCACAAAAAATCGATAAAAGGGCCATCTGAAATTAGCCACGGGCTACTTTAGCCGCCACACAATCTGAGTGCATCTGAGTGTGAAGACGCCCTGGTGGGACAGTGAAGGGACGACGCTCCCCGATGCACTTATTTTCAGCTCACCACGACTGCTGGATGACGTCGTTGGGCCACACCAGGCGACACATGTGCCCCGTGCTGTTGTTGCGGCGGGTGAAGGGCTTGAGGGTGCTGGAAATGGGGTAGGGCAGCATCAAGATGAAGGACACCACCCAGGTGGCGGTGATGACCTTGGCGGCGTGGGATTTGGTCTGCCACGTCCTGGAGGACAGGGGGTTGCAAATGGCGCTGTAGCGCTCCAGGGAGATGGCCACCAGGTTGAATGTGGAAACACTTACTGAGACACCTGCACAGGTCAGAAAAGCCAAAAATCAATCACGCTGGTCAGTGTCAGCTCTGATTGGCTGAACATCTCACAAAGGCTCATAAATCTGTCACGTTTAATCTTGAACACTAAAGCTATAATGTACACCAAGTATGAAACTGCAGCCTGATGATCGTTAGCTTAGCTTGGCATAAAGCCTGGAATCAGGGGGAAACAGCTAGCATGGCTCCAGCTGACTGTAGCAACATCTAGCAACCAGCTCACTAATTACCACGTTAGCTTATATCTTGCCTCACTATTTTAGACAAACATCCCTGTTTCCAACCTTTTTGCTAAGATAAGCTAAACAGCTGCTAGCTTTACTTATGAGAATAGTATGTTCTCATCTAACAATCAAAATGTTGAACTATTCCTACACCTACCAGCTCTACTAATGCTAACAAAAAACAAAAAAAAAAAACAGTTTTTTAAAGCAACGTAATGTGGTGGTATTACACACAGTGGTTACGCTAAGCTAACCAGCTGCTGGCTTTAGCATCATAGTGCGACCATATCTGTGCACGAAAGTGAATGTTTTAGGGGGTGTACTCAGACATATAACCCCCATCTGAGTTAGACCAGAAGATTTATACCATTCTCTAAATAGCCAGCAGCCGGTTAGCTTATCTTAACTACCAAAAACCACAAAATCTTTTTACACTATTTTGTATGGACTGGACAAACAAGATGTTGGGTGTTAAACATTAAGCTCTACAGCTGCTAGTTGGTTTATTTTTACCTTTTGGACAGAGCCCAGCTAGCTATTTCCAGTCTTTATGCTAAGCTAAGCTAACTGGCTTCCTGCTGTAGATTCATACTTAATGGAAAGAGTGAGAGTGGAGAGCGGTATCAATCCTGTCATCAGACTCTCAGTGGAAAAGAGAATTAGGTGGATTTCCCAAAGAGGGACTACACACCCACAGCATGTCACCGTGGTGACTGTAGCCCATGTGACGCCGCGGCACATCAATGTGTCGTCACATTAAATTTAACTGCCGAGTGGTGACAGAGCACATCCTGCACTGTCTGTTCAGCAGAACAGCGCTAAAACACTCACTAACAATAACAGGGGGAGCTATAAATACGTTCAAAGTATCGCTGCGAGTGCAGTCCGAGAGGAGCGAGACATAAACAGATCAACATGTGGGCGAATGAGGCGAGAGCCCTGTGCGACAGCGCTCTGATCTCACCACGGCTAAATGCAGCAACAGGAAGTTAAGAAGAAGAATGATTTCCTGGCGGAGCTGTAATTGGATGAAAATGAATTATTAGTAAGCGTGCACTATCTGCAATGATTGCACCTTATTACCAAGCTCCCATCAGAGGCTTTCTGAGAGGTCGCAGGAGGAACCACGAGCAGGTTGAAGCCGAGGTAGAGCTGATTCACTCCCCTGATGTGACTGACTCATCTCGCTTGAAGCTGTCAAGCTGCCATTGATTATCTCAGAAATCGTGTGGAAGTAATTTAAATTTAAATGAATAATATAAAAATGTACAAAGCGATGAATCCTTTTGTTTCTGAATCTTGTGCTTCTGTCTAAACTTGCTGATTGAAAGCTCTAAAAAGCCATCAAAAAGTGGACAGAATATTTAGCGACTGGCTGGCATGGACGAAGGAAGTAGGGATGCTGAGGGGGCTGCAACACCCCCCTAAAATCAGATGCCGCTTTCATGTCCTTCTCCATTCTTAACTGGGCTTCTGAACTCCTATTTATTGCAAGAAACATCCGTTGTTCATCTTTAATATTTATTCGCTGATAATATGGCAACATCCCCACCCATTTCCAACCCCGATTCATGCAACACATTGAGGTGTTTTAGGGAGTTTGGCGCCATTTTAAGCCAATCAAAGACATCAGCTCACTGATCCAGAGAGTTCAGTCCAGCCAGAGGACATGAGGTAACTGCAGCTACGACCACTGTACAGTGACACATACTGGCCATTAGCACAGCAGGATTGTGATTTAGTTATAGATCCAGATTATGAAATATATATCTGGGAGCTGGAGCTTGCTCTAATTTACTGAGGTTTATATTAACTTAATGATGTTTAAGTGTACCGTGCTCCTCCAAGTGAACAGAAATCAATCAATCAATGGAAGTAATTTGTCAGATGTAATCATTTAGGATAAAACCATGAAGCCTGATGGTTCATCAGTGAAGTGTATGAGCTGCACTGCAGACTGGAGTCTCTGCACAGTGACCAGCAGAGTGACATCACACGGTGGCGGGTTGAATGGCGTCGGCACGTTTTTAGTGTTCCTGCCCGTGCCGTTGCCGTGGCTGCTTCCACTTACAGTATTATTGGATGTAAATGATGGCAACCTTACAAATGAATGTTATATAGACAGAGTTTTCTCTCAGCAGCCCCAACTCTGACTGCGTCGTGGTGGAGCCTTTAGCACTAAAGAGCTACATATTTCCCTCAGGAGGCAGTGGAGACCAAAAACAGAGTCAGACTCCTACGGAACCACAATGTTGCCCCCTCATAGCTTTAAAAGGAAAGTCCATTATCAGTCTTTGTTCTTGTAGGTTCAAGTTTCCACTTCCACAGAATCCTGCATGGACACCCACGTCTTTAACACCGAATCAGAGTGAGGAACTTCCAACCTTTAGCAGGTGAATGTGAAAACCTTTGCTATCAAACTCTGCATGCGTCATTCTGCACACGTGAGGCTCAAACATCCAAGTGAGGAATCAATAAGCAAAACCCATTTTTTGAGGAGAGTTGATTTAAAGCTCTGGCGCCCTCCGTTATTATGGTCCCACACTGATTGGATATAGATTTGCTCATATCCAGTTGTTACCCATATCACTCTTTACGCTATCCATCATTCCCCAAGACCCTGTAATTATTAATTATTCCGCTAATTATTATGATTGAATCCACTGTGGAGTAGAGCAGGAAACGACAGCTGATGATAAATATAGTTGCAGGAAAAACAGAAGTGTTGCTGCACGTATGGCTTCAGGTAAATCTGCACTTTCTGACAACATGTTTCCTTTGACCGGAGCTGTTTTTAGCTCATTTTTAGCTCATTAAACCACCAGGAGCATTTCAGCATGCAGGGAAATGAACCTTGCGCAGGACACGGCCTGAGATGACTTCAATGATCCTCTCTCTGACATATAATGCAGTCACCAGTGCAATAATAATAATAAATAAATAAATAAATAATAATAATAAAATTTTATTGCACACAACTTTATCATATTTTAATCAAATTTGGATGCAAATTGAACAAATTTGCCAATTTCTCCATAATGATGAAATCATTTGCCATAATATATTTTTTTAAACTGGATTTCAACATTATGGCAATGTTTGGGGTGGTTGTTGGTGTTTTCATACAATATCAAATGATTATTAATTATTCACTTTCTTTTGGGGGGTAAATCAGTTATAGAAAATGTTCAAATGAACTTTAAAAGAAGAATTATGACCAGGAATAGACAATAATGAAATTATGTCACAATTCAAAGAAAACAACTCGCCCAAATAAAGAAAATCTGGCATCAGCGTTCCACTCACCCATGAAGTACATGACCAGCTTGCACATCCCGTTGCCGAAGATGAAGTCCCTCATGAGGTTGGGGATGAGGGTGAAGGGGATGCAGACCAGGGAGACCATCAGGTCGCTAACGGACAGGGACAGCAGGAACAGGTTGGTGACGGTCCTCATGCGCCGGTTCCTCACCAGGACGGTGATGATGAGGCCGTTGCCCAGCACGCTGAGGAGGAAGATGAGGCTGTAGAGGACGATCCGCACCGTCTGGTTGATATCTGAGACGCAGTGGCAGGAGACGCATGGGCACACACGCACTGTCAGTGCTATTTTGACTCACTCTCTCATTCACTCTTTCACACCCTGTCTCTTTATATTATTAAATATTCCTAAAATAGTCATATATTAGCTTGCATGTGCAGAATAATTTTTAATCTCTTGGAGAAGCGTCATAATAAGCCCGAATGGAGTTTTTCTCATGTTGCATCCACCCTCTTGGCTCTTAACCATAGAATGGGCCATTCAGTTCTCCATCCTGTTGCCATTGTGTGTATAATGTCATATTTGTTCACTTGACATACGCAGAAGTAGTGAACAGTGACAACATATGTCAGCATTAACATACACACAGGGCCTGAGCCATATGCGTAATGCGCGCTGACGCAAAAAATGCCCAAGGCGCTCACTGCTTTGGTCAAAACTGGAGAGAACTGAGTGCATTTGGAATAAAAGCAGCATCATTTCTGAACAAAACGATGAACTATTCGACAAGGTGTTCCACATCATTCGGTGCAACACAAAATAGATAAATTCACTGTACTACCTTTAGGTTCAGATGAGGGCTCCTGCTCGCTCTCGCACTCCGAAATATTCTTGAATCCAAAATTGCATAAAATCTTGTTCAGGTCGGTTGAGTTAATGAGCACGTCGTGTATTGTAAACGTCTCCATTTGGCTTTCTCTCGTGTAGCCTCAAGTGAAATCAGTCATAGGAACAGCATTCGTCATGCTCTTAGGAGAAAAGACTGAAAAAAAATCACTCCAAAGGATGAGATGTATGAAAATTTTGTATTTTCCCTCAGCCGAATTGAGAAATGATAATTGTAATGATACTATCAGTTGTCTCTACAAGTTTCCGTGCGCTCCCAGCCTGGTGCGCTGCGCTCTGCTGCTGCTCAGCATTTCTGACATGTGGACGAGTCACATTCTTGAGCGCTCAGCCCGCCTTTATGAGTCTGTGCAAGTCAGCACCCCCCTCCTTTTTTCTATTTTTCATAAAGCAGCCAGTCATAAATCATTGCAGTAATAGAGATGCTGCACGGCTTTAAGTAGGATATATTGTGCGCACCGAGTATGAGTCTTTATTAACATCTGAAATATTTCTAATTCTCCGGATCACTTACAGCAGAGGAAATATTAAGAGCTAAAAGTCAAGACGCATAAGTGGAATTAAATGCATCTAAAATGTCAGCCGGGTTCCGCACTGCATCGACTGTAGGCGATCTGCGTCCGCGGCTCCCTGACCCGTTTCCGAGCATGATATTGCCTGCTGTGGCGTTTCACGTGAACATGTCAGCGGCAATATGGAAGCCCATTGACTCATGCTGTAATTGTTCTGATGGGTGGAGAGATGGGCTGTCATTAGTGCCCGAACGACTTGGAGTCAGTCACGTGTTGAGCTGCAGTGAATATTGTCTGACTCCAAACAAAAAGCAAACAAAGTAGTGTCACTGCTCCCTGGACTCCTGAAGAAATGAAGCAGTTCACGTGTGAGAGAAGCAGTTGGTCATCTTTTACGCCTATTATGAAAAAAAAAAGTCACAATGTAACTTCACAAAATAAACTTGAACAAAATTCAACTACCTTGAGTAACTTACATCACTAAGAAAAAAACCCACTGACATAACGAATTTTCACAACAAAAACACCTTAATTGCCTTAATTGAAGCATTCTGAGTCTTAACTTAAGTAAAAGTAGAAATATCTTACCAGAATGCTAAAATAATGCAGTGCAAGTAAAAGTCGTTATTCTGCATAATAAATTATCCTGGTCAGATAGGCCCACATGATCGTACGTTACTGGATTGTCAGAACTGATGCATTATGTATAAGCAGTCTGTTGAGGTGGCACTATATTAAAGAGTTCATATAGTGTTTAATAGAATAGAAAAAACCTAATTTTCTGTCACAGAGTAACAAAAAATTCCTTTGACAGGGCTCAGCAATCAATAAATGCACATTTGAAACATTAAAGAACACACGTAGAATCGACTAATAGCTGAGACTAAAGTGAGGAAAGCACTGTTAAACAGGTCAGAGTACAGAGAGTATTTTCATCTGTTCAAGTTGATCAATGCATTATTGGGTACAGTGTATCATAGTTTATAATCCGATCGTACAAAAATCACATTACTTAAACTGTTAGGTAAAAGTAGTGAAGTAAAAAGTACAGTTTTGACTAACTGAAATTTAGTGTAAAGTGACATAAGATTTTAATGTGTCTGCGCTTAAGGACTTGAGTAAATGTACTCAGTTACAAACGCCCCACTGATATTCATCAGGGAAATGTTTCAAATGTGATTGTATGTGTGAAAAGTGTGTATTTTTTGTGTTTTTTCACACATGTTTATTTCAGTTCTTTTCTAACGTGGGGAAATAAAAGAGGAATGATAACAAGAAGACAAAATGAGATTTAAATTGAACACCCTTTCATATCGCCCTGATGTATCATCGGAACAAAGATTTTTCAGCTCGGAACCAAAGTGTCTGGTTCTTGTTTCCTCGGCACACGCGCCTCAGTTGCTAAGTAACCTCTGCTGGGGGCGGCTGCTGCATCGCCGGATGCTACTGGTGTACCAAGTGTCGAACTGTGCCGTTTAGGACGCAAAACGGTCCGAGCTTTGATAAGGAGGATGGACGAGGGCACCGAGTTATCTCTGACCATCGCTCAGATCGTCCAGCGGCTGAAAGGAAGCCATTTACACTCCCAGATAGAGAGACAAGCCAAAGTGAGTAAGGCGGTTAGCATGTGGCTAACGATGCGGAGCAGGTTGCGGTCACTCTCAGAGTGTCGTGAACACTTCTGCTTTATCTTAACAGCACACAAGCTTCGTACCCTCTAAAAACGTTATTCTGTTCTTTCCCAAATGTTGTTTAGGAGTGTTTACATCAACCCGATATAAAACTGGAGTCACTTAAAGAGGACGTGCGCAGTTTTCTCAAAACATCAGGTGGGCACACAGACACACACACAGGCTCTGCTGTAATAGAAATATTATAATACATATTTTGTTTTTCTTTCTGTGTGGTGATAACATATTCCAATGTTTTGCAGGCTGGGAAAGACAGCTACAGAATGCAGTGTACAGAGAACTGCATGTGTAAGTTACATTCAATCTAATGTATGTACGTAAAGATCTATGATAAACAAACATGGAAAACGGATCTGTAAACACACTGAAACAGCTGTTTGATTCCTGTGGTTTGCACTTGACCATAGAATAGAATATGAGTAGATTTTACAACTGATGCATGAAATTCTCTTTGTTTAATTACTGTAGACTTTCAAAATGTGTAAATAAAATCTGTAAAAATCTCAGGAGTTTTTCCTGCAACACAAGGTAAACTGCATGGTTACATTCGCAGCCTATAATGCTTGGAAAATGTGTAAATTGTCCCTAGCTGGAGAGGCTGGCTCATTAGATATGGAGCAAATGGACCAAACTTGCATCAAGTTATTGAAAAGTGCTCATGCACATGTCCAAATGCATTTTGACCCATTCTACAGCTGGCGGGTTAAAATGTCTGTGACCCCTTTGAACACCTCGGAATATTTTTAATTTAAAAACATCCCACGCTTTGGCCTGAATCATGACGTTGTGCACAAATAGAAAAGAGTGGCGTAGAGATTCATCAGATTGACACTTATCAGCCCACAGACGTGACAAATGCTGTCACCCACTTAGCAGCACAGAGCGCTGTGTCCCCTCATCAACACTAAATACCTATCCTCTCCTCGTCCTTTTATTATTCTTTGTTCTAAAGCCGTGCAGATAACACATATATTGAAAAGCAAGTGTGCACACACATTTATATACACTCCTATTGAGCTATCAGGCTCTCTGGACGATAGACAGATGCTTCTAAAATTGTGCATAACTACATCCAAGAAACACCATTAAATTATTCAAATACAGTTTATACGTATTTATTGTAATAGTTAAATTTGATTTATCTGTGTCTAAGGCCTGTTGTAATTTAGGTCTACCTCTGTCATTAGGTGGGAATGTGTAGCTGCTTCTCAGCATGCGTTTAACTTGGCAAACATCTCACTGGGGAGGTGAAGCATTGTCATGTGGAGGAACGTTTTTAAGCCTTTAAACATGCAGTAAGCGCCCAGCGTGTTGAGTTTTCGGCATTATAGATAATTCGAACGAAAAGTTGCCTGGCGCCATTTTTTTTGTCAAGTGTTTGTACTCCACATTGTTGTCTGGCACACACGGAGAAATGTACAGTGTGTGTTTTATAAACAGAGGGATTGCAGATCAGGTTCTGCATGTTGCTTTGGCCCTGCGGCATGGAATTCTCGCTGAATTATGTCTTGCTTTTGTCACCTTTCCCTGACAGTAGTCTTGGCTTCACATGCTAACTTTTGACAGAAAACACTGAAATTGAGGAGATTGTTACGTGGCGGTTAACTGATAATCCATAGCTATGTTTGCTTCCCTATCTTGAAAATTCTTTGAACTTCAATATACAGCTTTGTAAAGTGTTTCTCAACTGTACTCTCTTACCTTTGAGGGTAACATGCCCTCTTGAGGCTCAGATGGAAACACAGGACGCTTAATGCTTTGCTTTTAATGGATGACATCAACTAATACCTCCTCGGCTGTTAGTCGGCCCTATGTGCTCTTATAGGTGTTTAGATTAGGTTGAACGTTGTTTAGCGCAGACCAGAGTCATTCAGCGTGCTCTCGGCGTGCTTCATGGGGGAAAGACATGAGACGATTGCTGCACCTGGTGGTGGAGATGTGTGCTGACTCATCTGAGCTCTCCGGTGGCATGTTTTTAAGAAATATCTTAACATTTTATTGGGCTTTTGTTTGACAGCTTACTTCTGTCAATCTCTTTACCACAGTTCTGTCTGGAAAATGTTTGTTTTTATAGTGGCTTCAGTCCCTCAGAGCTGTCAGTCTTTTGGTTAAAGCACAGTGGCTTTTTTTTTTAATGTATTTACTGCACTTGATCGACCCTTCTGCTATTGTACTGTAACGCTCCTCGCCCCCGATCTTGTGTTTGCTTATTCTAGCCAGCTGCCCCCGAGCCATCCCGCAGCTCCTCCAGAGCATCTCAAAGAGCCGCTGGCCTACATGCGCAAGGCACAGGTCAGTCTGTCCACTCTTATCTCCGTCACCCCTCACTCGTTCTTCTTCTACCTCTCTGACTCTTGTTTTTGCCTGCTGAATTCAGAGACTTGGCCCCTGTTTTTTTATTGCCTGGGTATTTGTAGCAGGATATCTAAAGACAAATGTTTCTGTGTGTGTGTGTGTGTGCGCTCTCTTACACAGGCCAGCTGGGAGAAGCGCGTCCTCAAAAGCCTGAATAGCATGAGTACGGAGCTTGAAGTGCCTCTGGCTCGCATGGTAGCTAAAATATTGTCAATCACATCTAATATAGTGTAATTCAGCAGCTCTTAATTCAGGTTCTCTTGCAACATCTTCTCCAGTGCAAAGGCCTTCATAACATTGCATTTTTGTTTTATTTTATATTGTTGTTTTAGCATTTTGTGCAGAATGCGTCTTATTATTATTAAGTTTGATATTATCCAAGAGCTAGTTGTTCAAAAGAGTAGGCAATAATTCTGGAGCTATGGACTGATAAGACAGAGGTGATGCTGTTTTGAATGTCTTTCTCAGTTGTATTATTATTCTGTAAGCACAGAATGCTAATGCAAAACAACAGAACGTACAAAATACAAATTCATGTAAATTCCGATTTGACATTTTCAAGATTTTTTCTGTTTTAGCTGTATGCTTTGTTGAAGTCCTCTGTTTCTGCCCTCACTCTACAGAGGCCCGCAGTGGAGCAAAAGGAGCTCACCAACAAATGGAACGAGATGGGCACGGATGAACCAGGTCTCAAGACATTACCCAGGGGTTTGGCCCTGAGCATTCTGCCTTTTATGAAAGATTAGTGTTGATGTGTCTGCGCGCTGGTGCATTGGTCACACGCTGCCTTATTTTACATCAGCTTAACACATCTCTTAACCACATCTACCACTTCCATGTTTGCTTTTTGACTGGTATTTATCCAGGGAAGTATTACTCAGGAACTGGGCTTGGCTGTGTGCAGCATCTGAAAAGTATATCGTGCAGTACTCAGATGTTGAATTGAGACATAGCAGCTAACAGTGCATCTATACACCTTGAGCTGCCTGGAACCACAGTGCTAATTATAAACCACTGAGCATCATCAGTGGAGACTTGGAATTGTAATCATCTTAGCTCAAGTGTATGTCAAAAGTACATTTTTAAGAGGAATGCATGCAGGATATCCCTATTTTACTTTTGCAGATATTTATTAGCATTTAGTTTCAGAAGACTCATACCTGAGTGTGAAAACCTCAGCTCTCAATGAACCAACCATTTGCACTTCAAGCCAGCACATTTACAAAGAACCCGACAACCCAGTGTCCTAACAATGCTATCACGGCTCACTGGCGTATAATAACATTTAGGATGTGCCGTCCCCCGGCTATAAACACTTTGGACTGTGAATATAGAAGCTGTCCAGACTTCTTGGACGGAGCTGCGATAACGAGCAGCACCCCTCCTTCCGTCCAAATCTTAATGTGCCCTTGTTCTGGGAATGACACAGCACTTGAATTTACTGCTACGTTATGAAGACAGTGGATGGAAGTCCCACTTAAAGTGGCCTTGTGCTGTTCTTTTGACTTTCCTAAAAGCGGCCAACTCTGGCTGTCACAGACCAAGTATATTCAAGTTGATTAAACTGTGTGGTTGGATTCATTTGTGTAGTCTAAATTTTACAGCTGTTAAAATGGTTCTGAAACTGCATATATAAACACTGTACATGTAGCAGCTGCAAGTACCACTTAAATAATGTGCTCTGTAAGTGGGACTATCAACTAATGTATTATCGAGATGTGGCATCTAGGCCTGTGCTAGCATTGTAGCAGCTAACAATAGCTAAAGCGGTGGTAGTATGATAGTATCTTAGCAGTTAGTATTGGCAGCTAGCAGTTAACATTAACAGTTTAGGTGAATCTAGCTGTATTGTCTTCTTCTGTTCCTCTTAGCAGGTAGCGGTTAGCATTTAGCACTAGCATTAGCATTGGCATTAGCTAAATAGTTGCATCGGAACTGTATTGTCTTCCTCTGTTCTTCTTAGTGATTAGCATTAGCTAAATGGTAGCATCGTACTGGCCACTACCTGGAGCATCTCCTAAACAGGCCTGGGTCAGTTGAACGTGGCAGTGCTGTTTGGATTGTGTAGGAGCAGTGTGAACTGGCACTAGGGGGGGTGACTCTGGGACGCCGGAGTTCACTGCCTAGCCTCCTGGAGGTGTAGTGGGACTAAGTAGGCGAAACACCGTTGAAGGGAGGTATCCACCTGATGACCCCCAGAGACGTGTTAGGAATCACTGCTCTTTGGCAGGTATAGAGGCAGATTAGAGCTCCAAGGTTCTTCACTGAGAATGAATCCTCTTTTTGAGCACAAGTATCTTGTGTTTAAATTAACTTATCGAGATACATTAATGTCTTTGTGTCTCCACAGATTTAAGTCGCTTTCGGCCTGTCTACGCCCCGAAAGACTTTCTGGAGGTCAGCAGATTTCTTGCACGTCAGACTGTTCGCTTTAGTATATCCGACTTAAAAAAGTAATTTTAAGTAAGAAAAATGTAAGTCATTAGCTTACCTTTCTGCTTTCTGCACAGGTGTTAATCAGCTTGCGGAATCCGAACCATGATAGCAGCGAGGACGTCAGCGTCAGGAGCCACTGGGGTCTCATCCAGGTTCCCCTCAATGTCAGGGACATCCCACAGCTGGTAGGGAGCCGTGTGGATGTCTGGTTCATTGTGATTGCTCATGTGTGTCTATGTGCAGGTGTTTTGTTCATCAGCGACCTCAATGCATATAACAGTATATCCTATTAAGCAACTCCAGAAAATGCACAATTGCTGTGAAATCTGTGTGTGTGTTTTGATGGGGTTTTTTTGTGTTAAAATCTCAGAGACAGGTCTACTCAGAGCTGAACCTGACCACTGGGCAACTGGGGATTGATGACCACGCACACATCCATCCAGGTATTCACAAAAAGAGGGAATACGCTTTCTCACGTGCCATCGTAGTTCAAGGAGTGCGCTTATTTGTTTTTTTCCGAGCGTTAGATCACCACTCTCATGTCTGTACGGTAAATTAGTAGCCGGAGCCAGAGACTGGTTAGCTTAGCTTAGCATAAAGCCTGGGAACAGGGGGAAAAGGCTAGCTTTGCCCTGTCCAAGGACAGCAAATCAACCTACCACCACATCTGAAGCTCACTAATTAACATGTTGTATCTTGCAAGCTAAGCTAAGTCAACCAGCTGCTGGCTGTTGCTTTATGTTCAGTAGACAGACATGAGAAGGGTATCGACCATCTTTCCTCAAATGTTAAACTGTTCCTTTAACACGCCAGCTGTTTGGTGGTTTCTGCATCCTGTCACCATGACATGTAGCATGCAGGGCATTGTCTCCCAGCTGAGTAATTTCCCCTCGTAATTCTGGTTTGGACAAAGGACTTTTTAACCTTTTTATCCTATCAAAATATAATATATGATGGGATATAAAGCAGCTTTTTATTATCAGACCTAGACACATCTTTCGTCCTAGCAGTAACGAATCACAGATACACTGTAATGAATGTGTTCAGCTAATGAACACTGAGGTTAAACGGTGCATACAAAACTCTGGCCTCATATCAGTCCGTGTTCCTCGCCTGTGCCACATGGCTGTCTGGGTTTTCTCAAACAGTATCTCTGTTAAGTCCAGATATTGACATTGTTACAGCCTGGTGTTTAGGCTTTAAATAGAATCATCTATCTACCATCTCTGTGTTTGTAAATCAAAGAGATAACATTAGTTTGAAAAAGTGAGCCACTACCAGAGGATCATTGATGCATCTGTCTTGTTCTTTCTTTCTTATCCCTGCGCAGACTTGTTTGAAAATGAGCATGTTCAGATCGGGAAGAAAGGTTGGTGTTTGGTTCTTGGTTTTAAATCCATTTTCTTTCTATTAATGCTTTTCTGTCATGCTAATTATTTAATTGAGATATTTAAATGCATAAATGTGGGACACTTTCTGAAAAAGCACCAACCAGAGGCTTCTGCGAGCATCATTGCTGTATCATTATTCATTATTGATCGTTATTATTACCGAGCCAGTCTTTATTTACTCCATTTAACTTGTTAGTCAGTAGAGGGAGGAACCTTGTCTGCCTGTTTTGTGTTATGTGGTTTTGTGTTTTATACTCATACTTAATTTAGACTGTGAGAGATCTGGTTGTATTTTTACCTTAAAGCGTTTCTTTTGGAGATACTTGTCAAAAGAATATAAATATATCCACTGCAATGAAAAAAAGAATCTGAAAGAGAAGATTGACTACTTATGCAGTAGTAAAAACATACTGTAAAATGCATATAATTGTATATAGAGTACATATGCTAATGGACTGTCTCGCTAATCAGCACGTAAGCACAGCAGACCAACGTCAGCTCAGTGAATCCTGCTCTTTGCCCTCTCGGGTCCTTTAATCGGCAGGAGACACACTTTAACTCTTATCTCATCGCCCGGCTATGAACACAGTGTAAACACCAACCTTATTATGGACACCAATCAGACATCAATCAGCCAGAAGCTTAAAAACCCAGGGCGTATTTTATATACACAGCCACAAGGCCCCGGTCCACTATTTTACCCTCGACTGGCTGCGCGCTGGCTGCCGAGTCGCGAGTTATATGCCAGGCCAAGTGTTAAGTGCGCTCAAATAGGAAATTTAAGAGCCGGGGAGTGTGCTCGTTTATGTTATGACTGGCCAGCACCTTAAGTCAAGGGCTGTGTGTTTTTGGCTACTGTCACAACAAAGATTTAGGGTAGAATGGACATGTGGGGGTGAGGATTGTTTCCAGCATGTGCCCGAGTGTTTTTAGAAAAGTTATATAATAATCGCCATTGTGGGAATGTCTGTGTTAGGCTTTTCTTTTCATTGTTTATACATTTTCTGAGGGATTGAATGAAATTGTGAACTGGTGCACACGTTCGAGCGAGGCCATGAAACCCAAACACGAGGATGTTATTGCCCATTCTTGTGGATTTTTAACCGACATATTTTTCGTCGCCATTGAAAGATGGTTTATTTCTGTCCCAATGGAGGTCACACTTTCCAAATTTTCTTGGAGAAAAACAAAACCCTTAATGGTTTTAGAGCTGAACTGCCTGCTGGTTGTCATGCACTCATTCAGAATGTGCAGGTGTTAGTTTTCCCAGTTCATTCAGTTGGCTTTGTACCATTTTGGCCGTCTGCTGTTTGTACGTATTATGTCCTTCTCCCATCAAATCACAAGGCTTTTTGTTTATTCTTGCAACATGTACCTGATTTTTTTGCGAACATTAGCTACCATTATCCACTGGTGTTGGATACAGGGCAAAAGCCCAAAATATTTATAATAATATAACAGAGAAACACAGCAAATCATCAAGTTTTAGAAGCTGAAACAACTGAGACCTAAAGAGACAGTTCAACATTTTGGGAAAATACTCTTATTTGCCTTCTGACTAGCGGGTAGATGAGAAGATCAACACCACTCTCATATCTGTACGTTAAATATGAAGTTATAGCCAGGCACAGTTAGCCTAGCTTAGCATAAAGAAGTGGTAGGGAACAGCTAGCCTAGCTCTGTCTAAAGGCGACAAAATCCACCAACCAGCACCTGCAAAGCTCACTAATTAAAAAGTTCTGTCTTGTTTGTTTGCACAAGTGGCAGTTTTAAATGGGGAGGCTTGGGTGTGTTTGTATGGACTCTTTCTGACATGATAAAGTTGCTAATTAGCCTTAACCTTTCCTGACATTACCTGGATGAGCTGTATCTGTGAACGCAAATGCTCCAGCTCCAGCTTCTTCATACCTGTTTCTGTCTCATGCACCTTCCTTCTGTTGCTCACCTTAATGCATCTCTTTTTGCTGCAGTGGTTGTGGAGCAGGACAGTGCAGCAGCACAGCAGTACAGCAGGCAGGGCTGTCCCACCGGGCTCCGGGCAGACCTGTGGGCCCTCATTCTGAACTCTACTAACCAGCCACAGGTACTATACGCACATACAAACACACTACACATCTGAGTTGCACGCTGCAGCCATGCACATACAGCTGCAGTGATTCCCAAACTGCAGTTTTTCAGCAGCAGCAGTTTTCAGTTAATGTTCGGTTGTGTGTTTGTTTCAGTGGAGAATTCTAAGTGCACTTTTCATTTTGTGTCTATTGGATTTATAGTGCACAGTAAAAACCAACATATAGGACCCCAGCTGACCTACAACTTACATAATACATACATAATCTGCATGTCAGCCCCTCTCCTGTTTATCTTAGCTCACTGTGTGTACAAATGCTAAGATAATCAAATGCTGGCGATTTAGCACGGTTAGCCCAAACAGAGCAGCTGCCCGCCTGTGTGGCAACGCGCTGTGTAAACGCTGGCGTCCAGAGTCTCCTGCTGAGGCCAAGTCGATAAAACAACGCTTGTGATGAGAAGATTGATTTCTGAGGGAGAGATACGGGGACCTGACAGGGGCCTGCAGAGTGTTAGCGTGGCTCCGGACTGTGCAAGGGCAAACACATTAAACAGTCAGAGTTGACTCAGGACGATATGTGCATCGTCTCAGTTTGGTGCAAAACTGCACTCCAGGTTTAGCGACTTTTTGCTTTACAAACACCAAAATACCTAAGTTGAGGTTCTTTGTCTGTACATCCAACACAAGTATTCTCTGAAGAAATTATATGTTTGTCAGAGAACAACTTACTTTGAGTCGTGTTACATTTACCAGTCAACTTGAATCGTTTTCGGTAGATTTTATTCTTTCCAAACGCAGCAAAAGTCAACCACCATGACCCAAATCTCCAAGATATATAACCAGTTTTAGCAGAACTTATTTGAAGTCTCTCCCACTGATGCTGTCCACGTTACCACGACGGTTTCAATGTTCAACCTCAGCTGTCAAAATGACCATCTCTGTTTCTGTTCTCCTCACATCCGCAGCGCTGATCATTGCCAACTGTCATAGACAACGTTTTTATCTCTCCCGTCCGTACTGTTGCCTGTTCTTTTGTTCATTTATGATAAGCCACCTCAAACCGGAGACACGTTTGAGTTTAAGCATGTGGTCGGAGACACGATACCCATCCATTAAGCTCGGTTTAATCCTCCTGTCACCGCTGTCAGAATGCATAAAGCTGATTTAGCAGCATCCATAAAGTCGCTGATATTTTACTTGCCACATTTATCACTGGAACTTGCATTATGGGATAACCACCAACCTCATAAACAATCATTTTGTCTACATTTAATTTATTAAGAGTACCACACATGCTGGCCTCTGGATCTGATTTTTATACAGTGTTTTTCACATAAAACACGTTGGGTCTTTGCCATTTCAGGATGTGATGCATTATGAACAGCTGATGGCTGGAGTCATTCAGCATGACCTGATGGTGGACAACCTCATCTATAAGGTACACTTCCCTACACTGTCGCTGTTTATGAAGCTGCCTAGCCAAGATTTTCCAGTGGAAGATTATTTTTCTGGTGAATCTGGAGTCCCATCACCAAAACGTTTGTCCTGTGCAGCGTAAACTTGGAAATGTTTTCTGATAATCTCTCTACACAAAAATCTTATTCTTTCCTCATACTATAAGTGATTTAAAAGCTCCAACATTTCTTGTACATTTTCCTTTGACATTTGAGATAACATTTAATTCCAGGATGTGAAGCTCACCGCCAGCAATGACGACTACTACTTTGTGTTTGAAGATTTCCTCTATCAGGTAGGATCTGCTCTCCCACAGTTCAGCCCTGCACTCTCGCTTAAAACCCCTGAAAACATGGTTTCACATATTAATTTTTTCTCTTTAACATCAAATATCCACAAATAAATAAGCAACAATCGCCATAATCTGATCATCGGGACTGTCTGATCAGAGTTTATTGACCGTGGCTTAGAAGTTTAAGCAAACCCAAACCTGGCATCACATTTTGATTAAAATGCCCCTGAATCCTAATGGGTGCTCGGAAAGATGTGACATCCCCTTTTCTCAACCGAGCCCACGTCAAACCAGCGAGGAGAGCGCAGGTAGAACAAAAGATTTTTTATGAGGGCAATAGCTTTTAATCACTTCCGTTTACGAAGTCAGCATTTCCACATTGTTCTGTGGGCCTGGACAAATATAATATACAATCACTGACTGATTGAATTAAGTGAATGAATTGCTTTGACTGCCCATACATGTAAACTTGTGTCAGTTCATTGTCATGTAAAGACAGCATTCCTCTTTACCTACAGAGGATACAGCCTGTTAGTATTAGCTTGTCTGGTAGTCACTGTTCTGTTTGCCTTCGGTGCTCAGCTGATAAACGTGCATATATACTCGGCAACTGGTTTATTCAGCAGCTGTTAACATGTCATGCTCCTTTGTGGCTAACTGATGAGTACACAGGTGTAGCAAGAACAAAGCCTCAGTTATCACTGTCAATATTGGCTGATGGTAAACTCACTAGGCAGTGAAAGAATCCACTCATTGTGGGCCGAACGTGGAGTCACACAGGTGTCATGGTCTGTAAAAGGAGCTCAAGAGGAATGTATCGGATGTTCTTATGGACACCTAACAGGTGCAGTTCCCCAGAAATGTTCACACGTGTCACATGTAGCTGTTTATGTTGTGTTTATTTATGGTTTATTAAAGTAATATGACCCCAACTGATTAGTTACACCTACAAATACAATGCCTTGCTGGTCTTTCAGACCACTTGAGGTCTGCTTCTACTTACTTTCTTATGATTTTTAAAGATAAACATTCAATAAACTCCATCTTGAAAGAACGCTTCCCAGTATATGCAAATATCTAACACAAACAGACAAGAGTGCTTCCAGTACGGCAGTAGACCACTGTTTTTTGTAGCCCGCAGGTGTACCTTAAGGTCATACAGGAGGCGGTGTAGACACATGCAATTCTCTTACGAATGGCCGCCGGTCTCATTTTTGGCCCAAAAGATTACCCTCCCCACATGTAATTCATCTGAAGTGGCCAGGAAATTAAATCGGTCCTCAAAAAGACACAAATGGGACTGTGATGGAAAGAGAGGCCTCTCATAAGGTCATTTTGTGATACAAGCAGCCACTCGAGGGTCTGTTACTGCTTCATTACATGCTGAAGCCCTGGCTCCAGGTGTGCTGCTTTAATAGAATTCTTACTCAAGAGGAAGCAATGCTGCTCAAGGTCATCAACAAAAAAATGTATTAGCTGCTGTCGTCTTTATCCCCAGTCATTAGGTAAGGATGCTATCACAGACATTCAAGCATCTTTAAAGTATAAACTGAATCCAGTATCCTTTATCTTTATCCACCAAACCTGCGTGTTCCCAGGTGTTGCTCTGTTTCTCTCGGGACACCGCCGTCTTGGACCACTTCAAATACAACAGTGCCACTCCTCCCAAATCCTACATCCAGGGTGAGATGATGTTACCCTTCACCAAGGACACGCACATCCCATCATCACATGAAATCACAGGAGTGCCACTTCAGTCGGATGACCTTACAGTGCTGTAGGTCCCGGTTACTGATGTCTGTGTGTCTGTCCAGCAGGGAAGGTAGGAGATGAGGAGTGTGCTGTTGTTTATCCTCCCAACGGTAAGCCTGCTACTTTACACTCACATCATATTATTTCATGTTTTAAAGGATTTTAAACCCCCCAAAAATACAGTTTTTAGACATTTTATTGCTTTTTCACAAATAGTATTTGATCATCTGTGAAAGTTTTGTCTGAAAACTAAAATGTAAGTTGCGTATCTACATTGTTAACAGAATAAATGTTCACTGACTGAAAAATCTAATTTGAACAGGTGTAATCCCTTTTCACGGGTTTTCAATGTATGGTGAGTAAGTTTTCTACCTGTTAACCTTCAGTTCTCACACTAAACTTGCAGGAGGATGTAACAGATATAACAGGAAGTGTGTGTGTGTGTGTGTGTGTGTGTGTGTGTGTGTGTGTGTGTGTGTGTGTGTGTGTGTTTGTCCCACAGTGGCTCCTTTGTGTTTCTTGTACAACGAGCCATCCAAGCTGTACAGTGTTTTCAGGGAAATGTACATCCGCTACTTCTTCAGACTGCACTCCATCTCCTCCTCTCTCTCGGTGAGCTCCCTGGTTTTTGTAAAATGTCAGGATCAAACTATTCTGTTGGTGTGTTTACATCTGTACATCTGCTTTCATGCGTGCTCTTGCAGGGTATAGTGTCTTTGTGCTTGCAGTTTGAGCGGCTGCTCCAGACCCACCTGCCTCAGCTCTTCTACCACCTTCGACAGATTGGGGCGCAGCCGTGAGTACAACCTGCTTCATCTTTATGTCTTTGTAGTCCTGTGTAGCTCACCAGTAAACTGTGGTACCAACACTGTTGAATGACAGGCTTAAAAGGGTAATTCATCTTCAGACAGGAAATATTTATCGAACTATAAATACTATAAATTGTAATTTAAGGCACAGCATCCCTACAGTTCTTTGACTGAAACATCGAACCTGCAGTTACATGCAGAGCAAAACCTATTCAGGATTTTTTTTTGACACAGAACATCAGTCAGATTGATTTCAGTCCACAGATTATCAGTGAAACTGAATAAAGTCCTCATGCAATTTTCAAATCACCATGGAAACATGCTTGTTCTGACCATGCCTGTCTGCAGTGATAAATCTGAGTGCGTTCATCCGCATGAAGAAAGTCCATCATGCTTGTCTTAATAACAGCATTTCTACCTTGTCAGGTCCATAGAAATCATATATTCATCTTGGTCCTTTACACAGTGCAAGCTGGGGCTATAAAAGAAGCCTTTCTTGCTTTTGATACAATATCTCTATCTATTTCTATCTATGCTCTTACATCTCAATTATATTATTATCTTAGGCTGTTTATATCTTTATATAGTGTAGGTGTCATATAGGCCCTGCACACGCAGACAAACATCTTATTTTTGTAATGAGCTACTGCCATCTTGTGGTGAATTACTGGAATCACAATTTCTGAATCAAGAGCACATTCATGGAGACTTAAAAGCCCTTCTGATCATGAATTAAAGAAGTCTGTGTTCCATCTGAATCCCCCTGGTTAGTTCACAATTCACAATTATTTTTGCTCATTGTGGATCTCTAGCTGTGGAAGACCTCCTTAATGTGTCAGTGACACAAACGGATGTTTTTGCCCCCAGGCTGCGTATCGCCTTTAAGTGGATGGTGCGGGCCTTCTCCGGTTATCTGTCTACTGACCAGCTGCTTCTCCTCTGGGACCGAATCCTGGGATACGACTCACTGGAGGTAGTTGCGGGTAAGAGTTGCAGCACTCTGCCTTGATATTAGTACGGACGCTATTATAATGTGACACTTTTTCTTTCATTTTCTCATTCTGATCCATTATCTTTCTCTATTTTAACCTCCTCCCTTTGTTTTTCCTCCTTCTGTTCCTACGTGCCATCCTCCTCTTCTGTTACTTCCTCTTGTCCGTTGCTCTCTGAACTCCCCCTACAAACAAACCTCCTCCTCCTCTAGTCCTAGCAGCAGCTGTGTTTGCCTTCCGTGCCGAGAACCTGATGGAAGTGACGTCACTGGCCTCAGCTGAGGTGCGTCCGTCTCACATTAGACTTGTGTATATGTGTGTGGGTGTCTGAAACTCTGATTCCAGTCCTCTCTCTGTCCCCCCACATACCCCTGGAAGGCTGTAAATAGCTCTTGATGAGCAGCCAGTACCAGTAACCCAGTCTTCTGCATGCACATGGCTGAAAAAAAATGGCTGGCTGGACACTTAAGAATCCTCACCCTCTTACCCCGCCCTGTGTCCCAGCTCGCCAACACTCCCCAGGTCCTCTGCCGCCATATCCCAACACCTGCAACAAACTTGCCGTTTCACAAAGCCTATGCACTGTTGGACAAGCCACAACAGATGCTCTCATTTGTGCAACGCACACCTCACAGCTAAATGAGTGCATCCTCTGTCACCTTCTGCACTGTCACTCATGTTGCATTATCACAGTCACCAGTATACAGTATACAGCTCCCATACTGTGATCCCACTATCATATGACCAAGAGTAAACCATACGATGACTCGCCGCACCCTCTCCCCTTTCCCCCCTGATCGCCCCTTCCCCCGAGGGTGAGAGGGTTAAACTACAATATGACGCATGGGGCGACAGGCTGATCTGCTCCTCTGAGATGCTAGCCGGTACTATTTGCTTGCTCATTTACCACCTGCCCTGGCAGAGAGAGGAGATATCATAACATACTGCTCCTTATCTTATATTTAGAACTCTAGGCCCAGCGTTGAAATATTAAACCCTGTCTCTAAACATGATAGGGTCCCTAAATTTAATCTCCCACCGATCCCAAAAGGACAGAGTGGGGAGCAGTGTGCTCTTAAGTAAGGATTGTCGCTTCCCAAGGATCCTGCATCATCATTATCCACGGCGTTCTGTGTGGTTCTTTTTTTAAATCTTGAAATATGTCTCCTGAGAAGGGGGGAGGGTGCCATTTAGAGCCCCTCTCATGGGCTTTGTGGGCTAAGGTGAGACTGCTGGGATCAGGAGGGGTGTGGATTTAGACGACAACTCTTATGTGTGTTTTGTCCGACATGTATGCTTGCAGGCTGTCCTCGCTGACCTTTCAACCCTGAAGGTCATGCCGCTCATCCAGATCTTTCTGTTTGCCACCGCCATCTGAGGAGCATGGAAGACGACAAGTGTACGAGTCATGGTGCGTGCACACCGCTTAGAGGATAACTACGAAAATACCACTGTGCAATGCCATAACCACACCGACACTTTTAATCATCCATCAAGAATTAAAAAATGATGAAGAAAACCCACACAGACACAACACACTTCAACTTGCTCTGGTTTAAAAGCCAGGCTACTCTTTAGCATGGATGCACCATAAATAGTGAATACCCTGTATCATGTTATTAGATATTATACAGTATTTAAGTATAGCCAACAGACCAATAAGGTTAAACTAACCTCCTTAAGCCATATGCTCTGCAGGAAAGATGATATGGCAGCGCTTGGATCAGCCGAAAAGCTCATTAGGCCACGAGTTGCATGAAGCAGTAATTGTATTGCGATAGCAGCGTGCCGGAGAGAACAACAGTTACGTCTCCAAGCTTGGCTAATGAAGTGTTAATTAGCTGTCGCAATTTATCCTGCTCTGTAGCTCCCGCTTGTTATAACACTGTTAGATAATGCTGTCGCTGATGAAGGAGGAGTTCGGAGGCATTAGCCAGTGTGTCGGAAGGAACAGCGAAAAGACACAAACTGGATTAATACGTAACTTATATGATTAGAAGCTGCTGTGTCTGCACATCATTAATTGTATTGATGAAGAAGTTGCACTCTAAAGGGACATTTAGCACCTCCAGTGCCAGTATTTATTGAATTTCATTATGAATATTTTATGCTTGTTTTTCATTGTAAGATTTAATTCCAGAATGTATTCACTGGTTTTGTCATGTTTTTTTTAAACAATGTACTTTGATTTAAATGCAATCAAATCATTTGCTTTATTATGTAACAGAATTCTGTGTCAGTCAATGCCAATACTTTTCATCCAACACATTTGAATGCTTATTGCGACCTCAAATAACATTTTTTTTTAAATAAAATGACGTTTTAATTGAATTGCCTCCTTTCGGTTATTGTATAAAGCCTTAAAAGACTTTAAAATGCTGCCTCAGTACGTCGCTGCCTGATCTCCTCTCCTCCCTAATTGAATATTTATCTCGTTTTGTGTGACAGGGTAAATATTTGGACAGGGCGTACAGTATTTTGGAAGCCAGGGAAGCAGATAGAGTCAATGACAGGTAGCAGCACTGAGGGATTTGACCGTCTGCCCCCCTTCCCCTACATGTAGCATCTGCTCTATTCCTCCCTCGTTGTTGGCTGCCTTCCTCCCTGCTGCCCCCTCCGCGGTCTCATATCGAATTATGCTGTTCTTCTCTTTCGTCTCTCCCTCTCTCCTGGTTCCTGCTACATCTGCCACCTGTTTACTAGGACTCCCACGGCTTTTATCATGCACCTTCTTTGGCTCTCCCCCCACCCCAAACGTCTGTTCCTCCTGAGACAACTACTACCTGCTGAGTGGTTCACTCACACAGAGATCCCTCCTGGTGGCTGATGTGTTGCATTACAGGGTGATGCGCCTTCTGTCTGTCAACACTCTGAGGTTGAAAGCCATATCGAGTACAGCGAACTTAACAAGTGTTTGGCCAGCAGCATGTGGTTTGATGTTCTTGCATACTAATAATATAAAATGAGGTTAGATTTTCAGCCATATCAAATTTAACATTATGAAGAGACTGTCCTGTGTAATGTCCCTGATTACAATTACATACTGTTTTACTTGTGTTGCCTTTAAATGTGTATGAAATACATATAACAGTGTTAGAACAAATAATATTGTTTAAAGATATGCCCAATCAATAGAAGGTTATTTTAAGGAATCAGGAAAAGATTAAGATGAAATCCCAGGAATTCAATTTTAGCAACACTATGTGAAAATGCTCCACCTTGAGTGCAACCACAATTTTAAAATAATAAGAAATAGTGAGAGTCAAATCTAAGTAGTTGAGTACACAACAACAGAAGCCAAACAGGGTAAAGAATAGCTTGTTTTAAACACACACTCAGCAGATGAAAGAAAAAGTTTAAATATTAGGAAAACAGTAAGAAGTTGGTCTGGTTATTTCTTTGAGGGATACCTGTAAAGGACACTTGAGCATGCAGCAAGACATATGTTAATGTAACCTGAAGCTGGAGACTGATCTACTCCTTTTTGTAATCAGTGAAGCCTAATTCTTTCCTGGTCCATCTTTTGGAACGGATGGAACAGGTGTGTTGCTGTCTGCACAGGGTCTATACAGGCTGTATTTGTTGGGGCCTTGACATGGAAACGTCAAATGTTGTTTTAACAGGAGGAAGCAAATGACCTAATATTGAAATTAGCCTCCACCTGATTTGCATGGGATGGCTTTGACAGTCCCCAGGCACCCAGTATGGGAAACCCTGGCTTTAAAGAAAAACATGGAAGTTCATTCTTGACTTTTGAAACTCAAGGCCCAGTTGCTAACTTTCTAACTTACCAGAAAACGATTTTAACTGGACCCTGAATTAAGATTTTTGTGTTCAAACTGCTTTTTCGCGTCCTTTTATTTCGGCAAAAATCATAGATGTTTACATTTCAGTCAGCTTTGTGATGCCTGCCATTTGTCGGACCCAGTTATATTCTTTATATTAATACAAGACATTTTTTTTATTATTCTTGAAAATACACCCAAACTACACATGGTCAAATTAATTAGCTGCTGTGTCAGATAACAAAGACGCCAAAGTAAAAGATGGATGGATGTAAGTGCTGCCCTTAACATTATTTTCCCATACTCAATCTGTACATAATAATAAATGTTATTATTATATATAGTATGGGGCTGGTTGTGGACATATCATTAAGCAGTACCATAATGATTATCATTATTATTATTATTGGTGTTAGTAATAATGGTAGTATTGGGTGGAGGACACACTTTCAGTTTTCACCTTCAGCTATTTTCTTGTATTGGCCAAAAATGAAATAGCAAAATAAAAACCATTAAACAAGAGAACTGCTACAGAAAACAGCGGTATTACCCTTTAAGATCACTATATTTCCCGCGGTCAGCATCTTTAAAAGACAGAAAAAGTGCCATGTGAACCAGCCAATCAGGCCCTGCCATGTTGGGACACTCCAGCCAATGAGAGCGCCGAGCCGGGAGGAAAACTCGCACGGTCCAGGAGCGTGGACGTGGTGAACAATGAATCGAGACTCGTCCGCGTCACCATGACAGGGAAAACCGAGGGGAAGTTTTTGTGGAGGATTCATCTCATGTGGACGCACTAACGGGCACTTTTAAGGCTCCTAACTGGGCAAAAACACCCGGCAGAAGTGAGTCGTGTGACCGGTTACCACTGCGTGAAAGCCGGTGCAACACGGAAGTGAAGCCCCGCTGGATTTCTGTAAAAACAAAAACAAATCCCGCCGGAGGTGCCCTGCGCGCGGCAGTCCTCGGGGCCGAATTAAAACCCCGAACCCCCGCCTCTCCACCACCTCCTCCTCCTACTGATGTCAAACCATTTTGCATGCTGACTTCCGCCCCGCTTGGCTCTCCCTCCCTCGTCTGCATCAGCCGGCGAGCAGCTAATATGACAGGGGGGGATACAGTATCACACCGAGCCGCGAGAAGCTGACTTAAAAACTTCATTTAGAAAGTAGGCGGATGTCGTGCTCGGTTGATATAGGTCGGAGAAGGATTAGGCTCAACGGAGGACGACGCCAATGCATTTTTTGATGCAATGGGATTTGCCACTTTCGTATGAAGAGGCGGACCTATGAGGCGCTGCGAGTTCAATATGCTGAAGCTGTCCCCGGTGTTTGTATACTGTACGTGGAAGTACAGAGACTGTTTTCTTCCAACTCACAGGCCTACGTGAGGATTTAACACCGCACTTGATATTATTTCTAGCTCACGGATATCCACGGTAGAGAAGCTACTGAGTGGTTTTTTTTTTTTTGGTTTTTGTCTGTTTTTGTTTTGGACAGGGAATTCCTTCAGTTCGACTGCATGTGCTTTGCTCATTAGCCGTGTTCACTACGCGGCGTTTTTCTTTATTGCTAGCTTAATTTCTTAAATTGGTACATTTCGTTATGGGGTTCTGGCTTGTAGCCGGCAGCGGTCACCCCTCTGAAACAGCCAGTAAAGCCATTAGAGGCTATTAGAGTTTTTTTTCTTTTTTTTTGAGGGTAGGGGGGTCTTCTTTCAAAGTAGTTTGGCTTGTCGTTGACTCACCATGAACTATTATTTTGTGGCTGTTTTTCACGCTCCCGTGAGGTTTTGTGACAGCAATGACTGTTTTAGCCGTTAGCCGGTAGGTTTTGCACTCTCGTCTACTGCGGGATTTTTTTTTTTGTTGTTGTCAAGTTGGTGCATTTTCCAGGTGACACCACACATTTCTACTTCTGCTTAAAAAGACTGATTATTTATTTTATTTTTTTGACCGGCTGTGGCACATTTATATATCTTTGTGTGTGTGTGTGTGTGTGTGTGTGTGCCGGGTCTGCCCCAGTCCTTTAAACAGTCATCCCCTCTGCCGGTAGCACGGATACGAAAGGCTAGATTTTCACCTCATTTTTCCACCATGAGTTACATCCACAAGGTATTGAATGTATTGCTACGTGGACTCGTCATCTATGCGGTACTGGGCTTGGAGTGCACTTACTCGGATGATCTACCCAGCCAGCCATCCGATGCTGCAAATGTAGCCACCACAGGTAAGCGGTAATCCATGTCGTTTACAAGTGTCTCCAATTTATTCACGCATGTACAGTGTTACCCCCCCCGTCCTCCTCCCCCTCCACCCCCCACATCCTCCTCTCGTTCCCAGTGGCTTTCTCGGGGAAAGCCGAGGAATGCCCTGCGCATGGTGATGCATTTACTGTCGTCGTTTACCTTTTGTTTCCTTCCTCTCTCCCGCACTCTATGCATTGCCGAGGAGCGCATGACATGACAGGAATGCGGGATGCATCCTCGCAGAGGGCATTTACTGTAACGGTGCCCTTCATGTGCCACTGGGGATGCTCCAGAGGGTGAAGCCACCCATTATGTGCCTCACATAGATCTTCATGAGATAAATCCATACATCCATGAATAATAATAGCCCACATAAATGCATAAGTGCTCTCTGTTTACATTGGCTGATAACTGCCAGAGGGCCACAGGTGATCCCCCTGCGAAACTGCTTTATTGACATGACCAACTGAGAGGAGGATTTCCATCTATTTGCATCTGTTTTAACCAGCCAATATTGATGAGTTGTTCATTTAACACGCCTTTGTGCATGCCGGGTGCTTTAAATCGACTAAATTAAATAAAGGTCCACCTATGGAGGGATGAATGTGTAGAAAGCGGTATTTCTTTTATATGTTTGAAGGTTTGTAGCATATGTTATGTATCTAGCTGAAGATATTTTGCAGCCCTTGGGTTTTGATTTTAGAATTTAGGTTCATTTAAGTGTTCAGACTGTGTGTAAATGTACATATGATTGTGTATACATAGGTGGCGTAAAAGCTTCAATGCATATCAGTGGTGGTTAGAGTTATTTTATTTAAAACATGGATTACTTCCTTTGAGGTTATGCTTTTACTAAGAAAATTGCTTGCTTTTATCCACTCAGAGACCACCTCAATCCTTGTCAGGAACATAGCCGGCGTACTTGACTCTGGTCAAACAATACTCAGAGTATTTGTAATAACTGGTGGATACGTAACTGGAGTGGACATTCATATAAATATTTTAAAAATGACATTCTTGTGAGTCTATTTTGACAATCCTGCCGAGATTTGTTTACGGTTGTGCTTTAAGCCTTTTACTTCTTTTCGTGCGCTGGGCAGTTTGTTATAACCCTGATGGCTCTGTTAACTGAGCTCCAAACAAAACAGAGCCCCCACACACACAAGCTAGGATTTAAAGGAAGAGTTCGACATTTTGGGAAATGCGGGTATTTCTTGCCAAGAGATTTCTTGGCAGAGACCAGTTGCCATGCAACCAGAGGGGAGTCCAGGAAGTTAGTAGTCCCGGCCAAGAAATAGTCCTGCACAGAACCCCCTGTAAAACAGGCAATTGGTGTTTTTTACACTTTGGTTTTCGTACAGAGTAGACAACAAGCTATAACATGGTAGTAACTAAGTTTTAGAGGTCCTGGTAGATTGGTTGTTTTCCAGTCTTTTATGCTAAGCTACAAGCTAGCTGTCTGCAGGCTGCAGCTTCATATACAACAGACAGATATGATAATGGTAACACACATCTCATCTAACTCCCGGCAAGAAAACAAATGTTTGTACATTTCCAAAAATGTAGATCAGAGGATGAGATTCGTTCAGTTGAATTTGTTCAAGATGCCCTTTATTTTCCTCTGCTCACAAACCTCACCCCCCCCCCCTGGGAGCACGGACATCCACAAGGACAATCAGACAGGTTGTCAATGATGAGTCGAACAAGGTGTCAGTGATGCAAATATGAACCCTCTTTTTATGCCTCTGTGCATTTATTACATCTGGAACAAATGTCTGCTTGGAGGCAAGGGTGAGCAGATAAAATTTTGGCGGTCACAAAACCTGTTCTGGGTCACAGCACAAGAATTCAACATCCATTTCACCAAAGAATACACTCAATATCTTTCATTAAATCCATCAAAGTCTGCACATCTACACATTATGAGTCTGGACAGAGATGGATGTACATACAACGTGACTGGTTGACACACGGCATCAAGTGAAATCCCGTGAAGGTAAATATATTTTAAACACATTTTAACTCTTCTGCGCTTTGGGCTGTTTGCACAAATGCTAAATGAGGTCTGTCTTGTGCTGCTGACGTTGACAGAACACAGTTAAGTGCTGCTCTTGCACTTGAAAAACCTTGTAAATAGCGGCCTATAGACTCATTTTTATATTCACGTTCACCTAACACGTCTACCCCGCCTGTCTCGACAGTGTAAAAATGGGCCGAGGGACGATGTCAGCCCTCTCTCCCAGCGAACAATGAAGTGTAGTGCAGATAGTGGTGACTTAATACAGTGTCAGTAAACATGACCGCAGCGTTACCCATTTCCCAGCCGGCTCCCTGGAAAGGTCAGCTGCCTTTTCGCTGGTCTTGGCGTCAGGAGAGGAAAACACAAGTCTGTGTGTGTGTGTGTGTGTGTGTGTGTGTGTGTGTGTGTGTGTGTGTGTGTGTGTGTGTGTGTGTGTGTGTGTGTGTGTGTGTGTGTGTGTGTGTGTGTGTGTGTGTGTGTGTGTGTGTGTGTGTTCTTGTAGCTCCTGTACATGCAGAGTTTCCTTTCTAGATTAAAAGCAGCCCGAGTAAATTTAGAATTTTGTCTGTGTTGCTGTGATGTACTTGAATTTTAAAGTGATATATTTATCACAAATCTCCTTTAGAACAGGTCAGTTTTAAAGCTTTAAAACAGTGACTGTGGCTTTTGAAAGAAGAATAACACTTATTTTTAAAGTTTTTGTTGCTCCAGCATTAAGGGCAAAACACACCGGGAATGTGACGAATACATAACTGTAAAATGCGGAATACTCGCTGTAGATTTGTGACAGTTGCGACACACACATATGCAGCTCATTCTGCAGAAAAGATGATCGATTCAACATCATCCACTGAGGATGATCTTGTCCTCCTCCCGCTCACTCGACAATAGAAGAGGACACACACATGCACAATGACAGACACAATGGAAAAGGAGAACTCAAGAAACACAAGAAATAACTGGCAATAACTTGTGTTCTTGGTCATAAAATCCAGAGTGATGAGAAACACAAACAGTCATTATAATTAGCAATTGTGACAAGTCCACTCTGCAGAATGCGATTGACTGATGCCTTTATTCACATTTCAAAAGCTCAGAAAAATTGAGCTTATTCCAAAAAAAAATTCTGTCTAATATTTGTTTGCTGTGTGGACGTACTCATAACAAAAATAACAGCTTGAAAATATAAGTTTACATTAAAAAATAATCGCACAAAAAAAAAACGGCCCCGGGTGTGTCAAGGCCTTAAGTTTATCTGGTATAACCTGTAGGTCATGACAGCTAATGTAAGCTAACTTTATATAAATGTTGCTGTATAACAGACATTACTGTCAGTTTGCTGGTGCTGCTGTTACTGTATTAGCATTTTAGCCAAATGCTAAACTGTCCTTGAGCTCCCAGCATTATTACTTGTTCGTCAAAAACAAGTTTTTTTTCTTAAATGGTGTGTGTCAAGCAACACATAATCAAGGATGTTTAGAAACATTTAGAAATTATGTCACATTTGTGAGCAATACTTTCTCCTGCAGGTATTTTGGCACAGACACGCACAGACAGACAGACGTACCTCACTTCGTGCCTGTCACTGCCACGCACACCCTGAAGGGATTTCATGTGCTTGTAAATGAGGTTAGAGATGAGGCTGGTGTTGTTGAAGCGGTTTACGGTTCAAAGCTGCCATTTAGCATGCTGTGAGTGGTCTGGGGCTGAGACCTGGGGGGCGGGGGTTAGCATTTGGCGGGTCAGGCAGCTCCCCTGTGATTTAGGATCTTCAAAAGACCAGGCCAGGGCTGGAGGCTGGAAATAAAGCAGGGGATGGTGATGGAGGATTATTACATAAATGTGCAATTGGTTGTATATGAGCAGTTGTAACCTTTGATAAGAAATGCATGGTGTCAGAGTTCTCTAGGTTTTAAAAGTGTAGAGATTTGGATGTCAAATGCTAAATTTCTTCCTCATTGTGTATTCACACAGATAATTGGACCATAGTTAATAGTTATTTCTGCAGCTGCAATTAGTGGCTCATCTTTATTGGTTTGTAATTTAAAAATAGAATTTTTTTTCTGTCAGGAACTTCCTTTATCTTGGAAGACAGACAAAGATGAATCAGGCACTGAAGGAGTAATTGATGTCGGCGTTGCAGATAACTAGTTGCACGTGGTTTGAATTGAATGTCAGTTGTTTTGGTGCTGCTGTTCAACTCATTTTGCAGTCTGGATGACGTCTTGCCAGTCTTTGTTCCTCATTGCGGGCCTTTTTCTCTTGTGTAGGATTCCTGATTTATTGTAAATCCACTTGCATGCACTGCAGCATGCATCAAATTGAGTGTTTTTTTTTTTTAAAAAAGCATGGGCCAAATTCAGAGCAGACGCAAACAATAGGAAACATAAATCTTTTCTATACACCCTGAGCAAGAAAAGGGGGTTAGAAATTTTAGACAGTCAGCAAAACAAGTAAAAAGAAGAAGAGACATTTGTTAAGGGGTGTAGTGGCCATGTGAACGTGGTCTTCCCTTGTTTTAATGGTGGGGTGTATTTAGCTTGTTTGGCGTTTCAACAAACAAAGCCCTTCCCTCTGGCTGCAAGGAACATGCAGTTCTCAAGTAATGTGCCTGCTGGATGATAGTTGTCTCAGATACAGGGCCCCCATTTAGCATAAGCTTTACATAACTTACAGAGGCAGAAACTGGCTGCTGCAGGTTAAGTTACGCAGACTCCAATGTGGTAAAGAAAACACCAGTTGATCTCTTCTCACACGCGCTGTAGTCGTGACAATTTTGTGCAAGGTTTGGTGAGAATTTGCTGAACATTTCTTCTGTTTCTGTGCCTAAATGAGAGGCGACACTGGCTGTCTCAGAGCACAGTGACAGCATTAATAAATGGATTTGTTTGGAAAGGAGGTCCAACATTTACCTATCTCGCCAGTGCTTGCTTAAGGACTGCACAGAGCATAGGAAATTGCATTTTGCGATACTTCCGTCGCTGCTGGATGGCCACTGTTCTATCAAACTGACACACACACGCTTGAGGGAAGCCAGGCTTTCTTACTTGCCGTGGTGCCTCAGAGCCAGCTTTGGGTTCGCTCTGGGGGCTAAAAGTGACAGAGTGTCAGAGTGAACGTGGAGCGAGTCATAATGTCCTCGTTCTGTGGTGTGCAGCTCAACAGGCAAAGCCATTTCCTTTCCCTGACTAGAACAGACTATTCTGAAGGGTTCTTCATGAGCCAAAGAAAAACAAGACTTTGTGATTCAGAAGGCAGACTTTACCAAATCTCTGCGACCAACCCTGAGAACAGCTTCATCTATCTGAACCTAAACGACCACTAATATCAGAGTCACAGAGAAAGAAGTATCACTTGACTCTGCAGGCACTTTTAGCTTAAGGATGCCAAAATGCTACGTAGTTTTGGCATCTTGCTGCCTTAATGTTTTGGTCAGATGTTAAAGTCAGATATTTCCTTCAGGAGTTGGTGGAGACCAAAACAGAGCTAGAAGAAAAGTAACAGTTGGATGTAGTATCATTATGTGTAATGCAAAATCCACCCGCAAAAGAGCGTGTGCGTCCAGTTATAGCTCATTAATAACCTCAAACGAAAGGCCGGAGTCGCATCGCCGCGCTGACGCCGCTCAGTTGCCCAGTCGGCTTCTCCCGAAAGTGGACAGCTGCTGCCCATCTCAGTAAGGGGCTTTAGGGTTGTGATCCAACTTAATGAGGCCGGTCTCCAATCAGAACAGACTCCCCCCTGGTGTATTTATAAAGCCACCGGCGACGTTTTCCATTTGCATTTTCCATCATGCTCGCCATTGTGACCGCCGCTGACCCATTACTGACACTGATGCGGCCGGGTCAGAGTGCTTCTTCTTATTACTGAGACCAGTCAGACTTTCAACTGGGCTCACCAGGGAGATAATGGGGCTTTATTTGATGGTTTATCCCACTGTGCCCACAGGCGCAGAGAGCAGAGATTGGATTTGAAGTCACTAACAAGCGTTTAGACAATCAATGACCTGATTCACCGACATGCAGGCATTGTTAAGTTGCTTTGAGGAGCTATTGTTTTTTTTTTTTTCCTTTATAAGAGATGCAACTATTTATTTACAGACAACAGCAGCAGCCAGTAAGCTTATCCACTCATGCAGAAAACGCCTCAGTAAGAGATGTAGGTCACTGTACTCAGCTGTACAATGTTTCCTGCTGCGGGTGGCCTACAGTAGCAGAACTGTCTGCCCTCGCCCAGTCCAGAGGGGGCTATTGTTGTCCAGCTCCGCCACACTTGAAGGTGTTGATCCCCGAAGCTGGCAATGCACGGGCACTTAGCTGGCTGAGCCCTTCGCGATGGATCCACACAAGCTTGCAACACTACATGCCAACAGACCGAGAAAAACCACAAAAACATGCAGCGATGCACACATGCAAACACATATGTGGAACAAAAATGGCTGAGGTTCCTTTTTTCTTTCTCACCTCCACTTTATTTGGCTGTCCGGTAAGAACGAAGTATTGCTGAAATGGCCAGTTAATTGTAATTCATATGAAAAATGCTAAACATTTGCTGCTTTTTAGCTCCTAAAATGCAAGAATTTGCTACTTGGTTTATATAATGTACCATCGGTTGGACAAAACGTCCATTTTTCGGCCATTTTTCATTGTTTTCTGACATTTCATAGACTATATAGTCAATGGATTTATTGCAACAGTCACTATTAGTTCTATAGTTTGCGGAATAAAAGGCCGATAGGGGTCACAGCCTTGTCCTGTTATGTGAGTGGCATCCTGCTGTGATAATACTCGTCACCTTAACACAGGAAGAAGCCAATGCCGTGCCCTTGACAGAAGCCTAAAATTGCCAGCGTGGCTTTCTCGCTTTGCATGCCATTTCCTGGCTAATCACATGTATTCACTGAAGCATTTGTTTGTGCTGCAAGCAAAATCTCGCAGTTTAAATGTTGTGAGCCTAAAGAGAGACCCGCAAAGGGTTGATTCTTCTTTTTAATGTGGATGTTGGACTGTTTGGACATGAGACAGGTGGACAGATTTCACATTTTTGCGACAGAGCAAAATAAGCCAAGAGATGTTATCTCTACAGCCGATACGCCGTTCAAATTCTGGCAGATGGATCTCTCTCTCTCTCTATATATATATATATATATATATGTATACAATGTATTTGAGTGGGATTTAAAGTTAGACAGTGGACGTGAGGAGCTGTCCCCTCTGATTTCAGGGACTTTCCCTTTGCAAAGGGCACGTGATGTGGTGGCCTGGGCGAGAGGGGCAAAGAGCGGTGTGGATTTCTTTGGTATGCCGGCCCCTCTCAAGTCTGTCTCTTCCAACTTTGAGCTCTGACCTGTGCTCATAACAAACAAATATGCGAGTCGAGGCCAAACACAACAGGGGATGCAAATGCAATAAATGAAGAAAACTGTAGAAAAAGTGGCCTCAGGATACATTTTTGTGATGCTTGCAGTAGCAGTATTATTAGGATGGGATTATATATTCCAACTAATTTGATTTAAAGCTGCTATGATGAATATTTTTATATTAAGACTATGTCAAATAACTGTATTTAATGTGAAAGGGGTTAAGGGCTCATTGGAGCATTTCAGCATCTTTTAGCTCCTTGTTTTGGTTTTTTGGCCCACATCTGTGCTGTTTTGGTTCACTCTCACTGCTGTCATCAGCCTGCCCCAAACGGCAGCACTTGAATGCTTTTTTTGTTTTTTTACCCATGTCTCATTTGGGCGCTGTAAGACTGTGGTGAGTTCACAGCTAATCCGTTGTAGTGCTGCTAACAGTAGCATATCCGGACCAACAGGTGGGTCCTCAGGAGCCACTTGGCCTTGCCTTGATCTGTTCCAAAATGGGTCCAGTGTGTATTACACATCAAAGCACCTGATAACAACAGAATGACTTTCATTTGCTTTCCTCTCCGGCAGCAAGTGGGGCAAAGGTCTGTCGAAGGTATAAGATGCAGGCAGTTGGTGTCCATATTGCCAGTATGAAATACAGCATGTTGACATTTGGTCTCAGTGTCGCTGCTGTTAATCCTCTCTGATGCATCACAGGTCAAACTGCTTTTTTTGTTCAGATTTGATGTGATTTGGATTCAACTCTGCAAATCTACTTAGCTATTGTCTGAAGCTCATCGCTTACTCTTAGCTTCCATACTAGCATCCATATATAGGAGCACCAAGTTAAAAAAAAAAAAAAAAAACACCAGAATCCTGTCAAGCAGGAAGGTAAAAGACATGCACAGGAAGCTGGCAGGCAGCCAAACCTGCTGTCTGCCGTCAGCCGCAAATTGTCCGAGCGAGACATTCCCTTGCTAACACGGCGACGAAAGCGTCCAGAAGCATTAAATGTGTCTTTTAGTGGCGCTTTTCAAATTGAAGATACAAACGTGCGTCCTTGTCCTGTGAGCATGCAGACGTCTGCTTGCTTTGACAAACCTCGCAGGTTTAAAGGTAGCAGTAAAAGTTTGAACAGGCTGTTCTCAGTGTTCCTTTCCATCACATAAATGTCATTTTAAATCTGTTTCAAGGCCGTGCAGGGGCCCGAGCTCTGGATTTCGACAGTCCAACAATAGATCCGGCAAGATGTAAACATTAATGATAATAAATCCCACAGGAAGCACGAGCAGCGCCGCTCTTCACCTGCTTATTTTGAAGGTGCGGATGTTTTCCTTTCACGGTGTCGTGCCACTAATGAGATCAGGCTTCTTTAACGACAACGTAGCGGTAATATGATCCTTCATGTCTGAAAGATTGAAGTAACAGGAGCCGTGTGGTTAAAGCTGCAGCTGTCAGATGCAGCACACCTATTGATGCAAACAATAGCCATAATAATGTTAATCTTACCAGCAACTTCACACATACTGTCATTAAACCTCGACTGAATGCTAATGTCGATAGCATTTATGGCATGAAATATTCTACATTGAAAACCATCAGTGTTAGAAATGAAAGTGTCCAGTATGAAAGTAAAAAACATTATTCAAGTAGATTTGTGAGCCCTAAAACTAAAAGAGCCCTCAAGTGAACCTGCTTGCTGGAAATGATCAAAGATGTGTAAGTTTAAACGACATTAAAGTCGCTTTTCAGAGTAAAGTATTTCAGCGTTATGAATCTGATTTAAAACTTCAGCCTAAGATTAAAGTTTTCAAATGATTACAGCTGTTTTTCGCCTCCAGGCACATCTGGTTTCCCTTTTTTTTTGTTGCTATTTTTCCTTCTTCTATTTGTTTAGCCAATTTGTGACGAGGTCAGGGAACATGGGGTACCATTACCCTAAAAGAGATGCTTCTCAGAAGTCCAGTGGGAGAGTCTTAACCCTCAGCTTTCCTTTCCTGAGGCTATGACACACATTAGGAACGCTTAATCCCACTTGGGGTTATCCGGTCTGCATCTTCCCGACACTTGTGTGCATGAGTTAGACTAAAGGAATTGATTTTCCCTGGATATCCCTGCTGACTACATGGCCAGTGCATGCTTAGTTCCCATGATGCTTTTCATTGTTCATTGTTAACTCTAGCAGGTCCAGCATGAGATCTCCTCCTCAGCAAAACCCTCTGCTCCCTGTCTGTCTTTCTGCAGGCGTGCAGTCCATTAACCTCACATCCAGAAGAGCATGTCGGAGGCAGAGCGAGCGAATTAAACGACTTGCTCGGCCTCTTCTTGTCTTTTCGTCCTCCCCTCCTGCTTTTCTTCCTCCGGCCAGCCGCATATATCACACATCTCGTGTTCGGCCCTGTTATTGAAACATTCCTAGGACGCCCGGGCGCAAGGAGCGTCTCCTTTTCTGGAAGTTTTTAGATCAGACTCGGTGGGCCTCCACACGTTTTGCTCTAGTTGCCCCCCCCCCCCACTCCCCTTTAAGCTGTGGCCTAAGCAGAGGATTACTGGTGCCCATTAAGGTGGTTTAGATGGGCAAAGGATACCCTGTTTCAGTGGAAATAACTGGGTTCAGCAGGTCAAACACGACAAGCTCCCTATCCCTTATTGAACCAAAGACAGGGAAGTAGAAAGCTTTTATCTGTTCAGTATTTGAACAGTTTTACAGTTGACTTTTGCTGCAGTGCATACTTAAAGGTGCCCTGTGGAGTTTTCTTGTAAACCAACAAAGATTCTGTTTACATTCAAGGTTTCCATCAAACAAAACGTGGACCTACTCATAAAACATTGCTCTTACAGCTCTTGCTCTACAGGGCACCTTTAACATACTCATGAAGTGGTGAACCTCTCTCCATCCTCGCATGAACGACAGCCTTTCCAGGATGTTCCAAACAGGTGTTTTTGTACTATAGGATGTTGCACTCTGTACTGAGGCAGTTTAAGATTTATAGGCTATATCAATAACATTTGACTTGGGAACACTGGAATGACCCCACTGCCTGTGCTGATCCAGCTCCACCTGTACTGTTTGCATAACCTGTGGCTTATTACGTTCAGCAAATTGCGACAAAGATCCTACGGTTCAGGGTGGATCAGGTTCAGTTGAGACATGTTGATCTGCAGCCGGGTGTGTGCGGTTTTGCAAGACTTTGCCTTGGCTGCAAATGGGACTCTGTCTCTGAAGCCATCTGAATAATGAGATTCATTCATCGATGCATGTGGTTTTTAAAGGTTTTGACACATGGGTAATTATATGTTTGTGTGTGTGTGTGTGTGTGGCACTCTTTTGTGTTTGTGTCATGATGGTTTTGCAGCAACACATTGTTCTTCTACCCCGGGGAGTTAGAAAGCTCACCTGTCAGCGAAGGAGTAGCTCAAACATAATGAAAACCCAGAGCCTGCCATGTAAAAACTCTTTTTGAGATCACTTGTTTGATATTTGGAAGAGATGTTTTCCTTCCTGCTCAACAACTTCATTAAGCTTTGTTTTAAAAAGTTTCCTGTGTCACGGCGTCGAATAAGTGAAAGAGGTCAGTTTTTTTAACGTAGACTCATTTTAATAGCTCAAACTGAGAGTAACAGTCAAACTCTTTCTGTATCTTGTTTCTTCATCTTCAACGTTTTCTCTCTCTCTCGCTCTCTCTCTCTCTCTCCCACTCTCTGCACTAGCTGGGTGGCATTTGTAGGAGGCTAATGATATTTGTGTCTTATTCATGGCTGCTGATGAGCTGAAATGGTAGACTCTCCAGAAGCTTTATTTACTTGCCTTTAATACTGACCCGTCAGCTTGACTTATGACACTGCCATATGGGCACCGGTTGCAGGGGACAAGTCTGGTACTCATTGACATCACATTCCTCCCACCTCCCTCCACTTTTTAAACAATTTGAAGCATCTAATTAGTGCCTTCAATGCTGTGCAATGAGGATTATTTCCGCCAAGACATGACTGAATTAATCACAAGGCTGGGTCACACATGCAGGTGGCCCCTGGAGCAAATTGCCCATTTCATGGCTCCTGAGGACATGCAGGAATTTATAAGAATATATGCCTCCGGCGTCATCCATGTGGTAAATGCATACATCAGAAACATGTGAAAGCTGATAAGAGTTTAGCCTGGGGCCTGTGGACCTAATGAAGTGCTGACACAGTGCGGTAATGAACTGTTTGGAGGAAGGTTCAACGGCGGGTGCATCTTGCTGTGTGACCCTCAGGCAGGAGGTCGCCTCAACTTGTAGCTGCTGTTGTTGCTTCAGGGCAGAGGGGTCATGTTGTGAATAATGAGCCAGAGGAAAAAGGTTCAAGGCCGAGCGTCTTATCTGTGTCCGACTGATCTGTATTGTTATTGAGCTCTTAATATTGTCGTACATTAATACAGACAGTAATAGAAAGATGTTTGTGTGGTGTACAATTCTAGAAAATCCCCCATTTTATGAGGGCCAAGTAGAATTTTTGTCTCTATCTGGCATCTTGTGTGTCAGAATAGGAAGGTGATTTCCAGGATGTACAAAGGTGAAACTGAGTCTCTCAATAATTGAGCAATCCTCTAAAGCTAATGCTGGCTAATGACATCCAGCTTACCTACCATGAGGGAAGCCGCAGTGAATTTCTTCTAAATATTAATTGTGTGACAGGAAATACTGTATGTGTTTGAACCTATGTTGAGGTTTCTATGTGGATCTGGCATTGTGGAGTTGTTTTTGATCAGGTTGTGATGTTATTTCATCTATTTTTGTTAAAATGAACGATCAGGAGCTTGTCTCTGAAAGGCCTGATGTGTAGGTGAGGCACATCTTTTTACTGTCTTCAGTGTCTTGCTAATTTGGTGAGGTATTAATGCTCTTAATTACTCATTCAGTCACATATTCCTCCAAAAGAAACACTCAGTAGTTTGCTCTTCATTTCATTGCATTCAGGGGATTTTTGAGGGTGCTATATAGTGCGGTTTCACACCAAGAATTCAGACACACAATAAAATGGCTGAAAGTATATATAGTGCATTATATTTCAAACAGGACGTGATTTCAGACAGTTCACTTAAGTCGCTCGGCTTTAATTGGATCATTGAGTGAAAAGGGACAGGGCTTAGGATTGTGTTGAATTCTTGTAATCTAAGTGCAGTTGTGAAGCTACGCACATGCTGTCGGCCAAATAACTGCTAATACTGCCTGTATGAAGCCATATGCATATGCACATGGTTGCTGGGCAAAATGTGCATGGGATATAAGGTGGGAAAATTGAGTTTTAAAGAAGTTATCACTCACAGAAGTATCTGTTGTGGCCCTTGGGTGTTTTCTTGGAATTGTGTAAACCTTCTCTTCTATATTACTAACTGACTGACATGGCTAAACCAGACCTAAGTGGGCCTCCACGACAGTGACGAATACTGTTTGACCCCAGCAGGCTACCAGCAGCTTTTGTTCTGAGAGTATCTGAGATGTGTTCCCTGTCAGGAGGCTGAAATACCAAGAGGTGAAACTCATCTGTGTGCAAGCCAACCCACTCTCATCTGTTTTAGCCATGCAACGTGTTTGCTGCTTCCGCATCGATCCACCTTGGTCTGGCTCGTTGAGTCTGCCGCCACCTGCCCTGCCGTTCAGCGCCACCGTAGACGCTTGAAGACGTGGATGAATAGGCGTTTTGTATGTGTGCGCAAGGTGCGAGTCTTTCCGTGCCCTTGGTATCTCGTCTTCGTCTGTACTCGAGAGAGGGAGACAATGAGCGCGTCTGTGCCGGAGCAGGAAACAGCTGAGGACACAGAGAAATCTCGAGCAGTTTGCGGGTAAGAAGAGGCCACTTCAGCCCCCCTTTTGGCTCCCCAGTGTCACATGTCAAGCCCATCATATCCTGCTATCTTAATTCCACGTCGCGGCTGCCCACACCCACCCTCCCGCTGCACGGATACTCTTACACTGAATCTGGCTCCTCATCCAAGATCAGGTTTGAAGTGAGGTGGGGGGGAGTTTGTGTGTCCTTCTCCCAGGTGGAGAGCTCAGTCTGTGGGCTACGGGGGGCTGACATGGAGCCTCTAATGCTGCAGCTCTGAGCCCGGTTATCGGCTTCTTCTATTAGACCAAACAGCTACAGCTGCTTTGATTTAAATTATACTTTTTTATGCATTAATTCCAAATACTTTAATCTTTGAAGGTAGATATTTGGAACTATTTACAGCTGCGGATTAATACACATTTGTTGTATTACTTTACTGAGTATTCACAGAAGCAGGGCGCTGTACAATATAAATATACTACAGTATGTCTCTGTTAAAATTAGACACTTAAAAGAAAAACTATTCTGTGGAAGTTCTTATGGACCAGTTGCATAAATAGAAAATCCATTCCTGTCGCACCACGGAGAATCAAAATGCAGGAAAGCTAATTTTACTCCTAATGCTGTCACTTCTGTCGTATCACCACATCAAAACCTGCAGGAGAAAATCTTCATCTGGCACTTTGGTGTGTTCAAGTGTTCACCCAGAATGCTGCGGTGTGAGGATGCTAGCTCTATTCAGTCACATAAACATGATGTCCGCGTGTCTCAAGGGATCAGGTTCAAGGAAGTCCCCCCCACCCCCCCAAAAAAAAATCACTGTAAACACATCAGGCACACACTCCTTCCTGTCTGCGTCTCCTGTCACCTGCTTCACAGTTTTCTCTGAAAATAAAGACAGAAGCCTCTTAATGACATGCATATATCGTGCAAAAAAAAGAGTGTTTTGAAGCTTTGGGATTCACTTTAAAGGAGGCAGCTGACAGCTAAATGCTTTTGTTATCAGATTCTTTTGAACCGAACCTGCCGCCCTCTGTGACAGCTTGCACACATTCGTGAGTTATGGCAAAGTGAATTACTGTATAACTGCTTTCGCTGCTCTGTGTGTGTGTGTGTGTGTGTGTGTGTGTGTGTGTGTGTGTGTGCGTGTGTGTGTGTGCATGCACTGAACATCTGCATGTGTGTGTGTTTGAGCGAGGGAGACCTCTGCCATTGTTACATCCTGACAACTGGGAGCCTGGTGGGTTAAAAATAACGCAGCGCTTTCCAATTTTGTCATCTTTTGGGTCCGCTTCGCCCGTCTGTTTTGATTTCGCGTGCGTCCCCCCGGAATGCTCGGGGTCACCGACAGCCACTTCCTGTCACATGGTTCCTCATTGTAGTGCCCGCAGCTGTCCCTAAACATACTCAAACACACTCAAAAATAGGACACCAGGGAGGGAAAGGCTTGTGCTGTCATATTTCTGAATTGCACACTAGGTGGCCCAGCCTAAATACTGTCACTGCTTTTTTTTTTTTTTTTTTTGTTTAATCTCAGAATTATCTTTTTTCTCCATCAGCTTCAGAAGTTTCATGAAGGGTTCTGCACACATGCAGAACAGAATCAGGCCACCACTATAGAAAGAAATGACAATAAAACAGAAAGATCAACTTCATAGAAAGTTGTTTGTGGAAGTATGCTGTTATCAGCTCGGATGTCTCTGCAAAACAAAGGCTTCAAGTTAAAGAGGGATTCGCAAATTGGATGTGCAGCCATCTGTGTGTGTGTATGTAAAACACAAGTAAAGTATTTGAGTTTTCTGCCTGTTTAAATAACCAAACAGCCAAATAGATATGCATGCTATGCAAACGGCAGGCTATGTAAACTGCACAGGCGAGCTAAGCAAATGCATTATGTCACTTGTTCTCAAACGTCAGATGCTTTTTGACTGGAGACAGATGGACACTGCTGAAATAAGGCTCATTTTAAAGTGTTAACAGGGTAATTCACAGTGTTCTGTGGTTTTGCGTTCCTCCTTTTGAGTGCACAGTGTTTAGCGCTTGTGCACCAGACGGTTTGGCGGAGGTCGAACAGGCCGATCCTTGTTTGTTGCGCACCGTGTTGTCATACCAGGAAGTAGCTGGTGATTTTTTTTTTAATTGCAGCAGCTTAGTCGAAACACAAGTTAAACATGTTGTCCAGAGCTACCACATCGTCATGTTAACAGGTGGAGATTTTAAAAGCGCTCTGGTTTCACCTGCTCCAGCCAACCTGCTTCATCTGCTTTCACCAAAACAAATGATCACCGTGTTATATAACCTCTGTCGCCCAGAGGCTCGGTCCAGTTGCAGCCCATTCGACATGGACATCCTCCCCAGTGTCCTCTCATCCAAACATAGCGCGGGCACACGTCCAATCAAATGTCTCCTTTTGCTTCTTCTGTGGATTGCCAAGTGGCAACTCTATAACTTGATAAGTCTTGTTTCAGTAAACAGATCCTACATCAAAAAGTCACTGAAAATGCCACATGGTTGCCTATATACTATACTATACATGCTTATGGATGCAATTTTAAAAAAATTTCTTGCATCCAAAATAGTTAATTGCAACTTTTTGCTGTATTTAAGAAGATTGCATGTATTTTATCATGTGCTTTTCAAATATAAAAGGAACAGTCTAATGTTTTGGAAATTTGCTTTATGCAGACTTTAGTTGATGATTACGACTTTTCTTGCTTCTGTCGGTTAAGTATGGAGCTAGAACCAGTTGCCAGTTAGTTTAGCTTAGCATGAGCTAAACTAACTGGCATTGGCTCTGTCCAAAGGCAACAAAAAACCCAACAAACAAACAAGATAAAATGTGTTAATTAGAGAGCTTTAGAAGTCGTGGTGGTTGTTTTTTTATTGTTTTTTTTTTACACTTGGACAGAGGCAGGCTAACAATTTCCCCCTGTTTCCAGTCTGTATGCAAAGCTAAGCTAACTGGCTGCTGACTCCAACTTCGTCGTTACTGTGCAGACTTGAGAGTGATTTCGAACTTCTCATCTAACTCTCGTCAAAAAAGTGCACTTCCCCAAAATGTCAGACTTTTAAACTCAAGCTCATGCTCCAAATGTATGTAAATTGTTAAGCTTTGTGCATCCAAAATCGTTATGTTAAGTGATATTCACAAAGATTGGACATTTTGGACAGTATAACACTATCTTCTGTCTCTTTTGCTTTGTTTTTTTTTAGGGGCTTCTCTGTTGTGTGGTTAGCTCATCTGGTGCACTACTCATTGCAAGCAGCAACTAGACACTGTGCACTCGTTGTTTGGGTGTTGCTGTGTTTGCCTCGGCTGCTTTGTGTTTGGTCTGAAACAGGAACATTTTTTGTTGGGCTTGGCACTGCTGTGGTCATAGGTTTAAATAGTCGGTTTCTGTCATTTTCTATCCAGTTTATGGAGCTGATCGTGGCTTCAATCGTCTTAAACTGCGGTTTTGGGGTCGTATGTTTACGTGTGTGAGCCACTGTTTCTGTGGTTGCGTGTGTTTCGTGGCTCTGCTGAGACAGTTTGGCAGCCGGCCAGCTCAAACTGTCCGTCGCTTGGAAGGCTGGAAGTAATGGGTTCGTTTCCCCAGCGGGGCGGGAGGGGGACTGAATGAAAACAAGCGGAGGATGCCTGGCGACTCCGCCGGATTGACAAGAGCACACGAGAGAGTCTAGCGTCCGTATTCCAAATCGTACAAGGAAGTGGATTTTAATACATGCGTGGAGGGCAGGTGTGGTCACCCCCATGGAGGGTGGATGGATGGGGGGGGGTCACGCTAGCACAAACTGCCTGTAGCGAGTACTCTGTAAAATGAATCCTCCACTATTCTCCAAGGAAAACAAATATTATGTAATGGACACCGGCGTCATAATATGAGAGGCTAATGGCTGTATCATCCCAAGTATGTGTCATCTCATCACAATCATGCTAAACCAGAAGTTTCTGCTGCCGTTACATAACCTGGCAGCGAATCACTCAGTGAGTCAGCCGCTCAAGACGCCTGGCATTAAAAGCAATTAAAACCAATTTCTGCTGAATAGATGCCATTAGGGCTGCTACCAAGGATTATTTTCATTATTGATTAATCTGCAGATTTTCTTCTCAATTAACTGATTAATTGTTTGGTCAGAGTATTTGAGAAAAACGCCCATGACTATTTCCTGCGGCCCAAACTAATGCCATCAGATCACCAACAGCCTTAAATCCAAAGAGAATCAATCGACTATCATTTTACTACCACAGATGTGCCATTATTTTGTGCTCTCTGTCATGTAATCCCCATTTTGCATCACGTTTTATCTCCTGTATGCCAGGCTTGCAGTTTTCAGTGAATCACACGGCAGCAGTTCCTTGGAAGTCATGGCGTGAACTAACGCCTGTGCCATCAATTAAAGCTCATTTTAAGCTGGCTGGTACAACCTTCGCACACAAGTCCCCGTAATGCTCTAACTAGAAGTGACAGGAAAATGAGGAAGTATGCAAGTAATTGCTAATCTGTTTGCTCCTGACATGGAGACTCTGAACACGTGATCGCTGTGTAAACCGACTCCAGCTGTTTGTTAACCTTCACCTGATCGTTCTCTAACCCGATTGTTTTTGTCCCCCGTAGATCCCTGTCTCATAGTGATGCCACCGTGCATGGGCGAGGCCGACCGCTTCAGCCTGGAAGCGCTGCGGCACATCCACAAACAGCTGGATGACGACAATGACGGGGGAATAGAGGTCAACGAGAGTGTGGAGGTGAGCGCGAGAATGTGAATTTGCATTTTTTTTGACACTTCAGCATGTTGCTTTAGGACATGTGACAAGTCACATGGGTTGAAAACAGCAGCAAAAGCCGAAGGCAAAACCTGTGACCTTTAGGTTTAAGTAGTGGTTTCCAGCCTGGAGTCAGGACCTTCTGACGGGGTCCCAGAGTATATCTGAGGTGGTCAGCAGATATACACAGACATATACATGCTGATTTGATTATCCTGGGAAAAGAAAGAAAATGTTGTTCCTGTCAAACAAAAATAATGTGTATTTTTACTGACTTCTTTCTAAATTTAGCCATTTTATTGTGAAATACCGAATAATTTGATGAAGATGAATTAACTCTTTGGTTGCTCACTATCATGTGCATGCTAATGAATCAGCCCCAAATGGGAATTAGATGTGTCCATTTCAAACGATTTCACTGCCCACACACTTCAGTGCTTACTTAACGCTGGCATGGACGTTAAGTAATACAGCCACTAGAGGGCAGCTCAGAGTCGAGAGTTTCTGACGTCAGCAAACATGGCGGCGGTGGAGTAATGTGTAGTAATGTACCGGTTAAGCAATTTCTGAATTGATTGGTTCTCATATTGTCAGCATTCGACAGGCTGTCTCGTGCTGCCATTACAGAAAAAATCCAGTATTTTGTAGGTCATAAGGTTAACTCAACCAGGCCGCTTGTAAATGTTTCAAAGATTAACACAAGAATCGTTACCCCGCAGCTCTTAAAGTGGGTTACTACGTAAAGTAAATATTTAGTTCAGCTTTCGGCAGTAGGTCAGGTTCTAATGGTCAAATAATAGTCATCAGAGGAGAAACAGACAGACAGACACAGCGAGAGAGAGACAGAGAGGGAAAGAGACATAGAGAGACAATTAGAGAGAGAGAAGGAGACAGACAGACAGAGAGAGAGAGAGACAGACAGACACACACACGCACACATACTGTATGCTATGTACTCACATGACCATCCTGCACCTTTGAATGGGATGATTAATGTGAGAAAGTGGCATTTATTTTAGATTCTGTGTAAATAAAGTTGTTGTAAGATATTTGCTTGTGATGTAGTTGAAGACCGGTGGTAATGACACTGGTAGAGTGTGTGTGTGTGTGTGTGTGTGTGTGTGTGTGTGTTGGGTGGGTGGTCTGGAGACAGAGGGGACAGGTTTCTGTGAGTGACTGGAGGGGCAGAGCTGACACCTGAGAGCACTCTGACCCGCCGTGCCCTCTGGTCTCTTGGTAATCAGCGACCCCTTGCATTCAAAAGAAACCACTCGGGGACTCGCGGTCACATTTTCTGTGAGTGTGTGCTGGCAGGAGTCATTTTTAACTGGCTGAGAAGTGCTGGTGTGAGAAACAGTTATACCCCGCAGCCCTGCAGTGGCCCCCTCAGCAAAGAGCTGGATGCTGGATGCGTCCTGTCAAAAGACCCCTGACCCCCTCCGGCCCACGTTAAGCCGATGTGTGCCTGTGCGTGTATCACTGGTGCCTGTATGTGCTGCGCGGTATAGGAGCGCCACATTTTCGCCCTTTGTCTTTATAAGGGCACCGAGTCGTGTCTGCTTCTTTCCAGCAGAAAGCCCCGGTTGTTTTTGGCCGCCGCTCATTACTGAGGATTTCCAAGCTTCGTCTCTGGGCTCTGGCGGCGGGCAGAGCAGGGTTTCATAACATGATGGATGCTCCTTTCACCAAATTAGTGGCTGTCGATCAGTTACTTTTTTGAAAGAAGAACTTTGCTATGTGGAGCGAAACTGGTAGATTTTCACAGTTAGCTGGGGCGACCAGTTTAGGCTCACACTCCTGCAGATACATTACATTACACAAACCCTGTTTTGTGCAGCCATTTTGAAAACCTGTCACTTCATTTCTTTAGATTTGCAACAGAAAAAAGGCTCAAATTCAGGGTCTTAATGCAACTCCCAATCAAATTTCTCATAAGAAATACCACCTGGCATTATGTTCAATGCTTTTCAGGCCCAAAACATAGTGGCCATGTTTCCATCAACATATTTTCATGCACATTTTGAAGCATCAAATTAGAAAAGGTTGACGGAAATGGCAAAATTTGAAAAAAACATCCTCAATTTCACAACAAAGCCTGCTCCAGGTGATTTGAACCTTTTTCAAGAAAAGGGTTAATGCGCTTAATGATGTAAAGAACATTTAATTCGCATGATTGATCAGTCGTTTCTGCTCCAAGAGAAGAAGCTGACTTAAAATTACATCACTTTGTTGTGCCCTCCTCCTCCTCAATAGTTTAATGGCTTTCCAACTGGAAAACCCCAATTGGCACCGCATACTGCTCATCTCAATGAACCAGCCCCTGATAATCAGTAGTGGATGGAAACAAGCAGCATTTGGATGGAAAACCAGCATGTCTTGGTTTGCCTGAACCCAAAAGGAAATACCCTGTCACTCAAAGATCCAGAGTGCGCAGCGCAGCACGTGAACTGATGAAGTCATGCTATGACCGAGAGTATCAGATGGACGTGTTAGAAATACAGCAACAAAAGCGGACAGGTGATCTGAGCTCTTGCACTTTTAAACCCTCAGTATGGGATTATGAGATTTACTGATGTTTTACTTGACAGCGCGCTGTAAAAATGGCCTTAAAAGAGAGTTCAGCAAAAAAGGAGGCAGCGGCAGAAAAGCGTGGTCCGCTCCAGGTTGTATTTTTTTTAGAATGAAGGCAACTGTAGGCAAACAGTAAAAAGAAAAAAGTCACCTTGGACACCATGTTGGTTACTTCCTGGCAGCGATGAGCTGAAAGGAGTGACGCGGTTATGAGGGAGGGTGACGAGACCCCATCACCCCCTCGTCCCCTTTGCCACCTGCCTGAAACCTTACCCGCGGCCAACAAAGATCTCACTGGCTCCTCCTGCTTCTTTTCCTTCTCCTATTACCCACCCACCCCCGCCCCTTTATCCCAAAATTCGAGAGGATGACTAAGACGGGAGCGTGCTCATATCTGTAATGTTATAGCCGCGGTCGGGATATCCAGTTTTTTCATAACATGCATTTCAGAGATTCTTACGCTGGTGGTAAAGATGACACGAGCGGTAATATATGGCACTGACACCGGCGGCTTTTGGCTAACGCTTACCTGTTTGGGACTGAGGGGCACGTTTGAGCAGGAAAATGATTTATGACTCGTGCTTTATGATAATCAGCTGCTGTGATGGTTGAAAACAACTGAAAACGATTTGTCGACGAGTCAAGAAAATAAACTGCAGAGCAACAAGATAAGGAGATAAGTTGCAGCCGTTAAGGTCGCGGCTCTTATTTCACCACATGATACCGTGAGCTCGTCTAACTACCTGACTTTTGGTTAACGAATCTCTGTTACTTGACAGCATTAGATTGATCATGTACTACTGGACTGTGACCGTTCCTGGAGAGAGTTCCATCATTGTTTAAATTTCGGCCACACTGCCCCCCTTAGATGGTCTGTGGTACTGCTCTGCTTCGCCCACATTCGCAAGCTTTCAGAAAACGTGCATAAATACGGAGAAAATGAAAGCAGAGGATGGACAGAAGGCTCTGAAGGCCATAAATGGTGACGGAGGTGTTTTCTATTAAGGGGTCATAGCTGGGATGAAGAACCAAACATTTAGGCCTCACTGCTTTGCAAAACCTGCACAAATTTAGTGGTTCTTATCGTCTAAGACAAACATGACTGTGTCTGAATTTGATTGGTTTTCTGCAGTTCTTATATTATGAATAATTTGACCGCCAACTTAGGTTGTCTCATGTTACCGTCTCAGCAAAAATCCAGTATTTTGTCGTTAACTAAACCAAAACGCTCATAAATGTTAAAGTGGGTTACCACATAAAAGTAAATATTTAGGCATATTACCATATTGTGGCAGTGGGTCACGCTCTGTCGTTCTCCTGATAGTCAAATAATAGAGAGAGAATTGGTGTCATTGGTTATCAGAAACACTCATATTGGCATATTGTTCCCTCTTCTTCCACAATGGTTTCATGGTTTTCAACAAGAACAAGCAATCATTCACATTTTGGCTTTTTTTTTTATCCGTGTATAAAGGGGGCTGCAGCAAGACCCACCACAGGGGATTTTAGGAGCAGCTTGTTGTTTAGAAAATCAAGAAGCAGGCGCTGTTGTGTCACACGTCATGCCTCTTTTACTTGCTGGACTGCCGACTTCTTAGACCTCACACCGGGGCAGCTTTATTCTGGCGTTGGAAAGCCGGTGTAATGACGGGTCTTCTTTCCGCCAATATTGTGGCATCTCTGCATAAAAGGGGTCAGTTTATCAGATGTCTTTGTTCAGGCAGTCTTCAGAAGGAGGTGATATCTCTCCACTATGTTTCAGAGTCGAGTGGTGACCTTGCCAGCATCTTCAACTCACCCAGGAATTTTGGCTGCAAACTAAGTCGTTTCACGCTTATTTTTGGTATTTTGATTGCAGGTAATTTGTCATATCCATTTTCAAGCAATGCACGAACTACACTTTGGCATGTCGCACTATCATGGTCCCCTAAGTCAATGTCTTAACTGTTTGCTCACGGAATAGAAAGTGGCCTTATCAGTTACATGTGAGTTACCAGGTAGCGCTGAATTGTAAAATTAAAATTCCTCCGTAACTTGACAACAATCAGTGTTGCTAAGTTCCAGGGAAATGAACCCTGGAATTATTCACATATTAATGCCTGCCCATGGATGTTTCACAGTTTATCTCACCACGCGCAGATAAAACAGACACACGTGCAGATGATTTACAGGTTGCTGAGTCACACGGGTTGCTCACCACAGCAAAATGATCCAGAGCACTAAAATCACCTCCTAACATTAATGTCTGCTCGCACATATCGGCACGCTCTGTGGAGTGGCGAGGCGAGGCGAGCAAACAAGGAAGTTGTGAGGCTAACAAGTACCTCCGTTCCCTTTTTCAACGGCAGTATTCACTGACAAGTCGCGTCACAGAGCAATCAGTCAGGATGTTGAACAAAAAAGGCTCTGGCTGCGTTTGAAGTTGATGCTTGGAGCTGAGAGTCGCTGCAGAACACAAATAGCTCTCCAGCGAAGCAAACAGCTGTATTTTTTTGTCAGAATCGGTTGTCTTGATGGGGGGAAAAAGTCGACTTTGGCAGCTTTTCTGCCGCACGTCGCAGTTTTATCAGCATGGCTACACACTTTCATGATTACATGATATTTGAAGTCGTGTGAAATAAATATGTTTCTAATCTGTTCCCAGAAATCTCCCAGAAAGTGATTTTCTACCCCTGAAGACCTCTTGATGATGTGTATTCATAGTCTCAGAATCGAATGTAAGCACTTTTTTTTACAGTCTTCCAAAAGCGTCTGTAATTTGACGACTGTGGAAGAATTTTATTAGGAGTAAAATCCAGCTGTAACCCCGTGAAACACGACCCTGTCTCTGATTACTCTGCGAGTCCGGGCATCGTCGGGGTGTTTTGAGTGACGTGACGGGGTCTGTCGCTGAGCTCGGTCACTGGGGACGGCAGGTGCACGCCGTCTCCTTGGGGTGCTGGGCTGCCCTTCTGCCAGGGAGACGCCCGGCCGCGTCACGTTACTTTAAAATTGCAACAACCCTGACCCGTCTCCCAGCACGGGGCGATGGCGCAGCTTCTTTGTGGAGTTCAGCTCGACAGGAAATGCGTCGCAACTTGGTGAAAAAGTTAGGCTTGCATGCGAGTTCTACACCTGTGCGAGAACACTGTATACATGACTTGCTTGTGCTCAGGCGGGTATGAACAGGAGTAACTTGAGGAGTGGATGTCAGAAGGTTCAAGAAGGCGTTTGTTTACCTGTCTCGAAACGTTCTACAGGGAACATTCAGCAGAGACCTTTTATTTATGACCTGCGGCTTTGAAAACCTTGTGCATCAAAGGATTGATTCAAAAACATGTTTTCTCTCTCAAAGCGAGCGATGTCTAGCAAATTGTTGAACATTTGGGGAATGTTGCACTCTTGCCAGGATGAGAGGATTGGTACCACTCAAATGTGCGTGTGGAGCTTGAGCTGGGAGGTGATTAGCTTAGCATAAAGACCACGTGCAGGGTTAAACTTGCCTTGCAGTTTTGTCACGGTGCATTTTTCAGCTAAATCAAGAGGGGTCTCAAATAGTTTATTTATCTTAAAGAAGCAGAAGAATTTTCCCACAAATCCGTAGCGAAACATTTAATCCTTCAGTTTATCAAAAAAATTCATCTTAAAACTCACTAAATTTGGAGATACATGATTTTCACTGCAGTAAGGGAATGAAAAATCTAAAAAGCAACTTGTAACTGAAGCTGTCAGACAAATGTGATGGAGTAAAAAGTGTAATATTTGCCTGTGAGTTGTAATGGTGTAGAAATACTGAAATACTCAAGTATAAGTACCTCTACTTGAGTAAATGCACACAGTTAAAGTCCAGAATAATGTCCCAGAGGCCTGTAGTTTAAAATGTGTAACAGCAGAGCACATTGTTATGCAGAGACACCCACACTGAACTCCTTCTGAAAACTTACAAAGCACAAGGAAGATTTTATCATACAACTGATGCTTCCTCGATCCACACCGCCCAGCTGTCGCGTGTGATAAATCAGTCGTTCACGCGTTTCATAAATCACATCCAAGTACATCAAAGTTTTGGTCCCGAACTTAGAACAGATTAATAACGATTACTCAGTCCTGCAGTTTCACGTTACTAACGGGTTTGATTAATGCTGAGACATGTATGTTGGGTGAAAAAGAATAGTTTCAGGTTTGTGATGATAGATAAGCGATGGATGTAATAACTTAGATATGTAAAATAAGTAAATTAGATGAGCGGATGTGGACAGATGGGCTGATGCAGTGTATATCAGGGGTGAGCAGAGTCACGGCCGACCGCCGGAGAGAGCAGAGGCTCATGGGAAGAGTCTCGACTCCGGCCAGCTTCCACCCAGTCTGGAATCTGATGGGAACAAATATGTCTTTGTCTGCTCCTGCCTGTGTCTGACTATGTGTCATTCCCTGTCTGTGCGAGGCCATGTCTGTGTACTATTACATGGCTCTCCATCCCATCGCCATGTTTACAAGAGGACACTTTAAGCATTTACTATCACATCAAAGTGTAAACACAAGCTAAGTACACTTCATCCGTTTTTCCTCGCAGGAATTTCTCCTCCTTTGAAATTTCAATCGGCCGTAATTATCACAACTATCACACTATCAAAACCACAGAAGCTGCAAGGCTCCCACACAAAGACCTATCTTTATATGTGCGGCTCACCACATGTTTTATACGACTCTATAAATATGCAAAGCTGCTCAGCCACTCCGCCCGCAAGTGCAAGCCTCACGATGAGATGGTAGCACTTGAACGTTCGCTTGTAATACTCTAATTAAGCAGCTTTTTGTAGTTTTTGTTGACAGTAATCTCTCTTTAACAAGTGCAAACAGTTTACTTGGATCATTTGCAGTTGTGGAAAGTAACAAAGTAACTCAAGTACTGTACTTCAGTGCAATGTTGAGGTACTTTAATTGAGTGTTTCCATTTTCTTTGTGCAAGATTTTTAATGCAAAATATAAATTAACTTAAACAAATATATAGTAATAAAGCAAATAAAGTAGTTGAAATTAGCTCCCATCATTAACAGCTGCAACATTACTGATCCTTACAGAATGAGGCATCATCTTCTAATCAACTGCTATATCATAGATTCCTCTGAAACATGCCGTTCTGCATAATGAGTACTTGGTATGCGAGTTCTTCTTCCACCATTCATCATTTGTATGTTATCTATCACACAGTAATGGCTTAAAGTGATCAGCTGTTGGATTTCAAGCTTGAAAACTGTCTGTGAAGTTATCATCAACCCACGCTTGCACTCTAATGACACTTAGCATGAGATTTAGAAAATAACTCACAAACACAGACATTTAAAGCTTTGTCAAAAAATCTGTTCCTTTTGTGGCTGTAAAGAGAAACTCAGTCTGTCCATTCAGTCATCAGGTCTTTTCTATTCTTGTTCATCTGGCAAATGTCCTTAAAGTTTGCATCCTTGCCAGCAGGACTTCATTTTCTCCTAAAGTACAGTGAGCATTAAAGGCTTTGCGAGACATTTGTTTGGACTAGTATTGCACACATTGTGGTCCCTCCAGTGACTCAGCAGACAGTTGGTTCCTTTAGTTGGTTCCTGGCTTTACGTCAGTGAGAAAGCTCATTTGCATTTGTATTCTGTAAGCAGAAGGTGAAGGAAAAAAAAAAAAAAAACTCTGGGCAAAGTTTTCAGGCTCCTTAGAGTATTTTGTCCACTACTGATGTGCTGAAAGAGCTTTTCAGACCCATATGTGCACCGGAGAAAAACCTTTGACGTGGGTGAACACAGGCTACAACAACAACTAAAGGGTTCCTATAGATCTTATGTTGGGCTGTAGTTTTTACAACCCTGCTGCATCCTGGAAACATTAATCTGAGTCCAGTGAATCTCTTGTGAAATCTTTCTGTTTATGTTTTTAGCCGTGCTAGTGTTGTAGCTCAGAGGATGTCAGCTGACTGTTGCATCACTTCGTTCCAAACTAAAATATCTCAACAGCTTTTCGACGGATTTCCATGAAATTTCATTCAAAAATTCATTGTGACCAGACGATGAATCCCAATGAGTTTGGTGATGCCCTGACTTTTCATTCAGCGCCACCAGCAGGTCAAAATCGAGAACACGGAATGGCAAAAACCTTCAGACAGACATTCGTGAATCTGAGGATAAATCGCATTGGCTTTGGTGACCCTGACTTTTCCTCTAGCGCCACCAGCAGGTTAACATTTGTAGCTGTGATTGAGATGTTGCGACAATTACAGGGTGGATTGCTATGAAATTTAGTTAACACATCACTCAGGATGAATTATTATAACTTCGGCAATCTCTTAACTTTTCATCTGTCATCAAGTCAAAACTTTAATATCTAGTCTTTTGGTTTTATGATCAAATACCTGCATTCCAGCTATGCTTGAGTTTAGTGCTAATTGGTCAATGTTAGCATGCTGATGTGTAAAACTAAACATCGGCATGTTAGCATAGTCTAGAATCATCTCACAAAGCTGTTGCATGGCTGTAGACTCATAGTCTTATTTACTAGCAAGGTAGTTATTAAGCTAAATCACCTCGCTCTGACCCCTTAAGCATCCTCCCTCCTCATCTCTTGAATGTGCAATTATAATAGGCATATGAGTGAGTGCCACTCTTGAATTTCAAACAATTTCTTGATCGCAGAGGGAGATGTTTCTTTTCTGTGACAGGGAAAATGTGTTCAGTGCTGGAAGCATTTGTTGCAGGCAGCCAACCAGACAGCTATTATGTATTCAATGTCAAACTCGCAGCCTTCCTTCAGACTTGGTAGAGATGTGTGAAAGAGCTGGTGGATTTTGAAAATGATGTCCACGTGTACATGCATGTCTATGTCAAGATGCACCCTTGAATGCTTTCAAAGGGATCTGGTGCTGTCAGGCATTGATGATACCTTCCATCTTAGCGCAGGCACATCACTTTTTTCAAGCTGTGTTGGAATCTGAGTTGTTTTATAAAGCCAGATGTGAAACTGTTCAATGTGTGAAATGGCAAAACACCCTACGCTACAGCGACACCATTCAGTTTATATTGCAGTCTCTGTGTTGCTGATGAGTTGCAGTGAGAAGGAGGCTTTGAGTTTGTAGCACCTTTTTGTTTACTGCTGACATGAACGCATGCTAGAGCTACTCTTTCAGTTCCCCACCAATCACAGATCGAACACTCAGGAACTTTTAATTCCTCCGTGACTTTTCACTTTTGCTTCGGCATCAGTACCAGCTGTCTTTATGTGTCCCTTAGCAACAATTGACAGCATTTTGCTGCAGAACGTCCTGCTTCCTGCTAGCTTACATTGTATACGTCACATTATTGTATGGGATTACTACGTGCAACTTCAGCACAGCTTATCTGTGAGTAGTCCATGGGATAAACAAACAAGCTTTGGGAAGTTTGTTTACTTCGTACACAGTTAAATCTTAAGACTTTTTTCAGGAAGTATGTTGCACTAATGATTTAAGCTTCCACCTTCTTTCCAATATTTATACTTTTTTGTCTTGCTGAGAGTTAAATGATCCCAGACTCTCAAAAGATCTGCACTATTGTGCATTAAGAAGCAGAGCCAGGAAGCATTAGCCTAGCTTAGCATAAAGGCTGGAAGCAAGAGGAAGAAACTCATTCCAAAGCACCTCTAAACCTCATTTATTGATGCAATTTTATCTTGTTTGTTAATTCTCTACACAAAGATGTGAAAAAAACATACAAGTTGTATTTTTACGGAGTACGGAGTTTGTAGTAAGTACATAGCTCTTTCCCCGTGTTTCTGGTGTTTATGCTAAACTAACTCTGGTGACAGCTCCAGACTTAGCGCAGGCCAGGACTTGACATTTCATGGCCTGCTATATAATAATATGTATAATATGTATTGATAAAATAGATGCTCTTTTCAGTCATTGTGGTCAATATAAGAAACTCGATCTCAGCACAATGCACAGAAGAGTGTACAGCTAAAACCTTCACAGCCATCAAACAATGCAATAAATTCTTGGAAACTGTGTCCAAATTCATAGTCTAATGATTAAAATCAGTGCGTTTGCTTGAATTCAGGCCAATGGCCTCCCAAAAGAGGGTAAGTGATAAAAGGGTTAAACATTAGAAGCTAAAAATCACATGAGCTTCCCTGATTATTGTCATTTTGCATGATTAGCAATTTTTGCTTTTATGCAAGTTATAGTTACAGTGCATGCTAACAGAATAGCAGTGCTATCAAAGGCTAATTAGTGATCTAAAGCAGGAAGGTTGTATGAATTAGACAGGATTTATTTTATGCCATGGCCACACACTCACACAGTGCTACAAGATGAATGCTTTGAGCTGTTTGGTTGTCAGCCATGGTCCTTTTCCTTGTTGTTAATGCTGCTGGTGTTCTGGCAATTCTTTGGTGGGTTTGTTTGCTGAGGCTTTCTCTGCAGGAGCATAAGCTCTGAGCTACCAAAGGAGGACAGCCGGAAACTGAAAACACACACATGCAGCGCACACACACACAGGTGGAAGTAGTGGGTCTCTTTCTCTTTTCAAAGTCCCTAAAAGGAAGAAAGGAGAGCAAAAAGAAAGAGTGTGTGTGTGTGTGTGTGTGTGTGTGTGTTATCCAAAGCCAGACTTTTAGGCAAAGCCAGCTCTCTACAGCGCTCTCTGTCAAAACCACACATGGACATACACAGAGAAGCTCAGCCCTCTGCATCTCCCCTGACTACTTTGTCAAAAAAAACCCCCTCATTTTAAAATATTATAAACCAGCAAAATGTTTTGTGATGCCTCTGGGAAACTCACGTCTGTCTCTCTTCACTTTACTTCCTAGTTCATAATAGAAGACATGAAGCAGCAGCAAACCAACAAACACAGCAACCTGCACCGCGAAGACCAGCACATCACCGTGGAGGAGCTGTGGAAGGGCTGGAAGACCTCTGAAGGTAAACACAAGTCAAACGTCACTAACACAAACACCGCCACATGTACCACCCTGGAATAAGTTGTTCTCAACAAGCAGGGAAATGAGGGGGGCTCAGAGAGGCTAAATGATAGACTTCAAATACTGTAGCTGCAACAGAGGTAACAGCAAAAGAAAAATCCACATGAAAACGTCTGTAAAGTCAGGTTTTGGTGAGTTTCTCTACTAATTGTCATCTTGATAGACCTTCATGCAATGCAGCTGGAAAACATGCAGTGGATGCCATCATGGGTGCAATGCTTAGACAAAGAAAAACTTTATTTACAGTGCAGGAAAATGTGCAAAGATGATGTGATGACAAGAGAAGGTAAAATAGAAAACCTGTAAAGAAGAAGAAACACATAAGTAATACAATCGACCTTCCTCAAGCTGCAGAAAGAGCAAGTGAGGACACTGAATGTGACTTTGTCATTCTCTGAAAACTCAAGTGGACTTGTGCGAGCTCGACGTCTCGAGCCCTGAAGGAGGGAGTGAGCGATGATGCCCACTCGAGCGCGTATTTACCCAGAATCGATTGTGATCTATTAGTCTCTGCAGCATGCAAACAGAGGCACATTCATGTTAAAGGGTTTATTTTTTGCAGTTCTGTGTCGTTTTAATCATCATTTACTGGCATTATTTTAATTATGAGGCAACTCAAGGTCGACTCCTTTTCATTTTCACTTTGATCACACAAATGTGGCCTGTAAACGACATTTGATTTAATCAAATTATTGCATTTAATGCATCTTCAAAAACTTGTTTCCTCCACTTTTTTCTCCTTCTCTGACTTCTTCTGCTTATTTGAATTTCAGACGGGGACAAACCGTGACCCCTCCTCTTTTTATGCATCTGTGTTTTTCTTCAAACACACCCCCAATCTGTCATTCTCAGCCCGTACGTGCAGGAGTTTGTTTACGACTCTGAAAATATGTGCGGAGCTAAGTGGTGGTGGAACGAGTTTTTAACATGCACTCATGCATCCTCAGCGCTTGAAATAAATCGTCACTCTGCTGAGAATAAACATCCTACTGTAGCTTTTGGTTGAGGTGTATGGTTGAGATATTGTCCTGTTACCTGCAGCGCCACTGCCACCTAGCAACCATAACCGTACGTATGTTATATAAACATTTGATGTTTTTCACAGTAAGTCATATCAAGTTTTTTAATGGCTTGCGCTCATTTGCTGGTTTTAGAATAACACGGGCTGCACAAAACTTACACTTGAGTACAATTGTGAGGTACTTGTACATGAGAGTTTCCACTTTAAGCTACCGTTTACTGCAACTCAGATGGTTTTATTTAAATCACTGTTCAAGGTTCAGAGATATAAAAGGTTAGAGAAAATCAAACATCACACAGACCTCCCAGATTAATCTTGTGACCCTTTGAAAGAGGCCTGAACCCTACTTTGGGAACCACTGGATACAACTACAGCAGCTCCACCTCAACCAGCCACAGCATTCACTGCTATGCAGCTAAAGCAATGATGCATTAGTATTATCAACATATTGATGAAATATATAATCATACTTCAGCCACAAAGGACATTTTCCGTGTTACATTCTTCTACTTTGATACTTGAGGTACATTTTACTGCAGTTAAGGATCTTAATACTTCTTGCACTGTTCATTCTTAGTGTTGTCTTACTCTTTGGGTTGCTCCTGATAAAATCATCATCTTTTGTTCCCGTTAACCTCTCCCCTCGCAGTCCACAACTGGACCATCGAGGACACGGTGCAGTGGCTGAAGGAGTCGGTGGAGCTGCCGCAGTACGAGAAGAACTTCCGGGACTTCCGGGTCACAGGGAACACCCTACCTCGGTGAGTGCGCCTCAGCTTTCCTCCAACACACACGGACACGGCATCCTGTGCCTGTGCCTCTAATTATCATGTTTTGTTTGGCCGTTGGTGAGCAGTGAAGTGTGTTTATTAACAGTAACACCATTATGGTCTTTGTTACAATACCCAAAGGCGCCTTTAGATTTCATTACTCTGTTTAATGCTGCCCACTGCTGGTCATAAAAGGCAGCACAAGGGGGAAAAGACTGAAACTTCCTCACTTCAGTGCTCTTCCTCTCTTGTTTTAGATAATTAGTTTTTCTTTTAAAGGCCAGAACACACTTTTACAATCTGTACATGCTGTCTGAATACGCTGTGATGTGTTTTTTAATCATAATGTGATGGTTTAGTCTTTTAATAGCACACGAAATATACCAAAAATCTCTTTGTGTGGCTCAGTAAAGATGAAATGGTTAAGTCATCTGAGTGCCGACGTTACAGAAGAAACTGAGCCGTCGCCGGGACACTTGTGGAATGGCGTACATGCAAACTGCATGTACGGCATGAGTAGACAGAGGGGCTATTGAGGGGTTTCATGTTACGCCACGGAGCTGATGGGGCGCTGACTCATGAGGTGATGTCACAGCGAGGGGGTACAGTTTCCACGGGCTGCCATGTTGTCTGAGCCCTTTAAGATGGTGGTGGTATGCGGCCGCTCGTCGCGGGGAGAGAAAACGGTGACAGCGGTGTCACAAAGGTCAAATGAGGCACATGAGAGATATCTGCTGTGTGTGCGTGCAGGTGCACAGTCATGCTTGTGCGTCCCAGGAGGATTTGACTGATACGTGGATGTTACGACCCACACAGATATATTCAAACCGAGGCCAAAGGCAGGCAGGATTCAGTCCATCCATCCTGTTTCTCCAGGATTTAATGTCTGTTTTTGACACCTCAGGAGCAGCATGGGGCACCAGGGGCGTATTAACTAAAGCTCTGCAGCCCTTCTTAGGCATTAAACTGTCAAATTGTATTTGTTATTATTTACTAAAGGACCCACAAAAGTCGAAACATTGACATGAATAGAGAGAAAGGTTGAATATTAGTTAATAGTTCAGGCAATAAACTCACTTCAGTAAAGGCAGTAAAGATACTGCAGCAATTAAAGAGGTTACTTTAGATTCATTCAGCACCTCAGTTCAAAAGAGCCTTTACTTTTTACATGATTTTACTTTTGTTCCCCCAGTGGCCTTCTGCTTTAATACTGTATGTTTTTTCAACTTTTACTGGCTCACAGCACATCCAATCCAGTGTGTTCAGATCCAAACAGCCAGTAATACTGATTGTGTAGGCTTGAATATTATTTTTACGCTGACAGAGCTCATTCAGTCACTGACCTTTTAATCCTCTCTCAAGTATAGCCCTCCGGTTCCTCAATGAAAACACTCCCGCAGTTCCAAAAATGTCTTTTCTTCAACCTTTATCCCTCAGTCTGCAGCAGCAGCAACACTTTCTCAAACATATTCAGTTTCCTGTCAAATTCAAATTCACATTTAAGAAGCTGGAAACAAAGAATTTTGGCTATTTACTTAAAGAATTTCTCAAACCAGTTAATGGATTATGAAAATAGTTGGCGATTGTTTTAGTAGTTGACAGCTAATCATTGCAGCTCTTTTATTTATGTGTTTATGTGTGTATCATTACGCTAAAATAACATTTTTCTTTGATTTTAAATGCTCAGGAGATCAAAACACAGACAAATACTTAAAATCTCACTGTGCAGAAAGGCACAAACAAGATTCAATGCAGATTTTTCTTCTTCTCCTCATTTCAGATTAGCGGCAAATGAACCGTCGTTTATGTCGATGCAGCTGAAGATATTAGACCAGCGGCATAAACAAAAGCTAAACCTAAAGGCACTAGATGCGGTGCTGTTTGGGCCTCCTCTCCGTGAGTATGCAGCGTATACTTGGACCCAACATGTTTGTCACTCTCAATTTCTGCAGCCACAAAAACATTAAACCCATCTTCTCCTGGTCCTCCCTCTGCAGGTCCACAACATAACTGGATGAAAGACTTCGTCCTGATGATCTCCATAGTGATCGGTGTTGGGGGCTGCTGGTTTGCATACGTGCAGAATAAGTCCAGCAAGGTGCATATCTCTCAGATGATGAAGGATCTGGAGAGCCTGCAACATGCTGAGCAGAGCCTCTTAGACCTGCAGAGCCGGTAAGAGAAGGAAATGCATCTGGTTTCTGGTGAGATGTGAATGAGACACCGTGCCGCACATTATATTCCGCATCTCGTCTGTCTCCCAGACTGGAAAAGGCTCAGGAGGAGAACCGGACGGTGGCCGTGGAGAAGCAGAACCTGGAGCAGAAGATGCGGGATGAGATCACCGGGGCCAAAACGGAGGCTCACAGGCTTCGAGAGCTGCGAGAGGGCGCTGAATGCGAACTGAGCCGGCTCAAATACGCAGAGGAGGAGCTAGTACAGGTCCGGCGTCCCAGAGTGCCTGTTTCCCTTAAATGCCACTTGCAGATAAATTTATCATTGCTCAAATGTGCAAATGCACAATATTCTACTCAAATAGACAGTATATGGACCATAACCTTTACGAATGTAAATGTATTCATTACTGCTGCTAAAACACCTTGAAATGAAAAGATTAATTTCATTTTCCCGTGTTAAATTTTAATTTCTTCCACAAAATACCTGCTTTGCATAACATATCCCCATTTCCCTTCACATAAAAAATACAGCACCAATATATCAAGAGTTCCTCTTAGTAATGAGTTCTCTACTTCAAATTCTGAATTTAAAATTCAACGAGTATTCAACCTCACTTACAATGTTTGATCAATGCCCTCACGGGGAGCGCTCTTAAATATTTGACAGTGGATTTAACCTGGACCCTGATGTATCACGCTGCTCCCCCCGTGTAGGTGCGAAAGGCTCTGAAGCGAGCGGAGAAGGAGATGCAGTCGGAGCGATCGGTGCCCGAAGCTCTTCAGAAGTGGCTCCAGCTCACACATGAGGTGGAGGTTCAGTACTACAACATCAAGAAACAGAACGCAGAGTTTCAGCTGTGCGTCGCCAAAGACGAGGTAACTTCACTTATTTATTTCTTTTTTCGGCATTCCCAGGGAATTAAATATACCCACAGCCACGGACTTTTATGTCCTGGGTGTTGACTGGCAGGAGCCAACAAACTCAATAGCTGCAAAGATCAGACCCTACCTACTGCACACACTGAAGCACGCAGAGCTGTGCTTTGCTTATTTCTTTTTGTCTTCACATGGTGAAAGAGCAGTAAATCTCGTTTACTGCTGCTGACAAACTACGAGTGCTGTGCTGCAGGGAAAAGCTCAGTGCATGCGTCTGCCCTCTCCTACACAGAAACAGGATTGTTTGAAAGCAGTGTAAGCTAGTAATACTGTAGAATATCACTGCCGGCAGAGAAATGTGTCTCAGGAAGTTGAATGTGAAACAGGAGATTTAGTTTTAATCACATAAAATTTGAAGCTATAGGATTCATTTTCAAGTGAGATGTAAATTGAATATAAGCATGATGCTTATTAATAAACCACAGTAAGTCAGCAAAATTTATTTAATTTGCCAAACTCAGTTAAGTTCTGCTGCAAATTCACATCAAAAACCTTCAACCTGGGGCTGAAAACACCGATTTATGGTCTGATTGTCAACACATTTCCATTCACTTTCAGTTTAGAGAGTTAATGAGTCCTGGTGAAGAGCTGCTGACAAACCTGAGAGCTTCATTGGATGGTGATTATTTCATGGCCCAGCAGGAGGAGTTAACCCCAATCCTGAATATTATAGGAACATTATAGGCATCAGAAGTGTGTCTCTATGATCCTCTCGCTCTTACTCGACTTTGATCATGTTGGTGACACTGCTCTATAAGATATAGAGGCTACAGTATAGCCTAGAATGGAGTATTTATAGTTTGTAGTTTAAAGAATATTATAGATCCAAGACGAGGGGCAAGACTGAGAGAAAAAGGCACAATTACAAGTGCGGCTGCTACTTCAGCACCATGGACAGCTTCATGGGATTTAATTTAATAATCCTTTGAAATGTTTCGTCTTGTTCTTGAATCTCAGGCAGAGAAAATAAAAAAGAAGAGAGGTTCTGTGTTTGGAACACTTCATGTAGCCCACAGTTCATCGCTGGACGAGGTGGACCACAAGATACTGGAAGCAAAGTAAGACTCAGTGCAAACACACACACACACACACACACACTGTGTTTTGTCAGCTGTTCCTATTGATTTGCAATGATGTTAACCAATCACTGCTTATTGATACGAAATGTTACAAGAAAGGTCCTTGTGTCATATTGAGCTCACTGATCACGATGGCATGTTGTCAATATGCTGTAGGGAAATCTTCAGTGCAGCAGCGTGCATTACTGAACTCATATATACACTACTGCTTATTTTTATACACGTTTTGTATATAATGTGTATATATATATATAGTTGATTTTTCAGTTTGTTCTCTTTCTACATCTCCCTTTTTATTCTTTATCCCTGTTATTACTGCTGTCTGAAACAACATAATTTCAATAAAGTTGTATCTTATTGTATCTTATTAAATATTATTATTACATTTGCTACCATTCAAAAGTTTGGAATCACCTGTTACACTAACGGTGTGCTTCTTTTCCTTCAATGGCTCCAAAAGAAGAACAATATTTAACTGTTGCTCAGAGGTATCTTAGTCTCGTTCTGCGCAGCATTTTGTTCTCTATGTAAAAAACATCGTCAAAACCCTTCATACAAACAACTTCCTGCAACATGAAAGCATGAAAGATCATCCAAAAACTATAGAGTGGTCCCCTCAGCCGTGTCACTGTATCGAATTGAGCTGGTGTGGCAGGAGACCCCAGACGTCTGAACGGTCGTGTATGCATTATTCAGAATCTGCTGATAGATTAAATGAGGCCTGTGCTGCCATTTTATGCCAACAGTGACTTTCGGCTTGTTTGCTCAGGGTTTAAATTCTTCAGAGCACTCACAGCGTTGGAAAACACCCAAGCGGTGTCAGTATCTGACTGCGCGATGTCAAGTCCTCGCCCAGATTTGACCACATAATGCTATTACATATTCTCAAATTTTATTCCAGATTTATTTAATGTATTCACAAGTCTTGTTTAATCCGGGCGCTCCAACTCAGATAAAGACTTCCTTTGAGTTTAAAAGCCAAAAAGGGAAAAAATAACATGAAAGAGAGAACAAAGTAAAATCTTCTGCATGACCACTTTAATAGGCGTAAGCCCAGTTTCATAATATAACCAGCTCATGTGCCAAAACTGTCTAAATCCTGACAAATCAAAGCAGAGACCTCAAAGAATATGAGTCCATATCAGAAACATGATCACCCTGTTTGACCTGTAACCCTTCTCCTTTGCTTTTTGTTTTTGTCTTTTAAGGAAAGCTCTGTCGGAGGTAACGGCGTGCCTGAGGGAGCGGCTGCACCGCTGGCAGCAGATCGAGAAGCTTTGCAACTTCCCCGTCGTCAATAACTCGGGGCTGCCGAGCCTGACGGCCAGCCTCTACTCAGACCACAGCTGGGTGGTCATGCCGCGAGTCTCGGTGCCTCCGTACCCCATCGCAGGGGGTGTGGATGACCTGGACGAGGACACGCCTCCCATCATTCCGCAGTTCACAAGTGAGTGCGGCGGCGGCAGAGGATTTTGATTCACTAGCGACATGAATGAAAGAAATATGTAATGAGGTAAACTGTGTTTTCCCCTCAGCGACCACGCTGATCCGGCCCTCGCTGACCCGCAGTAGCAGCCTGTGTCGTTCCCGCCGGAGCCTGCTGAGCTCTCCACAGTCCTCGCTGATGTCCCCAGACCCCGACCTGCTGTCCATGGCCAGCTCTTCCCTCTCCTATCGCCCCGAGGCAGACGACGAACATATCATGTTCAGCTCGGATAGGAGGGGGTATGTAGCGGTGGCCGGAACGCCGCGGAATGGTTTTACAGTTTGGACTCACAGGTGTTTTATTCAGACATTCACACTGACGCTTTAATCTTGGGGGTTAAATGGCTCCATCTAGTATGTGGAGGATGCATGAATTACCTCTACATACATCATAATTAGTTCAAGTGTAATATAATTAATTACACAGGAAAAAAAAAGATCTTATCTCCACTTTAATTCCTGCACTTTGACCACAATTTGCATCACTAATGTGTCAGTAAAGACTAAACCGTAAGAAAACCCAGTGGTCATAACAGCCAGCCATAGCCAGCAACTAACAAAACAACAACCTGCAAGGAAATTTCATCTTAATTTCAATAACTTAAATAATCACTTTCATTTTTTAGTGTTGTGTTGAAATAGGATGAGCACATTGTGATATTCTGTTTTATTTATGCTTTAAACAGCGTCACAACCTGCATTGAAAACACAGGTCAGAGCCATTATACTACATAATGAACAGTAAACAGTTTCTGCTGGAGACTGAGAGAAATCTCACAGAATCTGTGTCCTATCACAGCCTCAGAGTCCATCCAGTCAGGTCACACTTACAGACATGAGATTAAAATCAGCTGAAAGCTCATAATTAGACCTACAGTGCCTCCTCAGATGAAACATATCCCATCAGAACAGTGAATAATATACATTAACAAACATTTCTGAAAATCTTCCCATTTGTTTTTGCTGACAGTTGTGTCTAGAACACCAGCAGCTTGTCCAGAAAGGGGCGCCTGGAAATCTGATTGGCCACCCCATTGTGCCAAATTATGATTGGCTATCTGCCCAGTGAGAGGCGGGACCTTAGTTTGAACGACTGTCTTTGGTGCCCCAGTTAAAATAGTTTGTCCCCGCCACTGCAAAATACATCCTGTGACAGTCTGCAGTTAAAAAAGTTCTTTTTCTTTCTAATTTGTGGGAGTTGTGACCGTGGTGCATCTGCTCTCCTCTCCCAGGGAGCCGGCGCAGGAGGGCAGCTCCGACACAGACTCCCTGAACTCCTCCTTGGGCCGCAAGCAGCTGCACAACCCCTGCACGCCGGGCTCGGACGCCCCGTACCGCAAGATCTCCCGCGAGGAGCTGCTGCTGTTCGGCCAGAGCTCGGAGCTTCCCGCGTGCACCCCCGCCACCTCCACCACCCACACCACCAGCAGCAGCAGCAGCAGCAGTCTCAGGGACTCCACGCCCCCCCCTCTGCCTCCCACTCCGGCCGCCACCCCGTCCGGCCCGCCCTCCACCTCGCCTTCCCCGGCCTTGGAGCACCACCCGTTCGCACACAGAGGCTCACCTGACCTCACCCGCATCATACCCGAGTCCCAAAGCATGACCTTCACACAGGGGAGCGTCACCTCTCCGACGGGCAAAGGCATGTACAACGGCATCCTGGAGAAGTCCTACAGCTTCGGCCAGCTGCCCGCAAGCATGCTGCCCAACGTGGGGCGTTACCCGTCTCTTACCTCCCTGGACTCGGAGGGCCGGAGCGTGGGAAGGGAATACAAGCTCCAGAGCACCTCCTCCCAGGACTCCAGCGACAATGGAGAGAAAATCAAGCGCTCCTCCTCTAAAATCAAAAGCTTATTTAAGAAGAAAAAATAAAACTAGTGTGTGTGAGAGAGAGAGAAATAAAATATGAAGAGTTGTTTTAGCCCTAATACTAAAAATAAAAAAAGAAATGGACATCACTGTAAGCTAAAACATTTCATTTTCTCTCATGTTCTTCTTTTTGTCGTCACAGATGGAATGTAGCTCAGTCTGGGGGCCTTTAAACGCCTCAGACTGGTAGCCTTATTTTTCAATAATGCCTTTTTATTTAGTTCACTCATAGCCTCACAGAGAAGCCTGCAAAGGTCAAGGAAAAGTCAATGAAAGGTCAAAGGTCATGAGTCAGCCAAAACACATGACCTGCTCACTGTCTTCTGTTCGTTCTGGTTTGAGTTTGAGCCAAAAAGCCACTATGTGTGAAGGGTCTGAAGGTGCAGTCCATACATGTATTTAAAAGCACAACAAGTGCAGAATGATGCTGTCCCTGCCGAAACGATTTCAATCACGCTTTCAGTCGCGGCGGCAGCACACGAACATCGCAGATATCTCCCAAACACGATTTCGACAGCTTCCTCTCTGAAGAGCTACTTCTCCTCGTGCAAATTATGGATTGCATCTCGCAAAGTCTTTGAGTCCTAAAATCGTGTACTTGATTAATTTCCTTTGGGGAAAAAACAAAAACAAAAAAAAAGAACCTGCTAAAAGTTTGTTGCACTACTGCTTTCCTGGTATTTTGGGAAAGGGCCGCTGCTTGCGGAGTACATATTGAATAAAGTTATAGAGATGAGAGAAATTCATGGGCAGCGGCCGTGGAGACGCAGCACATAATGCCAGAGCCAAAATTATCTGATGTGTCTTCAATGCCACGACTTATGGATGTCTCGATATATATAAATATATATATATATATATACTTTGTTTTCACATTATTATGTTCTTATAGATGTTTTTAAATAGATTTATATTGGTGGGGGTTCCTATGAACTGATCTTTACTGAAGGAAGTTTATTGAATATGCAGATTTAACCCGCACCAGTCATTTTCCCTGTAATCTAGCTGTCCCTTATAACTTAATTAACGGTGTCCTGTAGCCATACTAACATACCAGTTCCATTTTTGTCTTAAGTACCTCGTCACCCTTGTAGAATTTGGTGTCGCTACCAGATTTTGGTCAAACTGCCAGTGCAAATAATTCTTCTTCCTTGCTGCATTTAAAGAAACATGAGTGGCAGGAGGTGAAGACAGTTGCGGGAACGTCCTTTTTTTGACAATAAAAAAGTCGTTTCTGTAATCAGCAGCTGTCTCTACTGCACTGTGATGATTCCAGGCTTTTTAAAGACAAACACTGAGGATAATCTGTCCAAAAACTGTTTGATCCAGATCTGATGGACACACCAAAACCCTGCCCGCCCCCGCCCTCCTCACCACACACACTAAGCTCGAAGCCGACCCATGCAATACGGTCCTGTTCCTCACCTCTGGGCCCGCACCGAGCGCACTGATGTCAAGAGCTCCTGCTTCACACTGTGATTTCTGCCTTCTTCCCTCCATCCTGGACCCGCCGTCACTGGTGAAACGTAAACGCGACGGGTCATGTGACGACCGTGACAGAGGCGACGCAATGAAATGTCTGGGGGGGGGTTTGATGCCGTGCGTCTTGGTGACAGGACGACACGATGACGCGAGGATCCACGTTTTTACAGAAAAAATAAAGTATATTATATATTTGGAAGGTTGTGACAACACAGCACACAATGAAGGACATAGAAGACGGAACTGCAAGACGAGGAGAAAATGAATGTTTACGAGACATTAGGGGTTTTTTGAGAACATTTTGTGTGTGAACATTTGTATACTGTAGAAGAATTAATAAAAAAATGGAGGCATCGTTTGTGTCAGAGTCATGTTTGCTGCAGCGTCTCATGCTTACTTTGACTCAGTTGAAATTAAAGGACGACATTCGTGTCATTTTTCTCCTCGTCTTAAAGGGTCATCCCGCTGATTTTACAAGTGTATTCGTCATGAAACAGTTGTTTTATGCCAATTAGTGGCTCTGTTGGTGACCTCTTTAAAGTCTGGAAAAAAATTAACCCAGATGATGTCATCAGGGTTATCTTAGTTGAGCTTTGACATGACAAAATTAAAACAGGGAGCCTGGAGTTTGAAAGATCAGGACATGTGCCAGTCAGGAAATGCTGGAATTCTGCCAAGTTGGGAGTCAATAGCTGCTAGCTATATTCCCAACTTCCAGTCTGAATCCCAGTGCATCTGCTGGGGAAAACATGGACGCCCTGATGTTTGTATGGCGAGTCTCTGAGCTCCACAGGCATATTGGCAAACTTTAAGGAGACAGGAGGAGAAGGCTAGCGCCGCATGCTCGCAAAGACACCACAGAGTTGTTGCAGCACATTTCACAACACAAACAATCCGTCAAGTGTTGAACATGTAGCTCTGCTAACTGCTCGCCGTGACGTCAGGTGCGTTAACAGCAGCAAACTGCTTTTCCCCCGAAAGAGTTCAGAGTACAGTGGATTGCAGGATAACAAAAGATGCTATCAAGTTGCATTATGGGAAATGTAGGATCCCATGTTTGGTCCGTGCTGCTACAATTTTGCTACTACTGCTTTTTAAAAAATCTGTTTCCTGCAAGTAAATCACTGGAATACACACACAGAAAATATTGAAGGTTGCAACTGTTATTTTCATTAGCAATTAATCTATAAGATTTGAATCAGTCATTAAGTCTTTAAAATGTCAGAAAATGTTGAATTCCCATCATAAAATTGCTTTTTTTGTGCAGGAATCAGTCGCAAAGATTGAAAACGCACAAAAAGACAGATCAAACAATCACAATTTTTGAGTTTCTACTTGACGAATTATTGAAATGTTTCCTCAAAATTAATACATTTTCTGTTGACCTACTGATCATTATTTTTATGCACACATTTTTAAAACAAAAAAAAGTTCATGATATCTGGAAATTAGGGAGGTTTAAAATAGAGGTAACATTTGTAGGAGGATCTAAAGGTCTGGTCCTTTGCTTTGCAGCTGAGCTTGAAACACCAGCCCGGACCCTCCGGATGGAGCCCCCATCCTCCTCACAGCAGAGCGCAGAAGTGTGGGGAAAAGTATCGTTCTGACACCCCATTTGTCTTGAGAGTGAGGAAACCGTGATACACAGAAGAAAAGCATGCATGATTGCTTTATCAATATAAAGTGAACGTGATGAAACTTGTGTTGATGGTTCATCAATTCGGCGCACTAGGAGAGCGGCGGGGACGTCTGCCGGTGATGAATGTGTTGTTTGGGCACTACTGTACACAGCAGCAAATCCCAGCCTCTCACGCCGGCCCACCTTATTGGCCCCCGACTCAGAGGCGCAGGTATTGCGATGGCCACATGGTGTCAGCAGAGCATCAGAGGAAACCAACCACGTCAGCCACTCCCTGACAGTGAAACCTGCAGAGAGTCAGTGGGTGTTTGGTGAACACTGTGACAGACCAGGCTTGTTTTTTCTGTCAAGTACAGTATGTGTTGGTGGAGTATGTATGCTGAGAGCTGTCTTGGATGCAGTAACAGCCAAAATATCATCTTGTTTCCCCACTCAATCTTTGAAAATTGACTTCCTTTATGCGTATAAGCTTAAATGATGAATAATATCCAAATCACAGATATAAACCCAGTAAATCCAACATATTATGAACAATGTAGTGCAAAAATGCAGAATTAGTTGGAAATAATTTGTCATTCAAATGCTTCAAATTGAAAATGACACCAAAAACACACAATTTAATGTGCATTTTGCATTTTTGAAAGACAGATAACTTTTCCAACTCAAACCAAGAGCTAACTGTTAGTTACTGTACATAATGATACATTTAGACAGATTCTTTGCCTTGGTATCATCCATTGAAAGCATGAAACATACATTTTAAACAGGATTATTCCTTACATATTAATGCCCATGATTTTGGAATGAGAAAAAAATTACAAATGTGTGTCCATATACTTTTGGCCATTTGGTTATATAGTGTAGCGCTATAAGGTAAAATGTATGCGGACACTCCTGTTATGCTTGGTCTGCAGCAGGCTTTCCAAGCTTGGGTTAAGTCCCTTTAAGAATGTGACTGGTCTATCCCTGAACTCAGCCCCATCCAACACCTTCACGATGAACAACAACACCACCCAACACCAGTACCTGACCTCACCAATGAGTACAAATGAAACAAATCCCTGCAACCAGGTGCCACAATCTGGAAATCCTTCCCTGAAAGTGGAAGCTGTCGCAGATGTAGATTGATGCCGATGCTTTTTTGGAATGAGATACAAACACATGTGGGTGTAGCATTTGGGTGTCCACATACTTTTGGTCATGCTGTGCTGCACAATGGTCATAAAGTGCTTCATGGCCAAACGTATGTGTACGTAAGACATATGTTGTTATTGTCCACCTCCGCGCAAACATACTGCATTGATATTTGCTATCTGTAGGCTTGCACTACAAATGGCCTCGGGCGGCAAACCACATATTGCTGAACATCTTGTCCTAGGGCGTCCACTTACTTTTGGCCACGTGGTTCAGATGCAGTGTGTACTATGAGAGAAATAATGTGTTAACAGGCCTTAATCCCTGACATTGTATCTGCAGATCTGCACTTTGATCAACTTCCTAATGAATAATTCTAAATGGCCCATAACCAATACGCTCCCCATCTAAAGTGGTGCATGACTCACTGCAGAGCTGTGACTGAATTATGAATTGCTGTGACATCCACAACTATTCAATGTGCAACAAACACGCTCGCTGTGATCTGATTCTGGAGCAGTACATTTAAAAAGCTGCATTCAGCCGCTCCTTTGTCCCATATTCTCTCCCTGTACTAACCTCCTCTCTGCTCCCCCTCTTTCCTCACAGGAGCGCTGCAGGTTGGGGACACGCTGCCGATATTTATGGCCCCGAAACGCACCGCAGTGTTGTAATTGGCCCCACAATGGCGCTAATGCTCAGAAAGAGGAGCGGTGCAGGAGCCGAAAGTGATGCTCTGGCAGGAGATGGCAGATCCTGCTCTTAATGAATGCTGGTAGGAAAGATAATGAATAGACAAAGGGGCTTAAAGGCGCACATACGTAAAGTGAGTGTGCATCAGTGAGGCTTTTACCCAACCTGCCACTGTGCTTCATCTCTCCCTCCTCAGCCTCCCACTCCTCCCTGCCAAACTCAGCCTCCTTTCTTTATCCCCATCACTCAACACCCTCTCCCTCTCTCGTTTGGATCCCATTCCATTGCAATGTAATGGGTTTATTAGTGTGGTTAATGCACTGTGACCTACTGGGGCTTGCCGTCTACCTTTTTCATGTGCAAAAAAAAGAAAAAAAGACAGAAAGAAAATAGAAAAGGTGGAATATTTTTTAAAAGGGCAGCACTAAAGAAAGAGGGAAAGACTATTTTAGAAGCAAAATTATCCCTAAAGAATGAACTAAATGAAGAAGTAATAACTGAACTGAGGAAGAGGAAACCAGAGCGCTGGAACGCTAATGCAGACGCGCACATTCACAGCTAAGACAATGAGCTGCAGCAGAGAGTCGGGCTCCCCGACAGCCATCGCCGCCGCAGCTAGTCCGTGTTGATAGCTGCCATGTTTACCCAGACTGGGACGGACAAAGTCGGCTTTGGCACCAGACGCGCTCGGTGCAAATGAGTGTTTCTGCTCCAGAACTCTGCCAGAGAGACCCGGAGCCAGTTTGCGGTACAGTATAATGAAGCCATTGCAGTCGGGACTGTGGGGTCCCTGCGTCTGCAGGGGCCGAGCCAAAGTAGAGGCTGACAGCGTGGAGGCTTTACCTGAGAGAGAGGGGGTCTTAACCGGCTTAATTGAAGAGGTTTAAGCAGAGCAACACGCCCTCTCTGGTGTGTACACACTGCAACTGCACCAATAATATCTTCATATCCGCTGTGTATAGTTCACTGATTCTCATAAAGATTTTATGAGTTCCAGCATTTTAGCGTTTTTCAGCATATTGTTTTGGTCTTACGGCCCACATCGTCACTGTTCGCTCCCATCGCTCGTTTTTCAGCTGGGCGGCCGCTAAAGGTAGCGACAGCACACATATTTCCTTAAGGAGTTGGTGGAGCCCAAAAATAGAGCTAAAAGGGTATATAGTAGACTAATGTTTCTGGTCGACGTGTAAAATTGTTTGCTAACATGTTAGCCATATATCAACTTCGAATAAACCTGATCAAGGTTCCAGTTTAAGGGCTGCGCAGTACACTACCTGTCCGGCAACAAACGAGAGATAAAGTCTGCAGCTAGCTTTTAGCAGCCAAAGAGGCAGAGAGCTGGTGCAGACCCGAACAGTGCTAAAATAATGGCGAATATTGAGCTTAGAATTCATCACGTGACCAAAACATGACTCTAAATAAATTCTAACGTTTCTTCATGTCTGAGTGTACACAGGTGATTGTGCGCAAACATGTTAGCCACATCATCTTTTTAAGGTGATTGTACTGAATGTCAAACAATGACATTAAAGCATCCTGGTGAGGATGACTGGTGATTTGCAAAATGCAACTGAAACTGGTTGAAGGATGAAAGATTTTTAGACGTTTAAATGGCTGTATTTCAGTTTATAGCAGGTAGTTTCTTTAACTATACACTGAAATATAATGTAGCCCAGTTCCTCTATCCACTGCAAAGCACAAGAATCATGCTTATATGGGACAGAATTGTGACTCAATAATGCATCCAAGAACAAGCGCCATTACTACTTTTGCTTGGGAGATTAAGGCTGAGAGAAATATGTCTTTGAAAAGGTCACCGGGGGAAAAAAAAAGAAGACAAATCCAAAAGACGGAGAGTATTTCAGTCTTATGGCGCCGCGTTCCACAAAAGTACCACAAAGCTACTTGTGGCTTTACGACACACTGCAAAAGTGATTAAATGATCAAATGAGATTCTTTATCAGGGCAGCACACACACCGTTCAATATGCAGCACATTTGCACATTTTGTCCACACTCACACACACACAGAAGTGGGAACTCGTGAAAAAAATATTCAGCTTGAGTTTCATCCTCATTTTTTAGCAAAGGTAAGCTTGATTAAAACTGCTTCTAAAACTAATATCACTACGCTTCAGCGCCGCACACTTCTTTTTATTAAGCAATTATGAGTTTAATTTGTCTGCCCTAAAGCAGCTGGAATAGATCAAAGGCCTCATTAATATAGATGAACAAATCATAAAAATGTTTGTCAGGACCACAGTCGTCCAAAATGTCTTTTGACTGATTTGGTGATTAAACAGAGCTTAATCAGATCTGCAAAGGTGATCAGATCAGCAGAGCTCCACAAATAAGCGGCCCGACTTCATCAGGCGGGATAACCCCGCAAGACCCGACGCTTCCGCCGCTGATTCTAATTTACCACATGCCCCCTGACTTATAGCTTCAGCCCGAAAGCTGTCAGATTTATGCAGGGCCCCTACAAGCTGCAAGCTGCAAGCTGCAGAGAGAGCTTGTAAGGACAAAGGTGGGACAGTTTTATCCGAAGCACCTTTTCAGGATCATACGTGTGTTCATATTTAATGCGAATTAAATTCCTGACCCCTCCGCCGCGCTCCGCCTGTCGAGCTGTACGCGACTGCAAAATATAACCAAGCATCGACTGGGGAGTCGCTGGGGAATTCCGCTGTTTAATTAATGTGAATTCCCACGTGCGCCTACAATAAGATGAAATATGTTCAGATTAAGGTGAAAGATAAAACCCAGCTACAAATCACTGCAGTGGGACACAAATCATGAGAGTGTTAACTCTGGTGATTTTCGTGTTTCATCTGAAGGACTGGGCAAAGCTATATATCACTGCACACCGGTCTGATCCTGCCTCGAACTCTCAGCTTGTTTCTGTTGTTGTGTGACTGCGGTGTGTTAAAGGGACAGGTCAGATCTGCCGAAGTCACACAACGGCACAAACAAACCAACCGATTTAGGCGCCGGTAAACAAGCGAGTCCCGTGTTCTGAGAGTTAAAATTAGTGTTTTTGTCAAAGGAGTCTGGTGGCTTTGGAGAGCACGATAATGACCTCAGCTCCATGTCGGAAAGGGCTGTCTGATGACAAGATAAAGCAGTGAAAATATTCTTAATATAGTACAGCGTACTCTTAAACCGATGTCCTCTGCTGCCACCATCCAAAGCAGTACATTGCTTTGCTTCCTCCACCTGCACTCCCGCCGCTTCTCCAAGCTGCAACCACCATCCGCTGTAGCACTTTGACTGTGGACACAGAAAGTACCTCATACAACCCCACTTAAAAGAAAAACCCAAACTATCCCTTGCTGTGTACGAAGCCATTTCAAAAATAACTTGTTCAGGTGTCCCAGTGAGCCGGCATGCACGAAACCAGGGTCCTGAGACTGCAGCTAACAGCTAACGGGCTAAACTCAGCCATCATTCATTTTATTATTCACACCTGTGCTTTTCCTGCTGTGGCATGTAAAAAAAGGCACTGAAGTTCATGCACTTAAAAAAGCCATGAAGTTGTTCTTTTACTTTTCCTACACAGTGCATTGTTGTGTTTGTGCATCGCATGCATTACACAGTATTTTTACACTGTGGTACTGATACTTTTACTTAAGAAAAGGAGCTGAGTGCTTGTTCCACCACTGTCAACAAGGCAATGCAAAGTGCTTCACTTAGGATATAAAAAGCACTAAAATAACATCATAGCAATATAAATAAGATTCAAAAGGGTGAAATAAAATAGACAATAAGGCAAAACTGATAAAACCGGAGAATGCGAGTTGCAGCGCAGATACAGCGCAGAGCAAGATATGAATCGATAGGCCCAAAGTTAATTTAATAAACGGCAGTGTCGAAAGAAGCCTCAGTCTAAAAGAACTGAGCGTTGCGGCAGACTCCGTGTTTTCCTGGGGTTTGATCCAGACGGGGGGAGAAACTGAGCTCATTCTGCAGGTTCAGTGTCGACTCCAGCGACGGCAGACTCGACCTCATCGGGTCATAATGTAGCAGCACATCAGAAATGTGCTCTCACTCCAAACCATTCAGTGATTTGTAACTGAATGGAGGCACTTTAACGTCACTTCTTTGCATGTATTTCCTGTGTTCTTTCATTATTGACTTAAACAATTACACTTGTGAGAGTGCGGCCTTGTGGCTAGAGGCCTTGCTGTACCCTGAATATGGAAGAAGTGTCCAATCCAATCTTTTGCACCTTTACTTTTTGACAGTTTTGAAGATGCACCGCACTAGAAAACCTTTGTGCTTGTGTGCGCTGTTAGGGTCGTTGAGAAGACTTTCTGAGGACGCCTCCAACCTCTTTAGATTTTCCTCTTCGTCACCATTTGAGCGATTTCCTCCTCTCTCCTCCTGCCCCGGCTTCCATCCATCCGACTGCACTGTCTCTGCTGATGATGCGCAGACAGCTCAGTCCTAATTGTAGTGTTTTTGCCTGTCAACTGAAATTATGTCTGATAGTTACAGTCAAGCTCTTTGAGTGACACCGCGGTTCCAGCGCGAATATCAAAAACCACCTTTGGGAAAGGGAGTCTGGGTATTCTAATAGGTGTCAGCTCCTTTTCTGAGGCAATTACCTTGTTGTGATCGTCAACGGCGTGACAGAAGACGCGATGAAGTCCAGTTAGTTAGCGCTGAGGTCCATCAGATGCGATGCGCCGCTGACTGACTATTCGATTAACAGGGACTCCTCCACTTAAAAGTTTGAAAAGCCAGTTGGTGGAGCCTTGAGAGACCAGTCAGCAGCCTCAAAAAAGACTTTCATTCTTCTTCTCTTAGCTGAGACTTTACACTCTGTTATTTACAGTGAGTGCAATCACAGCGTAAGATTACATTTTTTCTTTTAGCTAACCTACATTACACGCAACTTTCCAGCAACATTGGCTGCACACTCCTAATCCTGATCTAATGTTCGGCTAATGAGGGGCCTGGAGATGTATTTTACATAACGATGTGTGATCATAAACTGCTCAGAAGACAGAATAATCCTTCCTTTCTCCCTCCTTTCTCCATCTACACCTGCAGCATGTCGACGTGTAGGTGTACAAACAGCAGCTTCAACCATTCGTTTTGCAGGACGTTCGGGTTGAAAGTCACAGAATTAGGCGCAGGTTAGGAAATATGTTGACCTCTTCCAGGTGTTTCATTGCACCGGCAATGTGAATGCTGCGTCTCCTCAGTGGTTACAGCACTGCTACAGTGAGACCCGATTACAAAAAAATCTACATCTCAACTAGTTTTATTTAGTCTTAAAATCTTAAATTAAAAATAAAGAAGTGAGGAAAAGGACAAAACATTTGAAATCTGCGACTGGTTTGGTAAAAATCTACTGCTGAGAAGTTAAATATGCAACATTTCTGCATTGAAATGTCTCTGAACGGCTCGACCGACTGTGTGTTGTATAGTTTGTTCTAAAACACGTCCACTAAAGGTCGTCTCCGAGCGGCCGCAGAAAGATGATTATGTTACGGGGACGTTCAGAGAATGTCCCGAGGACATTACAGGGACAGTTGGGAAAAGTCCTCTAGACTTCCTTTATTATTATTAGTATTAAAAATGATTCTTAACAATGACACTGATTACTATTCAATTCAATGGCATTGAATTTTATTGTTATATATATATATATATATATATATGTCCTAGAAAGTCCAGTTAATGTCCCCATTCTAACATTATAGGGGAACAAAATGGGACGTTCTGAACACTTTCTTGAAGCACTAAATAAAAACATCATCTGAGGGACCGAATGGGAACGTCTCACCAGGACCAAACCTCCTACAAGCGTCCTGGTCCCTTCCTGCAGAGAGCACAGTGGTGGGGACCAATTAATCGGGGACCCTACCCAATGATGTTCTGAGACGTCTTCTGGAGGCTATTAGGAATAAAATTCTGCTGCCAAAAAATTCTTTTAATCTCTTCAACTTCCTGTATGAACATGTTTGATGGACATTTAGCCTAAAATAAAACACTTTCCTTTACCTTCCCGAAAGAGTCCATGGTTGTTGCACTGTATCTACCGCATCAGGCATTTTCCAACAGTAACCGGTCAGCACAGGGGCTGCATGGCTCAAACTACAGACCGGGAGTTCAGAACTCGACTGCGTTGTAACTCTGTGACATTGTCGCATTGACCTGGATCACATCATGAGCCCAGCTGACACTCGAAGTTGCTGCTGTGATATGTGAAACGAGTCCGAGGGGGTTTAGTTTAATTTACTTTAGTTGATGAAACACAGTGAAACAAGACAGAAGATAAAATGAGAACAAAAAAAAAAGAATAAGAAGAAAATTTCCGCAGATGAGATAAAAAACCCAAAATGCGTTTAATAACAATTCACTCCGAATCAGTTTAAATTCCCGCAGGGCTCGGCTTTATCGAGCACTCATCGAGCGACGGGACCTTTCTGGCAATTACCGCGCTGTCCAATCCGAGGGTAAAAAACAAATCCCGAATTTGTGCAAGTCACATCTGACCGGTGCGCGCCGCTGAGAAAGTATTTGAATTTCTTTGACAGCAGGAGATCAGAGTGGGAGAGAGGAGAGATGGAAAAATCTGAAAGGAGAGAGGCTTGAGAGAGAAACGCACAGGATGAAAGAATCGCAAACAAAACAAGTGAATCAGCAGGGTGCCAAGGTCACCTGAATGTGAGAGCGGCTGACTTATCAGGAGACGGCGCCGGGGCCGATTGTGAGCGAGCGCAAAGACTGAAAGCGAAACAGAGGAAAATAAAAGGTTCCAAGCCGGATTTTGCATTATCGACATTTTGCATGAGAATCATAAATTTGTGGAACAGAAAATAAACATGTTCAGCCACTAAAAATCCATATGTTCTCATTAAACTCCTCTAAAAACATAACCTTGTCTTCCCCTGAACTCATAACTTTCCCCCTCCCGCCTTCTTTTTATGAGTCGAAGAAATCCAATCATTTCTATATGTGTCAAACCTCAAGCTTGATCTCTCAAACAAAGGCGGGCGAATTTGATTTGAGTGAATTCAGGAGCTTTGTGCCGATGAATAAAACATCGCTTCTCCTTGATGTTACCCGGACTTATCAAGTCACAGATTCCCCCTTTGAGCTCGGCGGTGACACAGTGCAGGAACCCCTGCGTAGGACGAGACCGAAAAGATGAAGCCTCTACTGTATATCTTCAGCTTTCGGGCTGCGAGGGAAGATAACTGCACAAGCAGCAAGATACACAGGTATGTGCAACATACGCGGACATGATGGAGATTGACTTTGGATGGGTTTTTGATGAATAATGCACTCTGCGAAAAGAGAGAAACAAAAGAAAGAAAAAGAAAGTCGATCCTTCATCTCATCTGTCATGTACAACTTGCACAAATCCCTTCAACTGTGCAAAAAATTGGACATGTAGGGATTAAGGGGACGGCATGGGACTTATACATTATATACATTCTCTCTTAATCCACACTTTCACTTGCAGGCTTGCTGTGATTAGTGACTATGTGTGTGACATTCATACATATTTAAGTATAATGGAAGCTGCTGTGGGTCAAATTAGTAATTGAAAAGGGATTTACTCCTTCTTAAAGTAATCAATCAGTGGAGTACTGTTGTACTGTACATGTAGGTGGTTATATGGATGCTGCAGTATACAGCAACTGACCAAACCTGACAGTAAACCGTGTTTTAGTTTATTAAGGCTTCATTGGATGTTACGGAGATAATTGGCATAGAAGTAAGGTAGCAGATGAAAGACAACACGCTTCACGAGGAAAAGTACTCAGCGAAATCATCATACACTAATGAACAACATCACAATTAACTTCAACGCTTGAAAACTGAACGTGTTTGTTTGGGCCCAAACCACAGAGTATTGATTAAACTCTTTTTGAGGTCTTGCTATTGTAACACTGTGCCAAAGTGATTAATTATTGAGTCTTTGTGTATTTAAAATTTAAGACCCCTCAATGCTAACCAGCTTTTCACCCATGCTAGCAGTGTCGGTCTGACCCAATGACTTGCAATACCAATGACACTCATTGGCCTAGCTGCACTTTATGTTTATTGCTAATTAGCTAATATTAGAGTCCGAGTACTCCAAACTGAAATGATCAGCATGTTAGCATTGTCACTGTCAGCATGTTAGCAAGCTGATGTTAGCATTTAGCTTAAAGCTGTTTACAGTCTCAAAGAGTTGCTAGCATGACTGTAGACGCGATGTTATGAACTCTCAGATAGTTATGCTAACTATGTCACTATAAATACACATAAAAATACCTCAAAAACCATATCTAGTACAAGTATATACAGTATAAGTTGTAGTAATAGGGAACATATAAAGTGAACTATGCTAAAAGAAGGAGTTGTTTTTTTGAATATTGAATATTTGTCCTAGCATACAGACATTCAAATATTAAATTGAGTTCATGCTCATATGTTTAGTGACATGACTGTTTCACAATAACATGAAAATTCTTGTTAATAATTAGTTAAAATAATTTCTCTGTAAACATCTTTCTGTAATCCTCTAAACTCATTTTAAGCTAGCAGTTCGAATAGCAGTTAATGCAGAGCTGATTAGCTTTCTGCTAGCTTCATTTTCCCCGGAAACACAGGGATAAAATAGTCAAAATGAGACAAAATCATATTTTTCTTTCAAGAAATTACTTCCAAACAAAGTAGAAAAGGGGGGAAATGAATGATAATAACGACTCTGGAGATCAAAATATCTAACTTTACTTTTGAGTAAACTGGCAACAAAGGCTAACTGTTTTGCTAGCCTTTGTTGAGATACAGCAGATAATGGCTTTAAAGCACACCAAGCAAGATAAAGATGCATATCTGCATCAACATACAGTGTTTATATGCCTACCAGGTGATGCTGAAACTCTCCTCTCTCTTTCTCAGTAGATGGCAGACTTGAACTGTGCAGGCTTTCAGTCTCAGATAGCTCTGAACCTGCTCCACTCTCTACATTATTAACACCGCCCTGCATGTCTGACTGCCGTATCCACACCACTCATGTGTGTTTGTCTGCATCTGAGAGAGAGAATGTGAACGAGAGGCGGAGAGAAAGGAGGGACGGACGGAGGCAGAGGTGGATGTGTTTGTGCTGTGTTTATTTCGGAGGTCGGGAGCGGCAGAAAACACTGTTGGATTCATTACACTTGCATGCGGCTCGGAAAATTGCCTTCGTCCCAAATTTCTCTCCCTGGGGAGTCGTTAAAATTTCATTTCATCCACGCTGCCTCATAAAGGCTCAAGTCTGACAAGTGCCAAAAAGTCAAAATGTGAATGTGTGCTCACCTTTATAACAGTTTGCCTTTCCCATATTTGGAAATCATCCTTTTGTGGCGACTACTTTCTTGAACATTATGCTACATTAAGCAGCGTACACATAATCTTGATTAACGTAATTTTTTATGGCATTCGCCGTCCACCGTTCCAACGTAAGTCAGAGTGACTTTGCTGTTCGGTTGTCTTGATTAAGATGACTGCATCAAATCAAGTGGAGATAGACGTTTAGCACAAATCAAATCATCCAGTGATTAGCTGACCGTAAGTGCCACGGTGCTGCAGGGAGTAAACAAACAGGCTCTGACTGATTATGGAAGACAGATTTATATTTAAACGGTACACAAATGGCAAATTAATGGCACGCTTTGTGCGCTGCAGAAAATGCAGATCGCAGTGTTGGGTGCAAGAAAAGCATACTGTACTATCACATCAAGGGATTTGCTGCACCATTACAACATTGACAAAACAGAGACGGGATGATTGAAACTGATTCAAGTCACAATACATAGATTAAAAACGTGACTAAACTGGCGACAATCAATGTCTTTTTTATTAAGACCGTGACCTTGAAGAGCTCAGTTAGGCCTGTGAAAATGATTTGATCAGGTTTGATTGACACTAACCTGAAAAATACCACGAACCATGATCGGATTTGAATTTTGCTACAAACTGATTGGTGCACAGAAGTACTCGTCATTAGCTTTTTCCAACTGAGTTTCGCCCACTTCAACCTCAGTAAGAAGAGTTTAGAAAAAAAAAAGATAAAAATACAGAAACCTCTCATGCAAAATGACCAAAACTGATCTAACTTGCAGAAAATATTGAAATCATGCAGGATTCTATGATTCATAGTAAGAAGTGATTGAGAAAAGGCCCTTTAAACCCCACGCTTCCACTTTGTAATGCAGCTGCAGCCTATTAACAAGCTTCCAGCTCAAGTCCAGATAATCCCGACGCCTCAGTTCAATGAATGAATTAATTCATTTCAAAGTGCTTTATCTGTCCCTCAAATCAAGCCTGCAATTCATTTACGCACATAAAAACATGTCAGAAAGAGTTTAAATACACAGAGATGAACAGCAGTAGTCATTCCGTTGCCGGCCAAACGGTATCCAACACCACAAAGGCTCATATTATGTCCACAAAAAAGAAAAAAATCTATATGTTCAGGGTTATTTGTGCAGATTTTATCACATTTTCACAGGCTGTGTAGTCCTCTTTGTGATATATAAACTTGATGTATGAAATTGGTGGAGTAGCCCTTTAAAAGAGCTTGAATAATGATGACTGCATATTATAATTGTAGTTGTATGAACACAGACAGCACCCTCTAACTCAGCTCTTGCAAAAGTATGTGTTTTCTATTCAGGGGTGCGTTTTGGCATTTTACATCTTCTTGTGTGTGTGTGTGTGTGTGTGTGCATGCAAGTACACGCCTGTATTTTTCACGCTGCACACCTGAAAATCATCAGCGCTCACACAAATCAGAACTTCTCACTGCGGCCTGTGAAGTGAAAAATGTCTTGCTGAAAGCGGCCCGCTCCCGACCAATCATCTTATTTAGCATTTCCTTTGACCGTGCTGTGATTGGGCGCCGGTTGCACCAAAAGACCGCACCACACTTGAAGGCTGTGTGAAAAATGGGAAAAAGTGCTCTACTTTTTATGAACTCATGAACTGGTAAGGCAGTCGAGGGATCTGTGTTCGCATTGGACCCTGTGCTGCAGAATATTTTTGAATAATCCCATGCGAGAAGAAAGCTTTTTGTATGGCTCAGCTGGTATAGCGTGACAGCAACACTAGCATGGTTAGTGGTTTGATTCCCTCCGTGGCCGAGCGTGATAAAACTGTATGCACACATGGCACCAAGAGGCGATAAAGCAGCCACCAAATGGTATGTGTAGAGAATGCTAATCTTCCCCGAAACAGCAGTAATACATGGAAGACTTTCACAGTTTGGTGTCTTGACTTGCACAACAACTGCAGGCATAATGCAGCGTCGGCCCTCGTTCAAGGTCAAGTCTCAGCACTATAAGTCCTGTCAAAAAATTCGGCTGGTCCATTTGTGCACCCGTCAGTGGACACAGATAACGAGAGGACAAAAAAACTCGCAAAAATCAAAGGAGTTTGGTTTGAGATAGCAAAAGAAGAAGTGCAAGAGGGGAAAAAAATTCGGGTGGGGGTGACGATATGAATGAAAACCATAGTAATGTCAAATTACCTTTTGCAGTTAAGAGCCTATTTCAAAATTGAAGCTGAAAGAGTGTGAATTATAGAAGGTGAATAGCGGCGAACAAGAGGTCTAAGCTCAGACCGTCTCCATATTAACAGCAGGTTAATTACAGGAGAACGTAACAGGAAAGACACGAGAGCGAGGAGGTCGAGAGAGCAGAGCTGCCTCATATTCCTGCCGCAAGTATCTCGACGCACACACACAGCGCCCATATATATATATATATATATATATATATATATATATATATATATATATATATAGATATATATAGTGGTTCATCTGGCGTCTTCCTGCGTGGGCTTGGCCAGGGTGGATCGTTAAGGTAACGTGGGGGCACCTGCGTCGGCCTCGTCCGAAGCCACGACCACCAGCCTGGTCTCATCGTCTCTCCCGCCGTGGCTCCAGGGACGTCTCTGCTGCCTCCGACTCTAACATCTCTCACTCATCACACATTCCACTCACTGATGCAGTTCATTATAATAGAGCAGACATTAATTAAAATTTCATAATAATAAGCACTTTAACCTGACTTGTCTCCCCTCCTTGTCACATGCATGGAGCTGTTTTTTTTTTTTTTTCCACAATCTATCTGCTGCATGACAGTGTTTGGCGCTGTGATGAAGTGATTAAGTGCTACCAGGAGTGTGAGAGATTAGAAACCGCTACTATGAGTGTCTTGTAATGATATTTTATATATGTCGTCCTCTTGTTTGGTGCGTGCCCTTCAGTCTCTGAACCTCTAGATGTCGACTGAGCAGAAGATGGAGGAGTGTGTGCGCTGCGTTCTGCAGGAGTGATAGCTTGCTACGCTACCAATGTGAACCTTAAATGAATGCAAACACAAATGCACAGCAATGCATACATGTGCATGAACCACCATTCCTAAGATTTAGTACATGTGCTTAACTGCGTGCATACACAATGCCCCTATGTGTCTATTCACATGGCTTGTGAGTGGGCATCCATTTATATGTTCCCGCTTCTATTATGTTTTTCTGCATCTGCAGTTATTGTTTTGAGCTTGTTGCCCTGTTTGCAACGTGTTACCACACTTTGCGCCCCATTATTCCCATAAAGCCGGCCCTTAAATCACCCAGGAAGCCGATTCAATTTCAAAAGTGAGCACCATTGAGGTGATTCAGGGCCTCGTGGCTGAGGATTTCTACATCCTGCTCCTTCCTGGGCTTCACGACGCCCATCAGATCAGCAGTTTTCACTTAGCAGAAGGTTCGAGAAGTACAAAAAACCCCAGCAAAAATCAAAACATTTCGTACCATATGTGCGCTTTGTCAACCCCCACACCTGCTTCACCTGCCTAATATTCATTCATCCTGTTTAGATGACAAATGAGTGGGCTCTTGTACGTCTGACATCACCATCAAAAAACAAACACAGCAAAGTGAAAGTGAACGATGTGTTTTTCTTTCACGTCATCCGTGCCTCTACTTGGTTTTTACCTGATAAGGTGAACCGCACTCATCTGGTATTCAACAGGGCAAAACAAATGTCAAAGATAAACTGCAAACGCTGAACTGATGAAGCCCTTCAGATGAGCGTGGTAAAACGTCTCCAACTGTGCAGCCTGGTGGATGGTTTCATTTCTACCTGATGTACAATATTACATGGATGAATGAGATGACTCTGCACATACTGTTTCACTGAAATGTGAACACTGACATCTCAGTGTATCTGCGCGTCGCCGGTTTGATAAAAGACGTGTGATGCCGTCGCATCCTGAACATGACATTTTCATAACTCGGACAATTGGATTGTCAAAGGCCATTTGAAATCTGACAGCTGCATAGAGGTTTCACGGCTGGATATGTCTTTTTTTGTCTGGTGATATGGAGTCTTCCAATTCTGCGTGGACGTGGCTTTGCAATAACCAGCCGCCGCTGTTCACCGTCGCTCTGCAGCCCCTCCGCCCACCGCAGCATCCTCCCTGGTGACATCTCCTCGGCGCACAGCAGCCGCTCGCTATTACTTCTTTTTTTAGCAAACTGTGGCTAATGCAATACCATAATACAACTGTATGTGTTAAAAAAAAGTGTTGCCCATTAAATATTCAACACTAACATTTGCCTCTATGGCGAGATTTTTGAAAGGATCAGAGTTGACAACACAATATGCAGTGTTAATGTTTGTTAATAGATTATTAAACTGGAGAACACGGGACCTTGGGAACACAGATTTGCTCCTGAAGCTGGCTGCCTACATCAGTCTTTTTTAAGGGAGGCTCATACTGATTGAGAGGAGATGCCACTCTGCAGCCACCGAACACTGCTAGATTTTTGATGGTACAACACAGCATCGGCCTTTGTTCAAGGTATAATATCAGCCCTATTAATCCTGTCAAAACTACAGCTGTTCCACAGCCCATTCATGTACCCTTCAGTGGAGGCAGAGAATGAGAGGAGGGCAAAAAAGAAAAATCACAAAAGCAGAGTTTGGCTCGTGAGACAAAAAAAAAAGTGCAAGAGGAGGAAAAATGAAGGAGTGAAGTGGTTGAGCGGCATTCTTTCTGAAGAGTGAAGGTAATGTGTGAAGGAAGAAAAGAAAAAAGCTTGACTGAGCTTCGTGATTTGAGAGTGAAGGCACGAAGAAGGTGTGAATGAATGATGAGAAACAAGATGAAAAACGGCCTTTTGAAGAAGACAGACATTAATGAAAACTATTGTAATGTCAAATTACCTTTTGGAGTTAAGAGCCCATTTCAACATTTAAGCTGAAAGAGGGGGAATTATAGAAGGTGAATAGCGGCGAACAAGAGGTCTAAGATCAGACCGTCTTCGTATTAACAGCAAGTTAATGGCAGGAAAACGTAAAAGGAAAGACACGAGAACGAAGAGGTCAAGAGAGCGGCGCTGCCTTATATTCCTGCCTCAAGCGTCTCCATGCACATACCGCTCCTCTGCAGAGCGACCATGTCTGCACCACACTATCCGTGATGAAATGTTTGCAGGAGAAGAGGGGAAAGCACTGGTTGGCGCCACTTAAAACCGCTCAAGCCTGCAACGCTACAGTTTTGGTTCACCATCGGCCCTCTCATAGTGTCAGTTCTGGATGCAGGAGGCCGATGTTTTCAGTGGAAAAGCCTTGATGAAACTCACTACACTACCTGACACTCAACATTAGCAGGTTAGCTGGTGAACATAGTGGTGCATTTAGCAGCTAAGGAGCCAGTTACTTTTCTCTGGAGCTGGTGCAATGCAAAACAAAGCTATTGGAGAGAGATTATTGGACTTACGTGGGACCCACAGTAATTTTAATGCATTACTTCCATTTTAATGCATCATTTTTATTTATTACATGTTAGTCTTTGTTTGGGATTATTATTTGGTGCACTCATAATCTCATTTATTCAAATTTGCAAAAGCAAGTGTAATACTCAAGTAGCTTAACTAATGGTTACAATGAGTACAGCTCACACAGGCACTCTGGGGTACATGTGCTATTCAGTAGACCTAAACAGCCTGCAAAATGAAGCCATGTTATGTTGATGTGCTTGTGTTTCTGTATTTCCAGATGAGCAAATAATGTTGATACATGTCTGCTGATAGACAACTGTTTTCCAGCACATTTGCCAAAACCACTTCATCAGGTGATAATATGTCAGTGTTGAGGTCACACAACTGGATCTTCCTTTTCCTGTTTTTCCATGCTAAAGCACCTAGATCAGAAAAAGGCTTCCACGCAATGTGATTCAAAGAGAATTTATCTGGAAAACAAAGACGATATAAACAGCTCTACAAAGCATAAAAGAAAGGTTCAATCATAATGGATGACTAATTAAAGGTAGTGTAGATATCTGTCTGGAGTCATTTGCCAAGAAAAGACAGAACAAACAAAGGAGACAACAAAGGCAGTTAGTTCAAAGAAAATCTACATAATGTAATGATTAATTGAGTGAAATAGATGGAGTAGACAGAAAAACACGCCTGTGGACTTGTGCTGGATGGACAAGCCCAGTGAGGACTGTGACATCTCTAGGAAACACTAACAGTTGGTCTTAAGGTGTCTGTATGCTTTATAGAAAGTGCTTGCCAGACCTGTTGTTGGAATTAGGGGGGGCTGTATCCGACAATTTTAAACAGAAATCACTCAATTTTGATGTTTTATATGCTCAATAACGACGTGCTGGTCATCACAAAGTAATTCCACACAAACACTGAAGAGGACAAGTCCGGGAAACTGACAAAAACTCACAGAAAGCAGGTCTCAGCAGGGTCCAGCCTTCTAATGGTACAAGACAGGTCAAGACAAATTACACAGAGTGGGACACAAAATGATCTATCGCAGCCTCCGACTTCTTTGAAAAGTGCTTTTCAAGAAGCATGGCCTTGAAAAACTTCTGTCATCTACTCTGAAACACAGCGATTAGTTACCGAGCAGCGTTTAGGAGGGGGGAGGGCAAAACATGGCCACTGGTTTAGATTATGGCTCATCAATGTCACTAATTCTCACAGTGGCCAATGGCGGAGACGAATGATAGCGGCTAAACTGGGCCACCTACAAACATGACTGAATCAGGTTGTTTCTGTGGTGGCGGGCACTTTTCACTTTTCCCAAAAAAAGGGGACAAAAAGAATTCTAATTCACATTTCTTCTTGTTTGATTTAAGGACAGCTAGAGTCTGCAGCCATGCTAGCAGCTCTGCGAAGCAGCACTTTGGAGCTAAATGCTAACGTCAGGGTGCTAGCACGCTCACAATGGCAATGCTAGCATGCTCATGTTTAGCAGGTATATTCACCACCTTAATTTAGCATATTAGCATGCTACCATTGGCTCATTAGCACTGAGCACAAGCACAGCTGAAGCTAATTGGAGTTTAGCAGGGGTTTGGTCAGTATTTCCATGAAGAAGAAACTTAATATTTGCTGTGGTTTCTAAAAGAAGGCAACATGCAATCTGTAAGTATAAAAATGCAAAGCGCAGGACTGTTTTCAGCACACCACAGCAAAATTAGTAGTGATAAGACATTATGATATGCGTGATACACAGTGTGACAGCAAAATGCCAGTGTGACGGGTGTGTTTTGTAAATCAAAGCTGGAAACAAGCGAGCCGACTGAGCTAATATCCAGTGGCTCTAAACACTGCTGTCGCCAGAGTGAACATCAATATGGAGCAGAGCTGGAGGAAAACACAGACCGGAGGAACCCAGAGAAAAAGAAATGGGTAGAAAACGAATGAGCCAGGCAGCGCGAGAAAAAAGATGGACTCTGCAGCAGATGGAGAGCAATGAAAAGATTAAGAACAATGAGAAGAAACGGAGATAAAGAGGGAGCGAGAGGCGGGGTGTGTGGTGACAGAGAGGGATTGCAGCGGCGGCGAGAGAACAAAGTTTGTCCACGAGAGAGAGAGGAAAGGGAGGACGTGGCGAGGAGAATGCAAGTACAAGAAATACATATATCATTCTGAGGCGCATGAGAGAAACACACAGAGATGGATCGAGGAGCATTTAACCTGGCACAATGCTGCTTTCCACCGAAGAGTGGTTGACATTTATCAGGCGGCGTGCTGAATGGAAGCCCGGGTGACTGATCACACTGAGCGTTTTTTCTGAAGAGACCCCTCTGAGGACCTTCAAGATATTTTGCTGTCAGTGTTTTTATTTTGAAGAACACTGGAAGCAGCCGGTTGGCATTTGTTAGCGACACCGGTGAGCAGGAGAACAAGGACGCGTCGCTGTGCGCTCGACGCCGGCTTCAGCCACAATTGCTCAATCGGCGAGCAGCGACGCAATCTATTAGCGAGGAATGAACAGAAAAAAGCAACACACACGCACACACACACCTGTGGTCTTTCACTGCACAAATTGTATGAAGTAATGAACAGAGATATAGCTGTTACTTTTGGATGGAGTCAGGCTAGCTGTTCCCCCTTGTTTCCAGTCTTTATGCTAAGCTAAGCTAACTCAGCTGCTGGCATCACATGCAGTGTCAGGCTTCCCATATGTTGAGTTGTTCCTTTAACAGCTACCAGCATTTTATTAAATCAAACTTTTCAGAGGGGAAATAACTGTTTTTAATGAACTGAAATTACTGACAGGTGGAAAGTTTTACAGAACAACCAAAAAAGAAGAAATCAACCCTTGTGTGCCTTAAGTCCTTTTTGTGGAGATAATGAACGATGCCTTTCAAATCATAGTTTCCCCAAATAGTTATAGTTTTTAAAATCTCAGAGGAGCTATTCGACTTTATTAGAGCAGTGTCTGAATGGGAGAAACCTCGCCCAGGTGACCTACTTTGAAGTTTATTTGGAGCGCATCGTGCCGGACTCAAACAATTCAATCAGCGGCTTCCATGCAGTGTAATTGGGATCAGTTCCTGGGGAGAAAGGCGGGGTCAAACGCACGACCTTTCAGCTGTGGGACGGGCTCCGGTGGCGAGCCGGGGCTCTTATTAAATTTCAGAGACAAAAACGAAATGAGTGAGAAATGCTGAGTTCTGCTCGCCGGTCTTATCGCCTCACTCGTTCCAAACACACGGCCACGGGGGTCTCATTTAGGGAGCACCGGCGCTTCCTCCAAGTTAAACCTGTAACTTTAAGGTAATGGTCACACGTGGAATAAATGCATGGGCTCGTCTGCATGGGTTCACACCCAAGGGCCCTGACTCTCGGCTAAATTTGTTCATTCTCTGTGTACCATTAGCATATGCACACCAGGGACCCAGTGTCCCCCTCACTGTTCAGAATCCTAACTTTGTCCTCCTCCTTTGTGAATCCTTTCACTCACTGAAATCCCTCTGAACTATCTCAGCTGCCAAAATCCAAATTCTGTAGGAGCTGTTTAAAATTGAAATGCATTCACGACATGAAGCACGTTAGTAATAACCCTGAACTATCATGGAAAAGAAGGGCACGACTCATGCTTTTGTTCTTCCAAAAGGCATCTTTGCACGTTTGAGCTTAACAAGGCAATCAGTGCTGTCATAGCTCAGCGCATGTTTGATGATGCTTCACTTGCCACGATTTGGTTTGTGTGGCCCTCTTGTGCATTTCTGTGGAGTTACCCTGGGCTTCTACCGTGGGCAAATAGGCTTCGTAGTTAAATGGTTTCCTTTTTTGAGTTGAATTTTTTTGAATTAAGGACTTCTCAATGGCCAACTGAGAAGTCCTGATGGCATAAAGTAGGGTTTCCTCAAGTCACGGGCTTAACCCTCATCTTTTCTGCTGACCATCATTTGCTGTAGCTACACAGTCTTTTCTATTCTGAATCTCTATTATCCGTATTTGCAGGTTTATGCATATTTGCTCACGCCAAAACCAAAAAAACCACCAGACAAGACTGCTGAAACATGTTTTTTTAAGAACTGGCGCATTTTTGTCATGCGTACATGAGGGGGCCTGTGATTGGACGACAACTGATCTCCACTATATCAGATCTAGGATCTGCGAGGAGCTGTCTGGTGAGCAGTCAATATACGGGACAAGGTGGGTCACGTATGGGACAAATCAATTTATCCCAATATATGGGATGTCTCGGCTAATACGGAGCCCCACTTTCCCTTCTCTGAATGTGTCTCACTGAAAACATTTTTTAATTTACAGCTAATATTCTGCAATAAAGACACTGAAACTGAGCACCAATCAGAAATACAGTGTGACAGGAAAGCACATTGCTCTTTGTAGTAAAGACAGAAACACTATACATTATATTTACCAGGTGTATTATCAATCACACAGCACAAAGTCTCTATCAAGCATACTAAACACAATACTAATCAGTCAGTACAAAGGAATAAATCCTGTTATACCACCATTAGTGTCGAAAGCACAATACATTTCATCCAAATTTAATATTTGCTTTATACTGTATATACAGATTTATTATATATTAGCATATAGCCGCTTGATTTGTCTGCATCAGCCCCTTCTTCTTCTTCCTGCTGGTGTCTCGACGCGAACATTAAAACTTAAATTGCTGAGGTTTGGAAATTCCTGCACGGATGGAATAATGTTTATGGCTCTCAAACGACAAAGTCAACAGCTCTCTCTCTCTCTCTGTGGGGGGGGGGGTAACCCACAGACCTCATTTTCATTGGAGCTACTCTGGCGAAGAAAATAGTCCCTGTGCAAACTGATGCGCGTCCCAAACAACCTTGTAACCTCTCCGTCGATGTCTCTCGCATGCTCTGACGGGGGGAGGGGGGAGCGCTCAGTCGAGTTAATTGAGGGGGACAAATGATTTACATGAAATTATTGAGGACGACACATCTAACTGCCTCGCTTCAAAATTACACCTTACAGTTACAATTAAGGGTTAAACTGTGAGTTAAAAAAGGATTCCTACTGTAGCCGGCGTCTCTCGCTTCTCATAATTTCAACCATCATTACGCATTTTTCTTTAAACCTGTGATTTTCTGTACATTTGCACTGCCGGAAAGTTTCCTTGAAGAAAAAGCACAACTAAATGTATGAGTAATGAAAGCTGAATGGCACCGAGGACTGTATATCACTGACATTTCAAGGGTATTATCAAAGGCTAATGCACATTTCATATACTGATCACACTTATAGACAAAAATCCATTCAGTGACCTTTGTCATGCACCTTCCTCCCCCTCCTCTCCTGCCACTTTGTCCATAATCTGTGGGCTTTAAAGCAGCAGTAATCTTTAAGAAAGTACACATCTGTTAGTCCGACTGCAGGGACGAATCACAACGCATGTGGGCGTGACTGACAGGACGGTAGCTGGCCCCTCAAAAGCCTGCTCAGTTGGTTATATAAGTCTTACACAGCAGAGGTTTCTCTCAGAACAATTAAAGAGCAAGTGGGCTGTGACATATTCTGATTATCTCTGACAATATCTTACTGGTAGCCAACTGCAAACACTGACAATTTGTCAGACTGCCCTGTTCAGCAGCCTGTCACAAAGCACCAGAAATATAATTCACGAATCGTCCATTGACACTTTGATTATATCCTTACAAATTATGTTGTCAGAAGTTAAAATAATAATTACTGGGTTTGACTTTTATAGTCTTTTTTTTTTTTTTTTAAACCAAGAATGTGCTAAATGTAATTTCGGTCGACCTTGTAATACTAAAATCTGCAGCTGTGATATGTAGGATACAAAATATTTTCATGATTTTGCAGAGGTTTAAGCTTCCTTGTCGCTAATTAGCACTGAATTAGTATTCTGTATGATCATTAAAATGCAAGCAACTGCGAAGTCTTTTGAAAGTTGCCAATTAGCCTATATATTTCTGCTTTAATAAAGGATTTCAGATTACTTTCATTCGACTCGCACAGTGCTCCCGACCTATTTTTTAAAGAACAGGTGGAAACTCTGTAAATTGGTTTCAAATCTTATTTTGTGATCTTTGAACCTGGGGAAATTGAAAATCGTTCTGCAAATGGAAACATACACACAGTACACACAACATAAGATCACCGTTCTAATATTGACTTGCAGGCCCTTTGTGCACAATTGGCTCAAGGCTCGAACAGCCCTCCTCTTTAGATTTATTTCTGTGACGTCCTTTAATCTTCTCCCCTTCATCTGCATCTGTTATTAAGGAGATAAATGGATCCCATAGATTAAATAAATGAAAGATCGCAGCGTTGCTGGAAATGCACTGTGTATTCTGAAATTAAATCACTGTTTTTCATTTGACTCCGCAGCCTCACTAAACAACATCACAATCTAATACAAGCTGGACCCGTTTCAAAGCAGTGCACCTAATATACCGCAGGATCACAGTTAACAGTGAAAGCACTGAAAGTGAAATTTTTGCAGCGATAAGTAGACAAGTGTAACCCAACATGTGGGCCCGGAGCTGTAATGAGTTTAAGTCCCTTTCTGGCCGGCTGTGCTGTCTCATTGTTTGATAGCAGTGTTATCCACACTCACTTACCCTTTCTCTTAGGCACTGTGGGGCCTCGGGGACTCCGTTCGTTTTGTGTGTTTACCAATTCCCACAACCTAGCCGGGACTCTTGGGGCATCTCTTGGAAATTACATTCCGTAAGGTCCCCGAGACTATTTAGCTGGCTGGGTGGTAATAATTGCACGGCAGGAAAAAAAATCAGAAGTACAACTTTTCACACATGGTCCATGCAATGCTACTCAATGCTGGATGGAAATGTCCGCGGTGGAACAGAGTTAAACGTCACGGGCACATTCGATTGCGTTCCTGTGTTTGTGTTGGGGATACTGCGGCCTCACGGGGGTGGATTTAAAGTTTAACGAATCTGATTCATGAGGGAAGAATTAAAAGACAAGTGATTTCATGCTAACTCAGCTATCAAGATTCGAGCTAGCAGCACATATAGCATAAAGTTAAACTTGCAGTCATTAATTTTCCACTGCAAGGCGACAAGCTGTGAACATCATCAGGATCATCCCTTTGAAGCTAAAGGCGAGCTCGTTAGCAGCAGATACAAAGCAACGCTAGCATTCATTTAGAGTCTTGTTTCTTGATGAAACTAAGTCCAATATTCACTCTCATTTTAGCTGTTTTGCTTTCAATGAACCTAGAATGATGACATGTGGCGTAAATATGGACATAGCTGCGAAATACTACATTCAAAAGCTAGCTTCTTTTCTTTCTGTAACTAAACAATTTACTTGCTCATCCAGCAGACACTCCACTGGTGATATTTACATTCACACAGAGTTGTGTTTCTTGCCATGTAAGTCCAAAATTCACTTTCCTTTGTGTTTTTGCTTCTCCAACTCCTGAGGGAAATTTCTGGGTTACGCTGCTAAATTTTCCACTGTCTCCACAAGCTAGCTGCTAACTTTGTCTATCTTCAGTGCAAGGCAGGTAGCTCATGGTACATTTATGTGCTATGTTGCCTCAAATGGTACTTTTGAGAGAGAAAATAGGCTGAGACATGCTAACGCACTTCGTAGAGTTGAGGGGAAGGAAGCTATACAGGATAGAAGGGTCAGTGCATCATTATACCAATGTTTTCATGCTCATCTTTGTGCCAGACTTTGGTGCCATTTCTATTAAAGCCTATGGGAGATGCAAGGAGAAGCATGTTAAAACCAACATGTCTTTCATGTGAGTTGTATCCAAGGTGATTTCAGGCCCAAAATTGCCAATTGGCAAATTAAGGAAAATACTGAGAAAAAAAATATGCATTCTTCATTCCTTGTGGCTTCCTTTTATTTTATTCCAGAGTCTGCTTTATGATGATTGACAGGGCCAATAATAGGTAATGCTATGGGAATGCCACCTACTCAAATAAGACATTTACAAACCTCCTCTGATTATTAATTGTGCATTGGTAGGGGGTATAAACTAACCCTTAGCTATAAAACAGCAAGGGCATAACTTTTAGTCCCATCAGAAACTTTTCATCAGAAAAGAATTTGATCAGCAGAAAATAATGTAGCATAATCATGAAGTAAGCAATCTCTGCTGTGTGCATGGAAGGTACCACAATCCCATTTGTCTGGTGCACTGCTGCAGCTGATCTACGTAACGCCTGGTCACCGTATCAGAATCTGTAGCTTGCATTACATATTTTTCAGGTATATCATCTAACCTCAATCACATATGTGTAATAAGATCTAGTCTGCTATAACATTAACATAACTTGCATGCAAAAATGATTGAATTAACATACAAATTAAACAAAATGTGCCTTGAAAACATACGAAACATACCGGTTCGTCCACCACCCAGACTGATAACCTGTGAACCTGAGAGGGGAGAGACGGAGTGGTCTGCCCATCCACCACATCGCTAACTGCCCGGAGAGCTTTCAAGTGTGGCACCAGTGTGCCACACAGCGAGGTAATGATCATCTCCTTCGTTTATAGCTTCCTTGGTTGAGGGGAACCTCAGAGGAGGGTGGGTTTCATCGCGACGAGGAGCAGCTTTCACAAGTAGTAATTTTACCTGTTGTTAATGTAAAGATATCGATGAGAACAGCTCTAGTGTGACATTTGGAGTTTATATACATTATACATTACCATCACAAACCTAAAAGACCCTGACACCCTGCATTTGTAAGGGCGAATATGTTTCCCCACCTAAATGTAGACAGCTGAATGGCCAACTTAATCTTTGGACTCCACCACATTTCTTCATATGAAATGCCAAATGTCTGTCTATTTGACCTATCTCCCCACTCTGAAGAACACAATGACTGACTGACTGCTGGAGCCAAAGGTAAAGAAAGAGTGTCAGGAGAGGGAGGGGAGAGGCCGATAGAGCGAAAGGCCATTATTAGACTCATTCTGCATTTTTGGTGCGGAGCGACTCTGGAAATTGGAATTGTGCGACCTGCCAGCGACCGATAGGAGCCCTTTTCGGGAAATAAATAAACCAAAAATAAATAGATAACTCGGGTTATTTTTAAATTAAAACAATCAATCAAAAGGAGGGGGAGAGTGCGCTGAGGCTGCCCATTAAGACAGTGCTGGGGTTGTTATTTCCGCACCTGTGGAAGGGCATAGCTCAGGCGGGTGAGCAAAGCTGAATATGAATGCAGTCAAACATACCGGACACTAGCCATTATCTGCTTCCAGCACATACACATACACAGTGCACTGGCTGCTGGGGGAGCTCTTTTAATCTCAAGGCTGTAAATGTCTCCACTCGCCGTGACATGCTGAAGACATACATCATGAATTATGCCCCATACCTCAACGCAGGTTGCTGTGGTGTATTTTTATCCTTCGCCCAACTCAGCTTGCGAGATTTCTTGTCATATTTACTCACTTATATGAAGCCATTTTCCAATAAGCAACGTGACACTGATGCGGGCGTCGACGCTGGATTTTAAATAAGGTTTATTGGAACACCTTTAAGCTTCCCTCTGTGGAAAATGTGTATTACAGACAGGCTGAAGGGTGGTGGGATCAATTCTCCCAGATAAAGCTGCATCTACTTTGCTATAATGGAGTCCCATGTGTGACCTTATCACCCTGTCACACATTCGCCATAACAAGGCGGTTGATGTTATTGTAAACAACTGATATTGTTAGTCCCCTCAGCCTCCTGTCCTCTCCATTCAGCACAGGCCTAATTAAGGCTGGATTTAGATGGTGGCATTTGGGTTTGTGTGGGCTGAGCGATGCTTTCTGGTAAATGACCACATTAACGTGATGATTCCTCTCTCTGTCTTTAGCCCCCCTCCCTTCATCCTCACCCCGCTCTCCCTTCCTCTCGGCGCTCTTTCTATTTCCCACCATGGCTGCGATTCAGCCAGTGATCCATGCAGATGTGAGGGGGCCCCCACGCCGCGGCCTGTCTAATTGTTATCATATTTTGTCATCTGCGGCCTGTTATTTTAGCCAGCGGTTTGGGACGCATATAAATACCGGCTGACGTTTATTGAATGTCAAAGGCCACTGGGCGGCTGATTGATTTTGACCCCTTTTCAGTGATGTCAGAATGTGATTTGTTGCCACATCATGGCAATCTTAAAAAGCTATTTTCTCCGCCAGTGGAAATACGAACTATCACTCTGAGAGGAAAGCGAGACTTGAATAACTGCGGAATTAAGATTAATGGGCATTTTAGGAAGCCTGCCAGAAACTATGAAGATATTTTTTTTGGATACATTTAAAATAGAAAAGGGAATGTCACAGACGGGAATAATTAAGATTTTGGGTAAAACTTCTTAGAAAGGGCAAGGTCTTTGTATTTTCAAAGGTGTGTGTTCATGCATGTAATAATGGCAATCTGGGGCTTGCAGCACATAAAATAACAGCCATGTGGATTAATATCCAAATCTGTGTTGTGCTTTATGCTTTCCTGGTTAAAATTAGAATATTCAGCGCAGTGAATGTAAATATCAGCACCATTAATATTTCATCATCAACCTTCGAGACGTCTTTTTAATAATAGGTCTCTATAAATAATCTGAACCACAAATATTCAGGTCACGTGAACGTTTTGATAACTTAACAAAAGTTGCACTTTGCCTTGTGGACTTTTATTGCAGACTGTGTGCGTTGGTAAAGTTTAATATCTGAAAAGCTAAATCCGCTGCATTCGTGTTACTTTTAATATCTAGTTGATGAAATGTTTTTGCTTGTGAGAAACTGACAGTGGCATCATAATTATTTCATTTGGTAGATCAGGGCATGTAAGGGACTGCAGGCAGACACAAGCCCGATTTCAACCCAGAACTGGTTGCTTCTGGCGAATGTTGGCTGTAGTTTGACGTTCAGTTGCAGGGGCGTCACAACACCTGATTAGTTGTCCATACAATCAACAATGTGGCTTTTGGAGCACCGGATGGATTTCTGGCATCTCAGATATATCAGCCAGCTGTGTAGCAGTTTGAGCAGCTCTGATTTCCCACATGGCTGCATGGCCGACCCTTTGAAAACTGTTTGAATTTTGTCGGAGTAGTACTTAACATGCAGCAAACCGTAGTCTCTATTTGTTGCCATTTCTCGGTCTACATGGTCATATTTTTCCTCTTGTTTTAAGGTTAAAGTAGAATTTCTCAAAGTTACACCGCCCACCACCCCTGTTTGACTAAATATTTGATAGAATTGCCAATGGACAAAACCAAGGTTATGATTTGTGTGAACACCTGCGTTGGGACAGGTGGATTGCTCTGTAAAGCAGGAGGGTAAAAGTCTTTCGTTTTGATCAAACAACAAGATGATAGAAAACACACAGTGTATAGCTAGCTTCAGAAGCTCCAGAAGAGATGCAAGGTGAGCCAAAGTGGAGAGTTCTCTGCTACGCTGATGATGATTTGTTTTATTGTCTATATTTATTATATATTGTCTACCTTTTTTATGGCAAATATAAAACCTGAACTGGCAAAATCAGTACAAGTATGGGCTGGCCAGCGCCACAGGAGGCCTACCACCCACATTGGCTACCATTACACTGACCTTGTATTGGAGGCTTTCATGTCACTCTGGTGGCTGCAGGTGAATTATATGCACCGGCCAGAGAAACAGGGCACAATCCTGACGCAATAACAAGGACGCTGTTGCATCAATTATGCAACATGTAGGTCCAAGCGCTTAAGTTATGAGTAGGGAGGTAGGCACTATAGCCTGTTTTAATAGCATATTTTTACATGTTTCTAGTATACATAAGACAGCTTTCATATTGTCAAGTGTGTGCAAGGGAGAACAGAAAATACGATAATTCAACTCCCTGTTCCTGTATGGTCTGACAGAGGCTTGTGATAAGGATTTCTATTCTAGTGCTGCACACTGACCACTCAGTCCATCAAAAGGTGAATCAACAGTGAAACTGTGTTTTCTTTATGACAGCTGTTGGAAAAAGCTTCTGCTTGCGAATCGCTGAGAGACACAACTGCAGAAAGGTCCATCAGGACTCTGGACAGCTTTGTTTCTCCAACTTTGTTTCCTTTCAGCTTTTTGCCTTTGAAAATATCATTAAGGCCAATCAATTGTGCAGCACAGTGGCAAACATAAGATACCACAAACTCTGGCAAGCTATTACCTGCTCATCCACCCACGCTGTCTGTCTTATTACTTCTTTCTGCGGACAGCAATATAAAGGAAACACCAAATGACATTTTAGAATACAGATTAATGAGCGCCGGGTGTTGGAGGAAGTGAAGATGCACGACAGAGGTCAAGCATGTCATGAAGGACCTTAAATTCAGTGGTTTCCAAGAGGTAGAGCTGCGTGTGTGTGGATGTGTGTTGACGTTCCAAGCAGACTCTTTAAAAAGCTTTCAAAATTTATTTACCATCTGCCATGTTTTTCAGTAGGCATTGCCTTTTGATTTAATATCAGCTGTTGTTGTTTGGTTCAGTGTTTTTTATAGCTGCAATTTAATGACTGATATGTAGAATATACAATATATCCTTTTATTACTAATATTTACACTGACCTTTATTGAAATGTAAGATCTTTACAGCGCGTGAGGAATCACTGATGCTTATCTGGAATAAACACTTTCGTGCAGTTTTCGCGGAAGCGTAAATGCTTTCTGATCAGCCTCTTCCTTGTTTGTGCTAGTTAGTTAAATCAGCTGGTGTGTGAACGTGTTAAGAGCTCACAAAACATTTCTTCAAGTGTGAATAATTAAGTGCGGCTGTCTTATTAGTGCCGACACACGATGTCAATTAGCCTCTGAGCATGACAGTCGAGAGATTTGGACTTCGCTCTTCTCGTGTGTTTGTGGTTGTCCATGCTGTTGCTAATGTTTTATCAGCAAGTCTGTGTGTGCATGGTTATGCCTGATAATGGCCCGAGCAGTAGTAGTACAAAAAAAAACAAACAAAAAAAACACATTCAGCCAGGAATATTTAACATTCTTCTCCAACCTTGCGTCTGAATCACAGCTTCCTCAGATAGTCAGCTCTAGCAGAGAACACTGCTTTCATTGCTCCAAAAACCGGGCCCCGCCTCCACCTGTACCCAGTGTAGGTGTGATATGAGGGCCATCTCTGGGGTACGCAGCGAGACGAGAGACAGCCCAGTTGTGCTCGGGAGTCTGCTCCCTCTTCTAACTGTAGAAAGAAACCGTTATACTCTGCAGAGCAGGATGAAAATAGACACGTGCTAGACAGGAACACTTTAATCTTTTCCTCTCTCCCTCTCTCCTCACTCCTTCTGCCACTGTCACACAGCCGAACAATGTCTTGGGGTATGCGAGTATGGGATTTGAAAACCTATATCTGCTCTGCGAGACAGAACCGGATCCCCGCTCTTCTTTTGTGTTGCGCTGTAGTCATAAATTTTGCATGCGGGAGCGCGGGGGAGCGCTGCTTACTGAGCGGGCCTCGGCAGGCTGCGTGCTGCGCCAGGAGAGGACGGCCGGGGCCGCTATTAAATAGCACCACAGTGGTTCTCAGGCTGCTCTGGGGGTGGGGTTGGGTGGGGGGGTGTTTCTGTGGGAGGCGATTGGTGTGCGGCGAGGAGAGTGACCACGTGCAATCTGTTCAGCACAGCGGCGCTGGAGGTGCAAGCCGAAGCCTTGTTTGGTATTCAAAGCAGCGGGCTTTAATGCATTGATCCATGAAGGGACGGGCTGCACAGACAGAGTAGCACATGACTTTAAATCCACAGCCGGCAAGCTATTAGGTGGTAATAACACTGACCGAAGAGGTGCATATGTCTACATACAAAGAGCCTCTTCACAGGATGTGTGCGTTTGTATTCCTAGCCTTAAACACGCGTACGAACACAAGTGCAACCTGCATGCATAAATATGTGCTGCTGCATGTGTGCTTGCTTCTGACTAGACGCATACAGACACACTCAAGAGCCAGGAGGAGAGGGTGTCGTTGTTGTCATTGTTTTGATTGTTAGGGGTGGTGGTGGGGTGGTGGGGGCTCTCATTTGTGCTGCTGTAAAATTAAATACTTAGTTGAATGCGAACGAGTTAAAGATTCATGAGAAAAACTACCTTCCACTGCTTTCTCTGCTGGTTTCAACTGACATCCCTCCCACACAATCTCTCTCTTTGCTACTATCTCACAGGCACTGACCATAATCAAAGCTCTTCTTCTTCTTCCCTGTCTTGCACATGTGCACACACACACACACACACACACACACACACACACACACAAACACACCAAACTCCCGTCCACCTTTCAAAAACAGAAGAAAGACGAGAGAGCAAGAGGTGAGAGAAGACGGTCATAATATTCCGTGTGATGCTGCCTTCACATCTTTGCCCTCCCTTCCACCAGCCTCCCACGGGATCATGGGAAATAAATGATGGCGCTTCTCTTTGCAATGGTTTACACATGATCGAAGGTGATGTCAACCCTTCGGCTGGTGAGGGGAGACTTCGGTCGTCCGTGGATTAGTGTGCCAGGCTGGGCGTCTTAGTTTATGAGCGGCTCGGAAAAATGCCCCATTTTTTGGCCACAAATTACCTCCTGGCTCCCCCCTCCTCCCACCCGTACTGGCCCGGCTGGATTTATAGCACCCAGCCAGCACCTGACACCAAGAATTTACTTAGGAGGGCTCAGTTTCTCTCTCTGGCTCAGTTGAAAAAAAGGTTTGAGTGTAATTGTGTGTGTGGAGAACAGAGGCAGGCAGACAGCAGTGCTTACACATGTGTACTTGCAGGGTTTGAGATCCATGTGGTCAAACATACAGAGAGCCTATTTACAGCTGCTTTTAATGTAACCATACGCGCCATCTGACATAACAAGCAGCCCAATCACGCTCTTGGTACCGTGGTGTTCTTGCGTTGTGCTTTCTGCCTGCGCTGAGATCGTTTTTCACTTTGCAAAGCACAGAGAAGGAACGGAGGTGGAGACAATTAAAAATAAACATGGTGGGTTCATAAGTAGTACAGTGAAGACGTGACACCGTCAGGTCCGACTTTATTGTGACGGCTCTGTGTGAGTGTGTGTGCAAGTCGCATTTGGACCTGACAGGATGAAGCATTTTAAATCAGCCAATTAATGTGCGCCAAATTAGCGAAGCAGCATAAAACATGGTCGCATTTAAAATTGCATAGATTGTTTAGTGTATAGTTCCTACTGTACTTTGCTAGAGTATTTAATTATGCTTGTTGCCATGGACACATGGAATTAAATAAAAACCATATTTAAGGTACCTCTTCCTTGATGCAGATTCTGCAGCTGCATTGCATGAAGCAAGCTGATGTTCTTCAGTTATTACCTGAACTGGGAGATGGCGATGACCCCTTTGCATATTTTATGATAGTATTTGCTTAAACAAATAAAAGTATGCTGAGCACAATTACCAGTGCCGTGTATATTTGTCATGGTTAGAGACAAAGAGGAAATACACCGAAGATTGTGTCATGTACCTTGTGAGTCATGCTGTTTCACACTGGGATCCGGCTTCTTTTTAGTCTTTTAAAGCCTAAAGGTACAGTACGCAGGAACTGTTAGTTACTGTTTATTAGCATGCAGGAACATCACATTTGTTGTAATATAAAAGCAGATACTAGCAAGCTAACAAAGCTAACTGCAGGCTCCTACCTGTTCAACCCCTTCCTCTCCTTCAGCTAACCCCACATTCACTCTCACCATAGTTTCTGCCATTTTCATGGCTTCCTCTTGACTGTGTTGTGCTTACAGTGTAGCACCTGGTGGCTTAATGACATTGTAGCCTCATGTGTGAGCCGTTTTTGGCTGACACACCCTCTGCCCAAAGGTTGCAGCCCAGAAACGCCTCAAACGCAGTGAAATAAGAACAAAATGAGAAAATGCAGGCAGCGGGCAGCATTTCTGCATTTTTTTTTTGAGTCTATGCATTGTTTTTTTTTTCTTGCACACTATACACTCTGCCCACCTAAAAAGCGTGCCATTCCTGCACCCACTGTTTTCTATATAAGCCCACACACCAGGACATACCACTGTCCTATTTCCAAGTCTCCTCAAAACCAGCAGTTTTATTACATTTGCTCTCCGGCTCAGGACCCTACACCCTCTGTACCTTCACTTCTGCTGGCTTTATGATGTGTCCAGTGTGTGCAGTTGAAATGGCGAGACCTCGACTCAATTATCTTTTATGATTTGTCCATTAAGGGCAACAAAACAGTCATTATAGCATTGTGACAATTAGATTGAATTCAGCTTCATGTTACACAGATGGGACATATTTGCACATATGTATTACCTCATAAAAAAAAAACACAGCAACAAATCAGCAACACCGTGGCACATACTGCTGGACATTGCTTCCTCCTACATCAGTCCTTATTTACGCGTGATGAATTGCACAAGCTAATACATGACTTTCAAATTATTCTTCCAATTTCCAAACAATTACAGCATTTTGCAGCACGACAGGGGCTTGTCTATGATAAATGCTCGGCTCGGGGCAATTTGCAATGACCTGACTGGCATTTTGTGCATTGCAGGAGCAATCAGACGTGTTTTGAAATCACACGCTGTCACAGCCCGCCTCTTAGACTGCAATAAAAACGTGAGACACGCGGGTGAACTAAATAACAAAGTAATTTTTACTCACATACAGCTACATGCACACACACATGCCATGCAGGGAGGTGATGATCCCACAGGTGTCTGTGTGCTATCTTCTCCGTTTCCGTTGTCAGCAGACAGGCTCTGCTCCGTTGCTTTTTGTCACGCACACTGACCCTCTTTGTCTTCCCCTAAGCCTCACACTCAGCCCTGCTCCTCTGGTCACACTAAAAGGCAACAGTATGTTTGTCTCACCCTCTGTTTCTGTCTGTCAGACAGGCATCCACACACACACACACACACACACACACACACACACACACACACAGCTGGGCGACAAACTTAAGGAAGAACCTGAAGAAATGAGTGGAGAAGAAAATGTGGCTGCTTCTGCACGGGTGCACTGCGCAGTACAGGTAAGCAATTAACATCCAATCATGCTTCCTGGCATGCATGAAAATGCAGAGCAGGCCCAGTTTATTTTGATTTTCTTTCAAGATGGTGAGAGGAAAAGATCTAAGTGTCTTTGAAAGAGGGTTCATTGTTGGGGCAGGAGCTTCAGTCACATCGACTGCTCAGCTGGCTCACGTTTCAACAGGAAGAGTGACTGAGGTGACATCTGCATTCAGATCTGTGGGAGCGACGTCGGTAAATAGGATCAGAAAGTCTAGCCGACAGCACACATTTGATGACCGCGACGCTTGTGCGAAACATTAAGGAGAAACAGAAGCGCGGCTCCTCCTCAGGTGACTGAGGATGTCAGGACGTGATCAGGCTGTCGGCAAGAAAAGCCCATCGACAGTCACACGGAGAGGGATGTTGTAGAAGGCTTGTCATTACAAAGATGAATTCACATTTGAGAGCTCAGCGGTGCAAAAGCCATCAGCGCTGGTCTATAGAGATGTGGGGAAAAAAGTGGTCAGATGAGTCATCCTTCACCATATTCTCCACATCATGAGCGTGAGTGCATGTGCGGTGCACCAAGAGAGCGGTACAGGCCTGAAGGCTTGACCCCTGCAGTGAGGGGATCTAGTGGATCTGTTGTGCTGCATGATTTGGGTCCACTTGTCCCCTTAGAGGGAACAAAGTTGCTGTTCTCCTCTGATGAAACATGTCTAACATGCCAATGCTCCATCCAGAAGGCATGAGGGGTCACTGAATGGTTTGATGAGTCTGAAAAATTAGGTGAATCATATGCTGTGGCCTTCTCAGTTGAACACCTGCGGGAGATTCTGTTAGACAACGCTCTCCATCACCATCATCAAAACACCAATTGAGGGAATATCTTCTGGAAGAATGGTGTTTCATCCCTCCAGTAGAGTTCCAGAGACTTGTAGAATCAATGCCACTGAAGCTGTTCTGGCGGCCGAACTGTTGGGTTTATCTTTAATTGGTCAGCTGTCTGGATGTCACTCTCTCGTAGTCCTGCATGACAACTAAGAAGTAATCCTAGTCGTCCACGTTGCCGTGGCTGGCCAGCAGGTCGTGGATGGCGCTGCAGTCGTTGAACAGCCACCTTTGTGCTTGGAGTTGCTGAGGAAGTGGCGAAACTCCTCGCGGGTCTCCTGGAAGATGATGCTGTTGCCATCGCTCTCCGGCTGGCCCAGCCGGTTCAGGTAGAGCTCGGCTAGCCAGGTGACCAGCAAGGTGATCTTCGTTCTCTCATTCTGTTTCAGATTATTTAATTTCTTCAATGAGAACCCCTTTAGTGCTTCTACTTGTTTGGCTTAGATGAACTTGAGTGCTGTCTCTTCAAAGTGGTCCTGCGTCAGTGCACAGCGCTTGGCACTCTCGAGGTATCGCTTGCTCTGGAAGCAGTGCTCAGCCTCCTTGGCCAGCACCATGTCCATGCATTCCGGCCGGTCACATAGGTGCTCCTTGGCCAGATCAAATTTATTCATGCTCATTTACATCTGCCAGACATGTGAGAGCTTTCTCATACAATGCGCAGTCTTCTTGATCAACAGGTGAGCCCAGATGTGCAGCTTGGAAACTACAAACAAACTGAGAAAAAGTTAGATCCACTTGTGCCAAAGCTCGGTAAAAATAGAAAGTGACGACACTTGTTTACATGTTCGGAGCTTGTGATAGTAAAGTATGTCTCAGTTGTGAGCAATTTTCTTTTTCCTTTTAGCGTATTTAACGTTAGAGGAGATCCAGGCAGAGGTGAGGAGAGGCGCTGACAAAAGGATGAAAGTGCTAATAAAAAAGGAGGAGAAAAAAGAGAGCTGTACCTTCTTCATTGCTCCCAGTATGTTTATTAAAACTCTTCTTTCACTCTACGAACGCGCTGGGAGTAGAGAAGTCGGCGTGACACAGCGGCAGCAGTCTCTTTCTTTCAGCCCCCGAAACTATGCTACCTTCAATCAAATGGCACAAAAGCAGACAGTAAAAAGGATAAAGTCAGAGATGGAAATCCATTCTCCATTCACTATGCACAGCCCGTAGACAGGGGAGGTGCTTGACTTCAGTTCAAGGATTCTCTGCAGACGTTTTGTGAGAAGTTGCTCCATTTTCCCATCCATAATCCTTATCTTCCTATTAGGAGAAACAATTTATTAAGATTAGATGAAACTTTAATGATCCCTGTCGGGAAAAATGGGTCGATGCGCCGCAGCGAAAAGTAAAGTGACAAGAGAACACGCTGGATTTCATACAAGAAAAAGAGCATATTGAAAATAATCGAACAAATAGAACATTCAAGTTAAGAAACAACGTTTGATTGCCATGCATGGCTGAAACTTGTGGCACCAGACAAGTGAATTTAAATTGTGCGCACTGGCTTTGGGTGTGTTTGTAGAAAATACATGATTCTGAATCAGAAAATGAAAATTTATGCACAGTTAGTTCGACCTTTCAAATAATGTACAGGTCTTGACTTTGAATTGGCACAGGAGACACAAAATATTGCATTTATTGTTTGTTTCTCAAGATAAGGTTAATAAAAAGCCTCAGCAGTGATCGATCTCATTTCAGTTATCATAGTCACACTGCATTAAAGATATACTCGTGAATATGTGGGGTCCGCGGGAATGGCGAACCCCAAAACAAAGAATGAAAACTGTCATGTAAAGAGGTATTTACAGAATGTGAATACATGCAATGCAGACCATAGACAGTATCAAAGATGAGGCTGGAATTCATGAAAATCTTATTACAGCTTTAAATCGCCGGAAGCTATTTTGTGTTAAGAACGCCTGCTGCAAACGCCTGCAGACGCTGAAAGCCGATGCTTGAGGATTTGTTGTAAATCCAAAGGTGGGATTGGCAGTGTTGGAGAAATCAGCAAGAGTAGGTCAGATTCTGCTGATTTAAATGGTGAAGTGAAAAGAAAAACCTGCATAAATGAGCAGAAAAACAGAACAAATGGGGATACTTCCACACAGAGCAGAAGGGATTACTGATTGGGATGAAAAGATGTGACTCATACGCCTTGGCCTTCAGATCTCAACCTCTCATCGAACACCTGTGTGAGATTCATGCATCAAAGCACTAACTGAGGGAATGTATCTGGCAGAACTTCCTCCAGTAGAGAACCAGAGACTTGTAGAACCTATGCCAAGTAAAAATGAAGCTGTGCCGGTCACTGTTTTTTCAATTTGACTCTCCATCTGTGTGTGCTGCTTGCATGTTTTATATCACCCCAAGACCATTCTTCAGTCTTTTCAGCAGCAGTATCTGCACCATAAACTATTAATATCTGTATGTCTGTGCTCCTGCATAGTTGTAATTTTGTAAAATATCCTCTTAACAACAGAAAATGTCAACAACATTAATCTCAACATTTTAACAAAATATTTGATTCCAGAGGCTTGGTGATACAGTGGCTATTGTTGCGGGGCTAGCTGGTGAACATACTGTAGCTGGCGAGCTAGCGGCTAAGCTGCTACCCAGCCAGTCAGTCACAGCAGCTTGAGCTTCTTTATATTCTCTGAAATACATCATTTAATGTAACAAAGAGTTGGATTTTTGGGCTATTTTAATTTACTTTGTCTGACTTGTTCCTTGTAACTAGAAGATACTGTTGTAATGTTGCATGAAGAGACTCTTTTTTTATTTCTCTTGAGTGGCAGCAAGCATAATAGTCAGTCAAGGTAACTACCCATAAAGCACTTCTCTGTGGCCGTGTGCAGGCACTTCATTCACACGCCAGGAGAGACTTCCTTCAACAAACCCGCTGGATTGCGTCACATGCCCGCAGGTTACCCACAAGGCCACCCTCCTTAGGATGTTCAGCTGGTAGGACACAGGTTCAGAGCATGAAAAACACTGCAGAGACAGAGAGATCCCTGTGCAGAGACTGTGCTAGTAAGAGAAGCTGATCAAAAAGTCTTTTTTTCCCCAATTTATCAGTCTACGGCACTTTTACCACCATGTTTTTTCCTGCTCTGCACCAAGATACGGTTGACTTTGAGAGGGCATAGAACTCACTGCCCCCACTGTTCTATAGATTCTTGTCTGATAACAGTCTGCAAACTATTCAACTCTTGATCAGTTTATACTCGGATAAAAGAGGGAGATGTTGCAACACAGCTTTGGCTGCAAGTTCAGCACTGGCTTGCTATTGGTCAACAATGCTAATTCCCGGGTCAAAGTTCACCAAAGTTAAATTTGACATGAAAAATTTGTGCAGATTTACTTTGCCCCCCATTGGAATGGACTCACTTTGCTGCAAAAATGCCAAATTCTTGTGCAACCAGGCCTTAATAATGGCTGACATGAAAAAAGGTGACGCAAAGAGATCTCGAAATCACCAAGTGCATAGAGAGACATGAGAAAGACTTCATCTATCACGTCTATCAATCTGCACCCATCTGTCCCTGCAGCACCCCCTGCGCCCTCCCCTCAGCAGCCTCTTCAGTGCCAGCTCATCCCTATCACACGGCTCCATCAGACGTCTACCACCGCTCGAGCGAGACGCCGTGCAGCTACCCAAGTGAACATAATCAATTCCTCCTTCGGCGGAGCACAATGCGACCGTTACAGCCCCTCACACTGCCATCCATCCCACCGCCGTTCGCCTCGGCAGCAGCCGGCTGTGCCACACAGATGGGCCTCTGCTCTGCCATGAAATGAGCTCGGTTAGTGCGAGCGCATGTGTGCCGTATACGCCGCGCATGTATGTGTTTTTGACTCGCAGCGGTGGCAGGTGAAGGTGATGACAGTGCGTGATATATTCCAGTGGGCAAGAGTCACCACGAGACAAACTAGTGTGATTTTGCATGGCGGTCTGTCAAACTGAAGGTCGCTCTGCTGTCTGGTTGTGTCAATCACTCGAACGCCACTAAAGAACAACAAGGATAATATTGATATTTTCGCAAGTTGTCGTGGTTTCCGGTTTTTCATCACGCTGTCAGCATAGCTGGAGAAATCAGGGCTTGTTTTCTTCCCTTCAGAAGAAACTGCTTGATGCTGTTTCATGCTACTGCTACCACAGCTTTTAAATTTTCCTGAGCTGGATAATCTATCATGGTAAATTTGCTTTTGTTCAAACTTCCCTTTTATTTTTTTTATTTCACTGTAGCCAAATTGATTGTTTTCATATCAGAGACTGCACATTGGACCAGCTGTTATTTCAGGCTCACTGGCTGAAGAGAAAAGTGAAAATTGTTCCTGTCACTATTGGAGTAGGAGTATTTGTGGGATGTTTTTTTTTTTCCACAATTCCTGATATTTCCTGTGATTTCCATATATGCTGGTTGCTTTCAATCATCAGAACAGACAGTATGAAACAGACGCACTAGGAAAAAAACATCCAAGCCTAACTTTGCAGAACATCCATGTCTTTTTGGTCTTTTTAAGCGTTCATGACCAAACACACTCAAAACTAATGACACTCCCATCAGAATTTTGCAGTACCCTGTGTTTAGTGCTGATTAGCAAACACTAGTATGCTAACACGCTGAACTAAGATGGTGACCATTAAGCATTACCTGCTAAACATCAGCTTTTCACAGTCATCGTGACCATGTTAGCATGCTGATGTTAGCATTTAGCTCAAACCATTGCTGTGCCACATAGCCTTTTTCCTGTGAAATGACATATAGTGCATGTTACATAGACCATAGAACGAGAAGTATAGCTATAAATTACATATTCTGAATAACGCTTATTGTATGTATCCTCAAATTTATGGAAAAACCTGAATAAATGAGTACAGGTGATGTGAATAATTCGTTGTGGCCTTCAGTCACCAGATCTGGACAAAAAATTAAATGGAGAAAGATGGTGACCACAAAAATGCAACCCAGCGGATCCACGAGGATCATTCATTTCCTGACTCTTCCGACACACATGAAACACAATCACATTCGCATGTTGCCTGACGGCTTGTGGCACTGCTGACACATGCGAGGCCTGTCACTTACACAGCAGATATCCTCTCCACACATAAATCAGCACTGTACTGTACTTTAACTTCCGCAGCCCCGGTAGACTCTCCACTCTGCGAAGGAAGGAGCGCTGTCACAGTTTTCTGAGGAGTGGGGAGTGCTGTGTAGTTATTTCTCTGTCCAGAAACTGATACATATAATTACGGCGGAGGAACGTAGGGTGGAATAGCGGGGTTTTTGACATGTCGGTGTTTACGCCGAACAGCTGCTGTCAGAGAGCAGGGAAACAAGGCGTGGTGTAAATAAGCACAGTGAAAATTAGTCGGCGGGATGCACTTTTTGGTTGTCTGAGGAGAGAAAATAGAATGAGACGAAGGAAATGAAATAAATGAAAGAAAGAAATTCATGCTTTAAGAAATGTGTTTATTCAACGGAGAACAGAAAACGAAGGAGGACCTTGAAACAACATGCTTCCTCATGTTTGGGAAAGCTCACTTGTGGAAAAACAGACAGCACCACAGAAAGCAATTCTCATTATTTAAGGGAAATTTTCACACATTTAAAGTCTTTTTCCGCCCCAAACTGGGTCTTATTCTGAAAAATAGACTCCAACAACTACATACATATGCATGAAGTCAAGCACAGCGAGCCTTGTCAAGCTTTTCATCCAATATCAAAGTTGCTATTAGAAATATTTTATGATAACAGTGACTTGACATGACGAACCCAGAGCTTTGCAGCAACTATTAGCTCATTGTTTTGTTCACCTTAATGTTTTGGTTCTTTCTTGCTGCTCTTAGGTTTAGTTTTGAATAAAAACAGCCCCTCTATAAACCCGCTGTACGCTACATGGCTAACGCTAAACGACACATGAAGTTAGCTAGCTGGTGACGCTAGCAACCAATGAGCCAGATTTCCTCCAGGACTTGGTGCAAAACTAGCTAAAAAAGAAAATACAGTTGTCTGGTGGACACAAACATGTGATGTTAATGTTGTTCTGCTGGGTGTGTAAGCAACTGTGTGCTAACAAGTTCAGTTTCAGAGGTAATGTTATGTCACTGTAGTGGTAGCCTGGTTGAAGCGCGTTACCAAAGAAATTAGCCCCTTGGATTACCTAGCTAACTGCAAATTAATCCATTTCTGCGGCAACCAGGGCCTGCTAACCAATGGCTGTCTTTTGGTCCGTACGTGCTGTCGCGTTTAGTCAGCTAATTTCGTTAGCTGGCAAGTTCTCCCAATTGTACATCCCCAGTTAGCTACAATAGCTAATCCACAGAGCAAATTTTTTTTGTTTGCATTCAGTTTGACTCTGACGCAAGCATCTAAAGTGGGTTATTTGTCTAAAAGGAGGCGACGAGTAAAAAGTTAGCATGACCCTATCAGTATTGCAATAATTAAGATAAAAAGCAGAATTTCTTTGGATTTTCCTGCTTTTCCACAGTGAAAATGTCTCATGTCAATGTCTCAGTCATTACCCACAAAAAAAAAGTAATACTAGAGGTTTGCCTGAAAACACAACGTACTGCATCTGTGTCAAAGATATTTAAATAAGGAACCCCTTGAACGTCTCAGTCAAAACTCTTACACTACACTTACGTTAGCTCATGCTCTCATTTCCTTACCACATTAAAAATTTAAGAACTCTACACTGTCGCAAAAAAAAAATCCAACCTTTGTTGAATACAGCAGAGGCTCAAGCCCCCAATTCATGCAACATATGACTTTAAAGTGCTTCTGTTGACACAGAACTCATTACGTGGGCTCACGCCAACGCACCACCTGACCTCATTGTTCCCTTTGTGTCCTCGCGCGCCCTCAGATTGCGGTCTGCTGGTTACCTGACTGACGCAGGAGGAAACCAGCAGGCAGCAGAGTGTTTTCCAGCCGTGCTTTCCATCTCTGGAATCGACTCTCCCTCCTGTGATTAGGGAAGCAAATTCTGTGGAAGCTTCAAAATCCAAACTCACAATTCATCTATTTTCACTTCCTGGCAGGGGAGTTGTACAGTTTCTCCTTCTACCTCAGCTCAGACGGCATTAATGTAGAAACCGACTGCTGGTAGCCCAGTCAGGGCTGCTGCCTGGTTACCATGAATCTGCTTTCTGTATGAGTGTACTTGAGCCTGAATGTATTTGTTCTGAGTGTGTGTGTGTGTGTGTGTGTGTGGTGCTTATCTTTTTCAGGCCTGACACAATTGTACCAGCAGCAGATACAGATGCTCCACACCTGCACCCAAAGTCGTATCTCTTTGTCATGACGTGTTTCTCTTTATGTAATCCATGCATGTTTTCTTATATATAGCATCGGCTACGTTTGTCTGTTTTATGGTTTTAACCTTTTATCTGCTGCACGCTCAGGTGGCCACATCAGACTTTGAACTGGTCTGTCTTCTTTTTTCTTTCCAAATACGAAAGCTTAGATGAGGGTTAAATGCTAGCGACAATTAGCAGACAATTAGGTACTACAGGATTACTTATGTCAAGCTACACGCTGTGCATTTTGTGCTCTACTTTGCTTCCTTGTGTTTTATGTTGCTGCACAGGCCGACTGCACTGCAGTGTTGTGTTTACAACAAAACAGTTTTATTTAATTGCCGAACTTTAATTCTAAATTGCAGTAGACATTATATAATATCCTGCAAGGGGTCCTCAGGCTCTGTAGAAGCAATGAGGGATTCAGCAGATGAAAAACTGAGACCGTCCCCGACATTAGGATGTATCAGAGCGACCCTGTCTCCTCCACTTTACATTTATATGCCACTAAATGGTTTTGCCTCATATATTTTAAAGGAAATGGAATTGCTGACTTGAGTTCGCTGGCAGTTTTTTTTTCCCCAGAAGTCTCGTCCTGCACGAAAGTCAGCGTGAGGAGATCAGGGTGGAGGGCGGGTCTGCAAAGCACAGGACTTTGACCCCAGAAACTGGAGTGCATTGTGTTCTGCATGTGGTTCGGTTCAGGCAACTAAAACACTTTGAGTGATGCCGTTAGCAACATTGTGGTTTTGGTTACGTGTGGAAGAAGCGAACCCGACATGTCGGTGAACATACTGCAGATGCATTCATTAAAAACATTTCCTCATGATGTTTCTCTCAAAATGTACCTGCTAGCAGTACATACGCTAATGGAATTTAAAGGAGACTTGACAGCTTTAGGCATTAGGCAGATGTACAGTTACTGTGGTTACATGCAGGGGTTGATATTGCAGATATGTCCAAATAAATGTAGTATTGATATCAACGCAAAAACAGTCATCTTAACGGATGAGTTCCCCTCCCCCTGCACCTTCTACCACGGCGCCACCCTTCGCCTCAACCATTTTATATTTCCAATAGGTGAGAACACGTCTGACATGGACATTTTCCTGTTCTGTGCTACATGTGTGGAACTCCAGACAACTGATTCTAAAGACATTGTCCAGAGCTCACGTGAAAAAACTTCTATTGATGTTTTATGATCAGATAAGTTCAGTCGAGTAATGCCACTACTGCAAATACCATTGCATTTAAGCACGGAAACTGAGATCTCCGTGTAATAATCCACTTGACACGCCAGGAAAACTCTCGCTTTTGCTGAAAATGAAGATGTACCTACACCTTTGATGGGGTGCAGCCACTTTGTTCCAATGATTTCACTGCATAAATTTGGAGCCGACCTGTTTGCTGTGCAGAAAACTAGTTCGTGAGGCTCGATCAGAATATTTGAACAGGAAGTGAAGCTACCGCCGCTGCGTCACGCGTGTGAATCGCACACAGCCCCACGCAGCCGGCCATGCGATCGAGCGGGACACATTCAGGATGTGTTTACGGTATCCTACAGGGGCAACTCCTGCTCGCAGAGAAGGTAAAGCGGAGATTTAGGAAAACAGTGGGAAAAGTTGAGTTCAAGACCTTCTTGTCACCGGAGCAGAAAGTTCTCAGGACGACTTATTCTGCCGCATAAAAGCCTGCTTTCTCCTATTGTGCTTCGAGACCGTCGCTCTCTCAGCGCACGCGAGTGACAGCTCTTTCACAACGGCTCCCTGCAAGAATGTAAACAGGGAGATATGTGACATTTTCAACGGTTTTACTGCATAATTACTTTCAGTTCAGTGCTCAAAGCCGCTGCCGCATCTTTGAGACTCTGCCATTTTATCTCCGGTTGCTTACATTTTGAAGTCCTGATGTGGTATCCATATCACAAGCAGCATGTTTAGCTGCACGCAGGCAGATAAATGCCTCCTCGGCTCGACTGTGATTTGTCAAAGCAATTTATGTTTCGGTGGGAGTCTACTCCTCCTCTTAAACAAGCCAAAGTACACAACAGCGAGTCTCCATTTTAAATAGATTCTGTCAGAAGTGCACTCCTCGACGTCGCACGGCGAGCTAAAGGATACGCCGGCGCTCGGGATCTTCTCTCTATGCCTCCATTAGCATTCTTCCTCACAGATTTCTCACACTGGAGAGGTGAATATAAAAGCTGAGGTTCGCAATATGCACAAACACAACATGCCAAAAATTCATAATGTGGGCTGTCTCTGATTAATCCTCATGTTGTGGCCAAATTTGCAACCAGCATTGTGTTGAAGGCCCCGATATGAGGAAGAAATGATTTCAGTTTGAGGCCGGCGACTGCCATTAATTTCTTCCAGCCCTTGTGTGCTAAAGGTAAGTATTAAAGATAAGTGGCTTAGCCTGATTACCGTTTAATAACTAAGAGGTGTCATAATTAAATTTCCATCAATCACGGTGCTGCGCCTCTAACAAATGTCTGAATCATCTGAATCATTATGCAAATTAATAAGTAATATTCTCAGAATAAATTGGGCTATTAACCAATGGTACATGCTCTATCTGGTTCAGCTCGGCGGCGCTGGGGTTGTGTGTGCACGGCGTGCCTAAAACACGCCCATGTGTGCAAATGTGTGCCGTGTAATTGCGGCGAGCACACCTTTAAGCTTTCCCCTCCTCTTCAGGAACAGGCTCGTCGCGCCAGCGAGCTGTGAATGTCAAACACGAGGAAAAAGGAATGCAGGCAAAGTAAATAACAGCGAGGAACATGGTCCCCTGCAACCTTTTCATTATGGAAAAAAAAAAAAAAGGCAAAGGGAGCGGAAAAAAAATAAAAAAATCAACTGAGCAAAACACCTACAGTCATTACAGCTGCAAAGTTAGAACACAGTTATTAGAGCTGAGAAAGTTTTGACGCTGCTGACTGAGGCTTCAGGAGCATGAAGGAAGGAAGAGTAGAGAGAGGAAAATAGGGCACGAAAATATCAATATGAGATATGAGCGATGGTGGGTGCTCCCTCCCTTTAAAATGCTGGTGGCGGGGGCCACTCAATATTCATCGATTAGAGACGCTGCGTCGGCGGGAGAGAGAGCTGACGTGTAGTGAGAAGGCTCCTCATCGAGTTCCTCTTGTTTTTCTAACCCTGCGAATTAGTTCTTTTGTCTACAAGGCAATTTATTTCGGAGATAAAACAGCCTGTGGTTAATCCAGATCCCGCCAGCGCCTTTTGCCTTTGTTTTTGTTTTGATTTTGTCTCTACTTATGCGCAGGGTGTAAATTAAGGTAAACTCATAGTCAGCCTGACCCTCATTGGTTCCGCACGTCGGCGTGGGACAGAGGAAGGCGGTGGATGTCTTAGCTGCTTCCAGCGATCCCTAATAACGTAGCCTCTGCTCTCGCTACGGCAGGTGAAGGCACCGCTACATCTCAGGTGTGACTCTCGCTCCCTCAATGTCCTTGTCTCTATTCTGTGCTTCAAAAGCCTCTTCAGCCCGCGCAGACATTAATATAAAGCCGCAATATTCAGCATCTGAAATCAGCGGGTAGCCTCTGCGAGAGAGATGGCGTTTAGCTCGGTCTTCCTTTGATTATCGCCGGATGTTAGCGCTTCAGCTAAGATCCTCAGCTGCCGCCCCCCCCAGCAATCTGCTGCTCTGCTTTGTGAGCGGCCCACAAAAATCATGCACGCGCCATAAGACCGAGCAGTATGGCCGCCGCCGCTCGCACACTGCTTTCCTTTGCGCCTCATCAGGCGCCACGTTTCAAAGCTTCCACATGAAAGGGGGGAACTTTCACACCTTCCACCTGCTTCTTCCCTCGCTCCCGCTCGCTTGCTCAGCATTATCTCTCCTGATTGCGCTCGTGCCATCTGCTGGATTAATTGATCAAAAAGGCCCCGAATGTTCCTCGATGTTTTGCTTGATTGAATTTGAGGACAGCCGGAGCCTTAGCGTCCCCCACCCCAACAAAAAAAACTTCCCGCCACCACTTTCACACTCTCCTCGTCTGCCTCCCCTTTGCTCTTCCTCCACCTTTTTCATTGTTGCTCTCTCTTTTATGTCCGTCTGTATTTTAACACCAACACACTCGGTGATATCCCAGATAGTATATCACACGGGAGGGAGAAACGAAATTTATGTTGTGGGGGGGGGGCAGCGGAAAATAAAAAAAGAAAACAGAAGTTTAAGTTTAGGAAAGTTTTAGATCTGAAACTTGAGGCAAACCCTTCAGAGATCAAACATGTTTTCTTTTTAAAAAACAGTTGTGCCACATTAGAGGCTGCTTGCTCTTTCCTGCGGAGCACACGCAGGGAACCCCTCTGGCCAATCAAAACGCCAATAAAAGTGCCCGAATCCACCAGCAGCTGGGACACCCGTGTGCTTGCGTATTGGCATGTGCGTTTGAGCATGCACCGCTTCCTTTCTTACAGCGCGCCATTGTAAGCGCGCCAGCGTGTGTGCGTGTCTAACAGTCAGGCTTTGTTAAAGGATTCGGCCCGATAGCCCTGCTGTGAGCATCCATGTAGCACAAGGCTCCGATATCAAACGGCAAGCGGACCTGAGGGTGAGCGCCGTGCTGAGCGAGCCCCAGACGCACAGAGTCAGATGTCATTAGATATGATTTACATTATGTCATAGATGCGTAGCTGGCATTCTCAGAGCGAAGTGGCAGAGATGAGTGAGCAGGTGGTGGTTTGCTGTCTTGTTCAAGGCAAGGACAAGTGGCTCTTATTTAATGTGCAACCTTGCTCGTGCACTCTTGAGAACTGAATTTGGAAGCATCAAGTGCTCAGGTATGAGGTGAACTCTTGCACCAAGGTTCACTTTGATACCTGAAATGTGCACATTCGCTCTCTTCTTTAAATAGTGGGAATGTATGCCAATCGCTAACGCTCTTTTCCACCCCTGGCCTGCATAGCATGAGAATGACAGGAAGTTGGAATTTTTTTCCCCATCACAAGCTAATATTTCAAGTTTTTTTTTAAATTTAGGTGCAGCCCTGGAACATATGTGCTTTGTTTCACGAGTATCTGCTACTCTGTTGGGGTGTAGATGTGTGGCGGGAGCGTTGCAGAGTCGTAATTAGTTGATTTGATGACAGTAAGTTTAGTTTAAGACTTCATCAAACTATCCTTGAGCAGCCACTTTGTCAGAAATGCAACAGAAAAGCAACTGGTGTTAACAACGCGGCCACACAATCCCATGTTTAATAAAGGAATTAGTCAATAATAATTGCAACCGCAGTCTGATTTCATGCAGCACATGATGCACGTAGTTTCCCACACTGTAAAGCTGGCCATGTGCAGCCTGTCGCCTCCAACTCTTCATCCAGCAGCTCACTGTCGCTGCTCCGTCTTGTTCCACTTCCCTTAAAAATATTAAAAATGACCTGCTGACAGAAAATGGAGAAAGCGACTGTCGTTTTGTGTTTTTGATGAATGGTTGCAGTCAGCTCTAACCTCTGCGATGAACACGCCGTGTTCCTTGTTGCCACGTCACAATCAAAGCCACCCTGCGTTTCACCCGTTGACCGCTTTTAATATGAAGCAGCAGATGCTTGGTTTGCATGAACACTTGTATAATAAAGCTCTGACATGATGTAATGAGAGCAAACAGTGAAGAGTGACTCTGCTGTCAATGAGATAAAATTGTGAGAGATTACGTGCATGCAACATGTTGCTGTGAATCCGTCATGCTTATGTAGGCAATCTGAATCTGAAGGAATGGCGGATTCTGTCACTACCAGTTAAAAACTTGAGCCAAACCCTAAATTGCAATAAAAATAAATACAATTTTGGTTGTGATCCTAATGCTATCTCATCAATAAGAACCATTTACTTTTGCAAGCTACATATCTCCAAGGCCATCTGGCAGGGCCGGTCTACGTCATGCATCAATGCAACAGCGTGTCGCGGAAGGCCGTGGGGTCAAGGGACGTGAGCGAACAGCGGAGCTGCGAGGAAAGCGAGTGATTTCAAACACTGCCCCGCTACACTTTAAAAAAAAAAAAAAAAAAGCTGAAAACCTTTCCGAACTGTTGGGAGTGCTTTCCAACAGGACGTCTTAAATGCCAGGTTTGTGTGAGTCAAACAGAGTCAAAAAGGTGATTTAATTCATTTCATTACGGCCTTGCGGGTCACACTCACGAAATTGGCCAAATTATGCAAGTACAGGAACCACAGACGTTGGTTGTTCACAGTCGGGAACCACTTGAGGAAGTGTGGCTTAAGTGCTTTGTTCAACATGACAATAATTGGTGTGGTTTGTGAAAAGTGCTTTTTCCAGGCTATGTCTACAGTAAACTGGCTACATTTCTTCCCATCTGTTTACCTTTGATTGAGCTTTTTGACTGAGTCTTGTCCATCTGTTCATCGTTGCTATCAGGTAGATCTTTATACGCTTGCAGATTCAGCTGAAATTGCCCCCTTTCCATCTAGCATGGACAGAGAAGTTCCTCCTTCTGTGTGTGTGTGGTTTTTTTTTTTTACATAAATGTCATTTTCAGTTTTTTTCTGCCTCAGGCTAGCCCCAGGTTGTATCCGCTCATGCATTACCATTACATCACATTAAGCATCCCTGTTTTTCCTGGCAAGCTTTGAAAGACCCAGAGGGCCATTAAATTACACTTACAGCTGTTCTTAAAGTATTTCCAGAATCCTCAAAGACCCTTCGAACCATCTACATGAAAGCATTTTAAATCTTTCGTCCGACAAAAAAGATTTTTAACAAGTTTTTAAAGCTGTGATCGTATTTCCTAATCCAGGTGGCAAGAAATGACACGCTGACATGACATGATGTGAGCTTGTTTTGTGAAACACAAACTAAATATTAACACATAAGTCTGGATGAAAATATTTAAAATTGTAAAAAAGATCAATATACCAATATAGCTGATAATAATTTTGGTTCATGTAGAAGTAGAGCAAGGAGATATCTCAGTTCTGGTTGTCATCTTTTTCTGGATTGGGCAACAGGTTAAAGTATTTCTTATTCTTAATTGTGCTGCCAAAAGAATCCTTTTAATCCAGATGGTTAAAAGAGTCATTGAGGATTCTCAAAATAACTTAGTAATTGATGATAAATTGATGAACCTTTCTCATTTTTTCAAAGATTGATGGGTTTTAACACCAAACCTTTGCAGCGAAGCTAAATCAGTCCGATTCTTGAATCAAAATGATCGCTTCTCAGCAACTTCAGTATCTCTTTAAACACAAAACTTGCCTAAAAGAGGACAAAGACAATCCCGCCCATTCGTGATCAGTCAAGCAGAATCAGAATATGTCGATGACGCCTTGTCTCTTTCTGAACTTTCTGTAAAAGTAACATCAGGCTGTCTAACGTCATGGGAATAACATATGCAAATTTTTATTTGGTTTGTCACTTCCTTTCAAGTGTTGCCAATAAAAGTGGCACGTTTCTGACAGAACAAAAGCAAAGTATGGGGCGTATCAAAGAGAGCGAAAATGTATGTAGTCGGGACGTCAATTTGCAAATGACATTCGACGCGCGGTCTTCAAAACTCATTTGCAGACACGCTTGTGACGACACTGTCTATCAAGCTGCTTTGACATTGCGGCTGCAGTGGGAAAAATACGGCCTTATCTTCATGAGCATGCCAACCCGGCTCGACTGTGATCAGGAGAAACAAAGAAGATTGTAGACTGTGAAGAAAAATAGTCCTGAAATAAGCCTGCAGGTTTGCTACCAATATTGATATAGCTACTGCAGAGAGAGCAAACACACACACACGCACCAGGCTTAGAAACAGAATGAGGGTCGTGCAAGAAAAAAAGGAAGAGGCTAACTCTTGGAGATCAATAAGAAGTGTGTATTTGTGTATGTCTGTGTGCATGAAAAGAAGGAGAGAGAGACAGTGAGAAAAATGCAATCAGTGCGCGTATGAGGTTTCTCCAGAGTGAGGATTTGGGTCATTTGAAAGAATACGGCTGAATCAGCAACACTGCCGCCACCGCTGAACTTAATCTACTGAATAGTCCTGCAGGCGGAGACTGAGCGAGAAAGAGAGGAAACGCAGGAAGTGAGCGAAGGAGTGAGGATGTCAAATGGAGAGAGAAGGGAGAGAGGAAGGGAGATGAAACAAAAGGAGAGGGGAAAGGAGGGAGGGCGATGCGGCGATAGATGCGGCCAAGACGGGAGCAGCCGGGAGAGGGGAAGAAGAAGAGAGATGGGGAGAGACAGAGGAGGCGAAAAGCAGTGGGTGAGAGATTTATCAGAGGAGACGGCAGGAGCGGGAGGGGAGATGGGAAGACGGGGAGAAAGGGGAAGCAACGGAAAGAGATAGAGGGGAGAAGGGGCAGGAGTGGAGAGAGGAAGGGCGGGGAAGAGATATGGGAGCCAAACAAGAGGGCGATAGAGAGAGCTCACCCACTGTCTGCCGGCTGCCTGCTGCTGCTCACTCGTGGATTGTTCTCCCCATCAGATTAACAGGAAAAGGGGTTGAGAAGTTTGCCCCCCCCCACCGTCCTCCACCGCTCCTCCGCTCATCCTCCAACGGAAGCTGTGCTGCTTATTTCTTTATCTTCTGACATTAAACCTGTTTTTTTCCTCTCCTCTCCTGCATCCCATCCCAAAGACTAACAAATAGGCTAACTGTTGTGATTTGAATGCAGCAGTGGGGTGGAGGAGGAGGTAAATCAACCCCTGTTCATTGCTCTTGAAGCGTGTTGCACTTAGGCCGCGGTCCTGCGTTGCCGTCGGATGAAACTAAAACATGTCAGTCAACCAAGCTTTCGTAAAAAAATGTATGTGGAGAATGTTGAAATGCACCACAGGAGGGACGGCGCCATCTTTGATTTTACGTGGCTTGTGTTGTCTTTAAGAGAAGCCACCTCGCTGTCAGAGCAAATCACGCTTTTACGTCAACCTGACACTAAGTCACGAAGAAGATTGCCTTCCCTCCAGAGTTCATATCTTCAAAACTCTTCCTGGAACAAATTTCATGAGTGTGATGTTGTGATGTTGCAGTGGGTGTTTTTCCATTAGCTGTCAGAAGCAAAACGCTTGTTGTGATACCACTAATTAAGTTAGTTCATTGACTTGAGTATCACAATACAAAAATAAAAAAAACTATAAATTCAAAGAATCAAATGAAAGCATTAGTTCCAAACTGTTTTTATCTGTCAGCACCACAGTGAAGTACCACAACAGGCTACCGAGGATGGTCTCAATGCTGATGAGAACTCTCTGGTCCTGAGAGATTGCAGACAGAAGGAGAACAGGGCCTAGTTGATCCAGGGTTTACGTGCAAGCCAGGTCGGAATCCTTTCCTATATTTTGGGGCAGTGGCCCTCTGTGAATGGAAGCCAGGTACCACAAGATATGTGACCGCTTGGCCATCAAGGCTGCTGGAAGGCAACCAAGGAGTTCCAAGTGGAAACACCTAAGGAGGGCCTCAAGATCCCTGAGCTGGTACACAAGAAGAAGGGCACAGTCCTGCTCCTTGATGTTACCATAAGGTTCAAGGTGGAATCGGACATCTTGCAAAGAGTAGCAGTAGATAAAGTTGAACACTACCAACCTGTTGTGTATCATGTCAAAGCTATGGAGGGCGTGGAAGGTGTGAAGGTCACGGGATTCCCGGTACAAGCCTGAGGAAAGTGGCCTACATGCAACAACAAAGTCCTGACTAAACTGGAAGTGACAGTTGGCCATGGGGAGACATTTGCAAGTCTGGTGAGTTGGAGGGCCCTTCTGTACTCTTTGGATGTGATGTGTGATCCAGTCTTGTCGGGTCCCTCCACTCAGTAGCTGGCGGTCAGCTGGTAAATGGGGGGATGGTGGGAGTTGCGTAGCGATAACTGATTATGATTACTGGATGATGGGCGGACTGCGCTACTGCATGGCAGAAGTGCAAGCTAAGCATGTGCAGTCCGATTCATTTTCCAGAACAGCAATGATGCCTGATGGGCAGGTAAACCCAGAACCGCCTAAGCATCAAAACTGCCTATAGATAGTGAATGAAGTTTGTTTAACTCGGTGATGTTCAGTTTCGGGTCGGGTTTGGTCATGCCAGTTGAGCTAGTGTAGTCGACATGGTACTTTCAAGTTCTTGTAGTAGAAATATTGGCAGGGGAAATATGCAGGAAAATCTGTGGTATGGAGGCATTTCAATTTAGTCATCAATGCAGATAATAACGAAGCAGTTGGTTATGTAAAATGTAAAACGGGCTCTGATGAGATCTGACAGCAAGAAGACTGGGCATTCAGCCTTGCAGCGACATGCGGACAGAAGGTGCAGAATGTAGGCTGAACAATTGCATGACAGGGTGACACCAAGTCAGTGATTCAGCTTCCATTGACTGTGTTGGGTTTGGGTTGGGTTCGGACATAAAAAACAATGCCTGTGGGGTCTGGGTCGGGCCGGTTAGGACTCTGTTAGACCTGGGTCGGGTTCAGACAGAAACAGAGACCAGAGCTGAACTCTAATAGGATCATCCAAGAGGACCATTTTGCAGGAATTTTGTCAGAGAAAGTGAGTCCGCCACTGATTGAATTTTTTCTCTGAGGGCATAATTGTACATATCATTCACTCTGTATGTCACTCCAGCACAGGTGTACAGGTGGTGTTTGACTAAATCCTGTGGCGATTTATAAATTTAATACCAAAATGATCGCCATAAAGGGTCGACTGTTTATATGCAGCAGATGGACAATTAACTCCACTAGTTGACAATATATCTTGCTTCCCTCCTTTGCTCGCACCACATTTATCCATCGCTTGAATCAACAGTTCATGACATGACTCTTATGTCTGGTGAGTTTGAGTACATAACCTCAGAGATCCTCGTGCATTTCAAGCCAGTGCTTCATCTTCGGAAGTGCTTCAAAGTTTCAGCCTACAGAGACCAGTGCAGCAGCATTTTGTTGATTTTCATTGCACGTGGGCTCATTCACTGTGAGCTGAATGTATTCTGACGCAGACACAGCATCATTATTGTCTCAATGGAAATGTCAAATGCACATAACTGTACAGTGGTAGCTCAGTGGAGTGCCAAGTAATTAAACACGTTTGTTGACCTTTATCAACAAACAGGGACTGCCATATATATAGCAGGGCCCGTACCCATCTCTACCTTAATGTAGCTTTGCCCAAATGACTCACAACACTGTGCATCTCAAGAGGCTCTTCAGATGCAGGAAATGATCTGTTTATTCACATTCAAAACGTAACTAAATATAAAAAATGAGAGGTTTACACTGGCTTGTATTTGAGAGGATCCTGAAATTCCAGCTGGTAGGAGGCTTTTGCAACAATAAGGGCTGAACAATGAGCTTATAAATCCAATTTCATAGCAACATAACTCTCTCATAACTGTCAACTCTCTGAAGATCTCATATTTTGTGATATGTGGGAGGGAGATTGTACTCAATCAACCTTATAAATCATCTGCGTTTTGTGGTTGGAAGTCTCCATGCTGCATTTCATTTCATTACAATGTCCATGTGTGGAACTGACGTATGCTGCTAGCTACATCCTGTAACTTGTTTTGTCTTAATTTGGGGAAAAACAAGCAAAACAAATTCAAGAAACAGTGTTGACTGCCTTATTTGGATCTCGTCCCTATTAAAGAATATCTCCAAATAACTGGAAATAAGCAATACCGTGTTGCGCTGCCATATTTCTGGATGGAACCTGACATGACAACAGCACGAATCAAGCCCAGATCTAATCATACCTGTTCAGCTGTGGGGGGAAAAAAAATAGAAACAACTTCACAAATAAGGTTTCTATTCTGGTTTCAGCAAATTAGATGGAAATTTGCAATCTAGAACCCAGCTCATGAACACCAATATCCTCCCTCCCTCTCTTTCTCACACACTCTCTCTCTGTGTGCATCCAGTTCTGTCTCCTCACCACTAGATGGCAGACATGCTATGTGCCGCCGCCGCCACCAACACGCCTCTGCCTCGGCTGAGCCTAATAGTATGTGGTGGCTGGTGCCTGTGAGTAATGCCGCAGGAAAATGCGTTCCATAACCTATTGTTCTTATTGGAAGAGAGGAGGAAGAGAGGAGAGGGACACCGGCAAAACAAACAAGAGAGAAAGAGAAGACAGGGAGAGGGAGAAGGGGGAGGAAGAGCGAAGACGAGGGACACCAGGCGAGCGCTGTGGGTGAGGCTTGTGCGGTCCAATCTTCTGACAGGAGGGTGGGGAGGGTTACTGGGAGATACAGAGGCAGAAAATGGTCTGCTGATGTAGTTGGTGTATTTAACACTTGTGCAGACACAGGCAGGCACACAGCGACACAAACAGAACACATGCTCAGCTCAGACGTGCACACAGCGTCAATGCAGAGAGCCTTTTCAATGCATCTAAACACACTCCTGATTGATAAATGTACTGCTTTAATGCACAAATGTATTAAACTGCTTCTGAATGCTGACTGCCTGCATGTTCACTGTGCTACATGCTGCCGCTTCTGTCACTGCTGGTGAAGCTGTTACACTCGGCTCAATGCACAAATCAATGCCCAGGTTTTCTCCGATCTTTAATGAGCACATAGTGACCCTTGAAACGCTAATTTTCCTAATTTACGTCGTGCCACTTTGGAAGTTTAGGGAAGCACAAGATGCTGAGCAAAGCATTTTTTGCAAAACTGCCTCTCTAATTTTCCAAAATAAAGTCTCACGTGAAGCTAATGGGCTGCAATTAGCCCGAGTTAATAACAGAGAGCCACGAATATGTTTGACAAATATTAGAGATAAAAACAACCTTAAAAAGTACAAATGAAAACAAGGGGATTGGCTGCAAAAGTAAATAAAGCAGCATTTGCAGTAATGAGATTCCCGCTGATTAATTCTTCCCATCACGTGGTTTTGGGCCGGGGGCCTACAGGAAGTGGATCAATCAGCATGAAGGCTGCCTCTGTAGATCTCTGGGTACAGGCTCACACACGGCAGCACTGGGGGCATGCACATGTGTTTTTGAGCACACGGTGTGGTGATGCAGTGTGGGGTCTGTGCAATGCCCACAAGAACACTGTGTGAAAACCAGCAGGGATGCATGGATCGCCATCTAAAGATCGCATAGTTAGAGAGTCTGTTGGGGTCTGTGCGGCCATATTTTTGTGATTAAATCTCATTTTAATAGTTGAAGCCTTTAAAATACTTTGTTTCTTAATCCCTACATTTGTTCTTAGGTATCTATGAGTGTCTGACAAATCAGATTTAAGCCAACTTTGCTGCATTTAATTTTCACCTCTCCTATTGGATTATCTTAAAACACATCAAATATACAATAATGCCTGGCGCGGTTTTGATTTCATGCAAACTTATAACGCAAATATATGCAGCCATCGCCCAGAGACGCGCCCACACATATACACTGAAGCATGTCAGCACTATGGAGAAGAAGAGAAAGGGGTACTCGTTTGTCAATGCCACACCTAATCATGTAAAATACCCCCGCACCTTCTCAAAAGCTACCTCATACCCCCCTCTGTGCTTCTCTTACACATCCTCTCCTCATCTTACTCTCCTTTTTTATTCCCTGATGTCGGACAAGATGAGAAGCAAAACACTTTGTTTGCTCAAAAGTAAAAAAAAAAGAAAGAAAGAAAGAAAAAGAGGGCGGGGGGGTTCGGCTGGTGGTGTGACTCATGTGCAAGGCTTGATTTCTAGATCGTTATATCCTCCCGAGAAGCTTCTGAATGCAGCTCGTACAGCGGACGGAAAGGCAGGAAGCCGTCTCGCTTGAATTTGCTTTCCCCTCTTCTCCCCACTGCCGGCTGAATAGGGGTTCCCCATTGAAGTGCTTGTGACCTTTGGAAGAGCGGGGCAGGGGTCTGATTGGGCTTTTTTGTGAAATTGGGCGCACAACGAGCACAGGCACAGTGAGGGCCCATTTACTGGCTGCAGCCACCGCATCTGAGGCTCAGAGCTGTGGTGCCCACACTGCTGGTGCTATGAATAGGCAGCTGCAGCACTGGGGTATTTATATTTTAGCATGTTTTTTAGATACTGTACGTGATAAATAACACATGACCGTACAGGCTTGTGGTTAAAGCATGAATTTATGACCGCTGAGGCATTCAAGATAGAGCAGAATGCATCTATACGTGTTTGTTGTTTCAAATTATGGTTGTGCGCAATAAAAATATAAAAAAGATTGCATTCTTCTCTGGAGTGATGCAATTAGACTGCTTATATAGCACAATGTCAGCCGGGGCGATCACTCTAAATAAAAAATATGATGCATTTCAGCCTCAAAGGTGCTGTGAGTAGCACTTTAAAGCTGTACTAATTCATTTTTAGGCCACTTGGGGCAGCAGAACAAGCTATAAACCACAACGCTGACACATTATCACCTTTTAAAGTTGATGTGAGCAACACATGCAGCAGAAAGACAACAACATTAGCCTTCACACTGACGATGTGTTCACCTGTTCTACTCTTTTTAGCTCTGATTTGGTCTCCACCAACTCCTGAGGGAAATATCTGCCTTGCCGTGCACTCACTTGCACATTTATACACCACTGTTCATACTGTACGTGCACATATTAATCTCTAGACTGCTGTCTATACTGCACATTTATGTCCTAGTTTACACTGTATTCATACGCAGCTGATTATTCTGTATATAATGTTATACATATACTACTAGCATTCTTCCACCTGCACTGTATATTTACATTTATACCTGCAATGCCTGCTGTAACTGGTATATATATTTCTGTGTATTCATTTCATTCTGTTCATACTGTATTGCATTATTATATATATGTATTGTATATATTTTGTCTTGTTTTTTGCCCTCCTGGTTAGATGTTAAGCTGCAAAGCTACGAATGGTTTTTCAAACAATTTTAACTACCCTGCAGTAGAGACAGTAGTAGCACAGGCATGCTAAGATGTGTAAAAATGCTACAGATAGCACCTAAAACGTATTTTGTCTAACCACTGGATTTAGTGTCTCCCACTGTCTCTGAGTGCATTAGATATTTCACAATGGCTTCCACCATTTATATGTGCATAATCTTTCGTCAGTCGCTCCTTTTCTCATTTGATCCTTCACTCACCTGCCATCCCGGAATCCACTTAAAGCGGCTTCTCGTCAATGGAAATCAGACAAAAACCGACATATGGAAAAGTAATCAACACTCACCCACTCTGCCCTCTCGTCTTTGGTACCACTCTTTTTATGGCCCTTCCTCCTTTTCTCTCAATTTCCCTCTTTGCTTTGTTACTTTGCACCCGTGGGAGTGCGTAGGTGCAGCTGAGCCAGATGTGCAATGCTACCGTCCATGTTCTCACATCTGCGTGGAAGCGAAAGCACATTCGCCGCCGCCAAGTTACACGATCGATATGAAACCAGACGCATTTTTCACGTGCAGACACTCGTGGCCGCCTGCAAACACGCTCCTGCCCGTGCACACCTGTCAAAGATGCACCCGTGTTTATCTCCACCCTCCGTGTCACCCCATTGGAATTATTTGTGGAGGGAGGCGCCGCGTTTGTTTCCGATTCGAGTGAACACAATGGAGCCGTACGTCGGGAGCGGCCTGTGGGAGCACGAGGAGATGGGAGGTAAAAATGTGTGACTTCCGGGAGAAGGTGAACAAGGAGGAGGAAGGGAGGAAGTTAAACAGGAAAGAGTGAAAGAAGGAGGTGTAGCATAGAAGAAGTGAAGAGACGGATGTGCTGTGGTGAGGAAGACTGCTAATGGTCTTATTCAGCTGATGTGTATGGCATAGAAATTCTTACCTTTGGGTGGAAACCCCTTCAACTGCACCTCAGTTTCAATTATACTGTAGGTGAGCTGATCAAGGCTGAATGCAAGGAGTGAAGGGGTGAACAAAGGCGATGGATGCTGATGATAATCCACCCACCATGCTGGCATTGGAGGTGAGCGTGACGAATCCGAGGGCGCGAGTGTTTTCCCCCGAATTAAAAGACTGTCCTGTTGTTTTTGTGCGTGCACGTGACTTAGTCCAGCAGATGCTTTTTAATCCCCGCATCGGCAAACAGTGCGACTGCGGCTGTGTTTAATAAATGAAGCGTCATATCTATTTCGAATGCACACGCACACACACAGAGGCGCCTGTGTTAATCTGAAGCGACATTGACTTTAATAGCCACTTTAAATGCCTTTATTATTTTAAAGCACTTTATGAGTCGCCCCTGGCGTGGAGGAGTGCAGTGCGAGATCCTACTTGAGTCACAGCAACAAAAGCTGGTGCTGGACTCGTTTACGTCCCTCTGCACAAAACGAAGAGTTTAAGGATAGACATTCGGACAGACATTCGGTATTGCACGTCCATAAAGTTCGGGGAGACAGCATAAAAAAAGCAATGGTCAAAACTGCAGTAGCAATGGCTGACACAGGAATACTTCCAGTCGGATCCCCGTAATGCAGCTTTGACTGGACCCACCCTCAGCACACCACCACTTTGCTATGCAGGCGCTTTATAAAAGATGATATCATCGGGGTTATTTGCTCAGACTTGATAATGCCCCTTCAGAAGACTGTTTTTATAGACCGAACAGGACGATGAGTAAACCTTTTATTTGTGATACTGTTGGAGTTCTATCTTTGTATTGTTCCTATTGTTAATAACAACATTGCACTCAGAGTTACTTGGTGAAACACGACTTGTCAGACAGTGAGGTGAAGGCAAACAGTATAAAGAGCAAGAAAAGTCCATATATGGAGGAAGTTGAGGTGGTTAGAGGGTCAAAAACAGGACTTTTCACCCAGGAGACCGGGGTTCATCTTCTGAGTGATACCAAAAGTGAACATTGACGTGTTTTGAACTGATGTACGTACTGTAAATGAAGTAAAGTAACTTAATGTAATGTAGGCACGTGACTGACGCACCTGCAACCCAAACCATGATCTTTTCCAAACTGTGACTGTTTTACAACAATAACAAAGAGTTTATTATGGCTCTCGCCAAACTTTATTATAAAAATCTAACCAGACACTACATATTTATTATTGCTAAGTTGAGATCTATTATTATCAATCCACACAAAATGTGAGACATGCATGTGTGATATACGTCACGACAGGACCCCCCCTACATTTTTTTACCTTTTTTTTCTGGAAAATCTGACAAATCTCACACATCCTCTGTGGTCTATATGTTGTGAGCAGTACCGAGAGCGTATAGTAATAAATGAACTAGTAAATTCAAGGCCACCATTTCCACAGTGAGCTTTCACTAAAGGTGTGACTCAATCAATGATGCAGTTTTCATCTTTTACGCTCCTCTGCTGGAAAATGACTTTTGTTCAGTAGCTCTGTGATGTCACTCAGGCTGGTGACTCGACTCTCAACACCTGAGGAGGTCGGATTGAACAGGTGGACGCTTCAGCAGAGCTCACGTGGTCCAAGTCACTGCAGCAATTTGCCATGTAACCATGGCAGCCAGACAACACACACGCTCAGGCATCGCTGTCGTCAACACGTACACAAAAGCACCAGGCCTGGAGCCGCTTTCCGGCGCCGTGTTTTCCCCGCATCTCTCTCTCTCTCACCGCAAGCTGACGTGTTTCAAAGACGTTTAAGTCGCCAGCAATGAGGACGCGCCGCCAATCAATGCGAAGTCTATCCAGCGTGGAAAAACAGCCACGCGACGAGAGAGAGAGAACAATTGCAGCTCGTGATCTCGCCGCAATGGTAAACACAGGCCGTCTCACCCAGTGGTGACCTCCCATTTAATCAGTGTCTGAATGCAGCTCAGGTTTACTTATAATGCGCGACTGAAAAGCTGCTGATGGAACGATGCTGCTTACTCGAGCAGATTATGGAGGTACAAGACGCCTCCCACCTATTGCAAGAAGGCGTCGGCGAGGCAGTTAAATGCGCCGCACAGGTCGCTAAAATGTGAAGACACTTCTTTATGATTTCTTTCTTTTTTGTTAAAAAAGGGGTACTTTTCATTATAAAACTCATAAATGGCACAATAAATTCATGTGTCTAAACTGGAGACAGAGGAAGATTACCTCCATTGCGCCACTAGCAAGTGGAGAGAAATCTCACAGACACATCCATGCACTTATCAGCTTCAAAATGACACAATGCTGGTACCAGGGGGACTTAAATATTAATTCCCAGCCTGGTGAATATAAAAATAAATCCGTTTGCTAATCGTGCCGGGAGATGCTCGACGGCGGTAAAAAGGTTTTGTGTAAATTACTAAAAGATTAGTTCCTTTGCTGGTTTATCTACAGGTCCAAACCGCAGAGGTGCATTCCTCAAGCACCTAAAATTCCTCTTTAACTTCCAGACAGAAATATAAGGATTTAGCATGTGTGTGTGTGTGTGTGTGTGTGTTTGTGCGTGCACTGTAAATGTCCCAGCAGCTCCTTTGAAATCCTGCGATTGTCTCTGCTGAAACAAGATAGTGGTGTTGCTTTGAAGGTGCAAAGCTGTGACGGGATGGTATTACCTGCGCCAGATATGGCGGCGCGGGAAGTTTCTGGCCAGTCGGACGTTTGTCACATGTGACGGGGAGACGCTGTTTTTGCCGCGGGATTAGAGCGCATTAGCCAAGGTGGGTGCCAGTCAAAACACACACAGTTGTATTTACTTATTTATTCTTAATCTTTGGCAGGAAATAAACATTTACGGCAGAGGAATTTAAGCCTCTCTCTCTGTCACGTCGCCGCACCCCACAAACACAGATTACTGGCCCATTTAGTGGACATTATGCTTTGAAGTTGAAGATGAAAATAGTCGAGGCATATTTTGTATCACACACTCAGCAAAAAATGTTAAAGCACCTTAGCAGATTACCCCCTGCTTCAGGCCTCCCTTGGATGTGGTAATATACTGAGGGCCATTGAACAACGTGCTGAATATTGAAATAGCCTATTTGCCAGGATGAGACAGTTGTAATAACCCAATAAAAACAGGAATCACTATCACCCTCCGCGACTGACCAGCATCGGCGCTGCTCTGGGTAAAGAAGATGTGAAATTTCTCCCTTTTATGTCAAGATTCGCTCCCCGTTGCACATAAAAGTTTACGGACGGCCTTTTACGCTCGCTACACTCGAGAACATAGCCCTCCTTGTGCTCTCTGTGTAAAAGCCCGGGACCGGCTTCTTGCATGAGTCAGAGCTGATCAATTAAAAGCTTATTGATCTGTTATGGAGGCGGTGGGAGAGACCGCGGCAGGGACGTGGGAATCACTCCGCCACATAAAGCCTTTCCCGGTCCCACTTCCTCGACGTTAAATACACACACGATTAATAGTGGATCCAGTTACGTCAGCGAGGAGGGTTTAAAGCCGTGCAGACAGGTCCACGGTCGAGGCGATGCGGTCAGCGGTGTGAGGAAACATGCTGCTTCTGAGATACAGCAGGTCTGAATCAAAGCGTCTTTCAGCCGAAGGCTAGAGAATAGCACCTTATCGAAGCACGTTCCCTGTGAAATCTCCATGTTTTTTTTTTCTTCCCCGAGAATTCACCGTGAAAGTGATATATTTCCTCGCGCAGGCGCACACCGCTCGCTGTCGCTCAACACCACACAGATTACAGTGATTCGTGCACAGGCGCGCAGCGTGCACACTTCTTATAGATGCCTCTTTCAGATACAGATAAAGAGCTTAGGCCTACACACCTTTCTTTCAACCTCTCCTTCCCTTGATTTTTTTTCCCCCTCTTTGTCACTTTCTCACCCCTCGCAAGCACAAACAGAAACTCGCTAAGATGACACACACACATGCACGCACACACACCCCTGGAGCTTAATTTGCAATAGAAGACTACTTCATTTGAATGCCTTTGATGTGGCGTGGCTTTGCTCAAATGAAGTATCTGATCCCAATCCCCTGGACAGATCCACGTGGGCGTATCGGTGTAACCAACCACCACTGGCATCCCCCTCCTACTACCAGCTCGTTTTTCTTTTGTTCCTCACCTACAGTTCATATGCCATCCCTCTCCATACCCATCACCCATCCATCCCTCCATAATTTAATTCATTTACAGTTTTAACAAGCATGCTTATGTGCCTTGCCATCCGGGTAATTTATGGAGATGGGGTCTTGGGCTGGGTCCCCTGGTGGCCACATGGCCTTGGCATGTTGCTTAGCTTAACTTTGGCCTGCATTGTCTCGAGGAGGAGCGCAACTGGAGAGCCTTACAGGACCGTACTGTTTTTTTTTTTGCAGATTCTAGACCATTTAGCATGTTGTGCAGTTTTATTATGAATCACTTTGCCTTCCTGTTCAACCACTGGTTTCCATTCACCTCCAGACTTTATAAAAATCAATTAGTCAACTTTTTTCAAAGCTACATTATAATTATGAGGTAGTGCATTGGAAGTGCAGTACTGCTTAACATTAATGCGACTTGAAAAATGAACACAGACCCTGTGTTCACTGTGATGGATTACACAAGCAAGATTAAAGCATGTTTGATTTTAATACTACATGAAAATGGATGGCAAACAGAATAAAAACAAAACAAACCAAGAACAGCAATACATTTGTTAAAACATGCACAACCACCACAAGTGGCCCTTCAATGTCATGGATTTTGGTAATAGTGCAACAAATGATCAAAAAGTGGCCTGAGAGTAGCTTCCTTTAATAATTTGGCGCCATGAATGAGTGATCGAGGTTGGCGAAGACATGTGCCTCCCAAAATCCAGCTGCAGCCTAATAAAAGGATTAGCGCGTCCCAAAGCCCTGGTTTGTCATTGGCTGAGAATAAAAGAAGGGAGCTGAAAATGTGCAGATTAAACAAACAAGCGCGCTGGTATTTTCGAGGTGGTTGAGGTGCGCGCATCGTCGCCGTGGCATCGAGCAAGAGTAAATATACACATGCTCACACATCCAGCCTCGGCACCATCTTGTGCTTTATTGGGGCTAATCCCGTGCTTACACCCTGACAGGCTTACAGATGCCCCTGTAGACTCCGAGGAACACGGAGCGCCCCGCTGAAGTGCTCAATTCAGAGCGTGAGCGCGCGGCAAAACGTATTAAAATGACCCACGTGTGCAAACAAGCTGGCAGCCTGCAGCCCCAGAAGTACTAATTATGATGATGATGAGGGAGTGAGCAAAAGCTGAGGCGTATATAAATGGCATGTGTTGTGCCGCAATATTCATTTGTTAGCCTCGTGCAAACAAATCAGTGTATTTTAAGTGATGGCAACACACACGTTCCTAGCAACGACAATAATTCTATTTAGGACACTATTTTTATTCAAACTCACTGTTAGTTTGTGAATTGTGCTGCCGTTTTGCTTTTAAACGAGACTCCCAGCAGCTGGTTAGCTTAGCTTAGCACAAACACTGCAAAACAGCAGGAAACAGCGAGCCTCTTTCTAAGCTATGTAGCTTTCAAGCTTCTCATCTAACTCGCAGCAACAAGCGTGTTTCCAGGCTATTGTTTCAAGTTGCTCGATCTTTAAACTTTAATGCCAAAAATGTGAAAATTTCCTTCCACTTCTTACCACTTTTGATCGGCATTCACATATCAAACAACAACGTGAGATTTAAAACACGCCGTATGTGTGAATGTGGCACAAAAAGGACAAAATATGTAAAAGCAGAGCTCCTCTTGAGCTGATCCGTCTGGGTCCTTAATCAAAAGCTCCAAATTTCATGGGCTCTCAGGGTGATTTCCACCTCGACTGTCGCCTCCATGTGAGGAAATCTCACCTGGAGCTTGCAACCTCCTCGACCTTCAAGAGCGCGTGCACGGCGTCCTCCCTGAAGTGCTTCATCCAGCGGGTGCGTGTTTGAAGTGTGGAGGGCGCCGTTCGTTGAGGCTAAACCGCGGGAAGAGAGGGTCAGCGTCAAGTTCGCCTTGAAAGGATGTTGACGGGTTGAAGTGTCTTATCATAAACACTCCTTCTGTGCCTTGATTATCCCTCGGGGCCGCTCACATTGAACCTTCGCTTTGACTTGAAACCGAACGCGATTTACAGTTACATTGAATTAGCGTATCTCCTCTCTTTGGATGATGTGTGGAAAATGCTAAAATCTCTGAAGAGGACACCAGATCCAGACTGACTGCGAGCAGAATGCACCGTCACCGTAGCAGCCATTTTTATGCGCTTTAATTTGTTTATTTGCACACCTAATAGAGAAAAGCCGCCCTCTGGCTCTCTGCTCGTCACAGGCAGGGATTTCTGGAGTTTAGTTTTGATGTTGTCTGGTCTTAGTTTGCTTGTTTACCTCTGAGGACAAAGGGGAGGCTGATAATGTGGCAGCAGAGTCATGGCCGCTGGCCCTTTTTGATGAGTAGAAAGGTCTGTTTGACTAATTACCCTGGTGGTCAGACCACTTGTTTTTCCAACGGCACATTTTCATGTCTTCTCTCTCTCGCAGGTTATTTTTCTCCTCGGTTCCTGAGCACACGCGCTGAGCCATGACATCTGACGCTGACATTTGCATTTGAATTAGCGCTCTGAATTAGTACGTATTGATCACCTGCAATTACTTTTCTTTTCTTGTTTGTTTAAGGGCGTTTTTGCGCCTTTCATGGAGTCATTTCTCATCCTGCCCGTTTTCCCTTCCTCTATTTTCTTTCACTCTTCTCGGACTCCAGAGTTTGGGCTGGGCTAATTTAGTCCAAACTGCAGTTCACCTTGACCACAGGTCAGAGAGAAGGTGAGTAATGCACAAACCATTGTTTGACATGAAATCCATAATCTGCAAAGTGGATCAAATAACTCGTAAAGGCATCAATCAGGAGGGAGTTATTGATGGCTTTTGTATTGCTCTGTTAAGGAGGGAGAGAAGAAAACACTATATTTATATAAGAATATATATAGAATATAGAACTGGTCTATTTCTTTTCCTCAATGCACGGCTATGCAGCCCATCACCAGGTAAAACTACACACAACTGTTCAAAAAACAAGCAAGCATCTATTTAAAAATGATCCAAATAAATATCTTATTTAACCAGAGGCAATGCGACGCAGCGCAGAGACCTCCCGGGTGTTTTTACATTGCACATAAATCAATCAAATCGATCCATGATCCATGATTCTCGAGTTAAAACGATCTAGTTAATTCATTCAGTACCGGTTAATGGAGCCAACGCTTCCAAACTCTGCACAACCAACTGCATTATCCACCCAGCCCTGCCCACGTGGCGCACGGCGTCCGTGCGTTTCATTCACAAAAATGTCACACAGGCATAAGAAGGCGAATTTCACACGGCAGAGTTGGAAGAAAATTCTTTACTTGCACATGTTGCTTTTTCAGTGAACGCAGTTCGTTCGTTTGAGTGGCCGTTTGCATGAAGCACAATCTCATGTGCACACAAAAGAAAAGAAACAGGCCATCTTCGTCCTTTCGGAGGACAAAGATGGCCTAAAAATACAGTTATTGCTCAATACTGTATTTCACATGCAAAAAATCCAACCACAGCAACTTAAAAAGGCTCCACCACATGACATCGAAGCCCTTATCCACCACAGACATGATTATGCCCCTAATTGAAATGACTGTTGCTACTCTCGGGGCGCGCAAACCCATCTTGGCTATGGCGTGGCCATTTTCAGGAGTTGGGTTCCATCCTGTCTCCTGATGAAGAGCTTTGCGTGGACCACCTGCGCTCAGGGTCTGGACGAGTAAAACTCTGATTGCAAGGTGGACGGAGCACATATGCAGTCAGGGAAGCGGCATCATGCCGGGGCTAAGTGGCACTTTAACACGCGGTGCATCCTGGGGGTCCGGCTGTCCACCCAGACCGCGGGCATGGCCGTGAAGCAAGAGATTGGCTCGTTGAAGGACACAGAGAAGCAAGCAATCAGGAAAGACCACAGCACTGTGTGTTGAACAGGAAAGAGATTAAATGTTTCCAATGACGATAAAATAGATTTTTTTCAACCACTCTTCCTTTGTAAGTGTTTCTCTTTGAAACACAGTGATTAAGCTTTAATTTCTGACCAAAGCAACGCAGGAGCTGCTTGTTTTTGGATGATTGTATGTGTGTTTATATGTGCTGGGACAGATGGTGTCTGCGAGGGTGGTGAGGGATGAAGTGTGTATCAACACCAGTAAAGATAGTATTAGCTGGGAGAGCTGCAGGTGGCTCATCATGATGTTTGCCTGCTAAACTGCTGACGTCTGTCCCAGGGTTAAAAGAGACAATAGTTATCTACCAGTGAGTGAGAGGTACTGTTGTTTTCTCTCTCGGCCCTTCTCCTCTTTTATATATTGAAAAGAGGGCTCCAAAGACCCAAAGAACTGGTCTGCTCATTTGTTTTGGAGACATGCAGCCGCACTGTGTATTGATTTTACATAAAAAGTGGACTCGCGGCTGACCCGAGTGTGAGTAAATGATGACAAAAACATTAAAATAGCCGGCTAAAGGAATGAAAAAGCAGCTCAGTGGAAAGCACGCACACACCCATCCCTCCAGTGTTCCCAGCACTTATCATGCTATCTTGTGTGCAATGTCTGAAAATGAGCTAAGACACGGCTCTTTTCAACACTGGGCAGAACATAAATGAAATCTAACCTTTTTTTATATGATCAGGTGCAGCTTGATAAATGCTAACTATAGCATAAAAAGCTAATCTTCATGAATGGCGAAGTGAAGCCATCCATACCAACGTGATACTTGGGTGCAGATTTGATATCTTGTTTGCTTTTTTTAATGTTGGACCATCGGACAAAGCTGACTCGTGTGCTTCTAGAGACTGAAACACTGTGAGTCACATTTCCAAAATGCACGCCACATATCAGCGAGCCTTTCCGAGGTCTTTTCAGCATCATCATCGCTATGCTGCACACAAGAGTGGAAAACTGAATACTTTTTGAAGTAAATGGCGACACTTAGCTGTTCCTGCTCATCAAACTGGGGCCACGAGGAAATGGCAGAAAAAGATGCGAGGCCAGAATGAATGGAGCTCCTGAAAACTGCACACAGCACCAGTGTGAGAGTTTAAATTAACGTCCTTCACATACGACACTGAACTTGAGAACTGTCCTTGCAAAACCACTTGACTGTATATGAAAGGGGACTATAGAAATCTATGTATACAGCATCTGCTGAGCCTTGTGGAAGCCTCCCAGTCATGTGTGACGGCTGAGAGGCAGGTCCAAAACCAAAAAATAAGCTGAAAAAAACCTAAAAGAATAATCTGCAGCACTGGATGCGACAATAAATCCTAATCATGTGGGGGGAGCTGGGTGAAATTGTCTTGAGGCGCCTGAATCGGTGGTGTGAGACCCACTGCTCACCTGGTTCAGAAGCTTTGCCAGGTGCTGAAATAACAATCCGATGTAAATAAAAAAACACAGCACACTTGGATCTCTGCAACCTGTTTGATTACATTCAAGCTTTTGGTTGTAGATCTTCTTTGGGGACTGGAGTGCTTCTGACTTTAAAAGCCTCTTTTTCTTGCATTTGTTCAACAAACAAAGAGAATTGTTGCCTTTCTTTTTTATTAGGTGTCTTTCCCCCTTTATGCGACAACAATTTAATTGTTAAAATCCCAAGAAGTGGAGTGAATAATTCTTAGCTCTTCCCACACGATGAAATATTTGCAGCGTTCACAGAACTAAACCTCAGAGGAGCTCTGTGGATGGAGTGTAGATGAAAGGACCCAGACTGAGGGCCTCCGTGTGGCTACCTGCTGTTACTGTAAACAGGTTGGGGGTCTTTGGCCTGAATGATGAAGAGCATTCCTCATGAATCTGAGCTGTGGCAAGGCCAGGACAGGACAGGACAGGAGGCTGATGAGGACTAAAGCTTTAGTCAATTCTGATGAGAGGAAAAAAAGACTAAAAACAAGGAACTTTCTCGTAAAAAAAAAAACCAAACAAAATCATTGATTTAAATCAGACAAAGAACAAATATGTCATATTTATATAACACTGCATCTCACGTAGTTTCCTAGTTTTCATCTTTAAAAGAAGCGGGAGGTACTGTGCGCTATATGACAAGTCCTATCACTTAGAAGGTCATGATCTTTCGCTCTCTTGCCATTTATTTTAGCCCTTGCATCCTTCGCTTCAACCATCAAAGCTGTTACATAATTAATCAGTCCTGGTTTTGGCTCTGTGGAAGGAGTCAAAAGTCAGCTCAACATTGTGCAGAGGTTGCTGGAGGATCCTCAAAGTTCAAATCTGTTTCTTGCCAACACAGTGAACTTGTGTCAGCCCTAAGACTTTCGGGCAGTGGTGTTTTCTGTGGTGCATGCAAGCTTGTTAGCGTGGAGATAAAACCATGCTCGTGTGTGGTAGTGAGTACAGTGAATCAATAATATGTACATTACTGTACTTTCTGTTTCATTTTTTGCCTTGTGGTCCGAGCTTCCAGGGCCGCTCTGCTTTCTCGCGGAATGAAAAGCAAATCAGAAATCGCATCTGAGTGCTACATGACCGCTGCTAAAGATAATTACTGTCGCTGACCGCCACTGAGCCGACGTGCCTGGCGGCCTCGCACGTGCGCGCATTCATCACGTTCATGACTGAATGGAAATGAAGCTGCCCTCATGCCGCCAAGCCGCATTTGATGGCTCCAGGTATATTGTGAAAATTATCTGGTTTGTGTAGGCAATTTGCTCCAGAGCGCATGAGTGGGAGTGAATTAAAGAAATGTCCAACCGATACTATGGGGGAGAGAGACGCGAGATAGAGGCCGGGTTGGCCTGTGCGTGAATACAGATGCCTGAGAAAGTAGATGTTGGGAGATACATTTTTCTAACCTGGGTGGGAAAAGAGATACAGCAGTGAGGTAGAAGAGGGGGGGGGGGGGGCGAAGAGGAGAGGAGCGGGGAGATTAAGTAATTATCCTTTCAAGCCTAATTTGAGGTGCTGTTTGAAATTAACCTATGCAAATGAAGTGGCTAAATCACATCGAGGACCACAGTGACTCAGACTCTACAGGAGCAAGATTGGTTTTCACATCTTATCGCAATACTATCAAATGAAAATTCTGCACTGCTCATGCAATTTATTCAGGAGCAATTTTCCATACCATGTGCAGACGTTATATGTTGCCTGTTGGTGTGTTATTTTTCCCCCCTCGTGTTTAAAATGCAGCACAATTATCAAAAGAAAGTATTCAAATAACAGCCTGCGGCAAAGCTGGCAGAGTCAAACAAAGACTCGGAGATAAAGATCAGATAAAAATACTGTGGTGTGGTGAAATTACCTGCACTGTAATTCTTTCCTATGTTCAACAGCACTAACTGCACCAGTACAACAACAAAGCCATTTCTCTTTTTAATTGAAATACAGCTCTCATTCACGATTTCATTTACTCTCCTCTTTGCAGGCTTTTTTGATCGGTGTCAAGGTGCTGTCAATGAAACTCAATACTTCCTGCAAAGACAGGAAAAACAGCAACCTAGATATGAGGGCGATTCATTAGTGTGTGCAGTATTTCTGTTGAAAAGACAAAACCAGAAGCACAGAGTGGTGGTATAACTCACTCTGTTGTGGGACTGCTTGAATAAGTGCTCTTGAAATGTGTATTATCCTGAATTTATCAAGCTAACAGGTTAATATGTGTGTTTTATATTTGCCTCAAGCAGCATAAAACAGCATATTCCACAAAAATATGATCATCTGTACTTCAGAGACCTAATCAATCAATATTTTTAGATTAACAATAGGTCAGATAACTGAAATATGAAAGGGCTATCATCCGACTTCGCAGTTCCCCTCAGTTGCACCAAGCATGTTAGCATCTTTAAGCTAATACTGCTTTGATTTTACAGCCTGCAGCTTTACTCTCACGGCTCTTAACCCCTTGACGCCTGAATTTATTTAGAATTAAAAAATGTATTCTTTGTGTTTTTGCTTTCAAATTGATCCTAAATTAAGAGGAGTTTAGTTTTTCTGTAGCACATACAATAGATATAAATTGAGGTAATAAATTGAGCAAATTAGCAACAACAGGTGTTAATGCTTAAATGCAATAAAAATACTTTTTTTTTCAAAAGTCATAAATGTGCATCATAAAAGCCATTCAAAATTCATTTTTTTAATCAAAACAGCCACAAAATTGGCTTACAGCCTTTACATTGTAACAACACAGTAGTTTTCACTTTGACTGGTCCAACGAGAAACCAGTGCTTGCAAAAGGTTCCTAGGTGTGTGTTGAATATGCACAAACCGGCATTAGAGGAATGCATGCAGGATTCGGCTGCAATGTGGATTAAAGCGGTATGATGCGAATTTGCGACAATCTGCGTTAAGGGGTTAATAGCATTGTTTCCAGACGCAGAAAGCAAAAAAACAAACAAACAAAAAAGCTCAGATAAACACTCTGCATGCTAGCTGCCCAGTAGCAAATGGCAGACGAAGTTGGCGGCTAGCTTGGTGAGCGTCAGGGAGCATTTAGCAGCTAAAAACCTGATATTTTCCTCAGGAGATGGCATAAATGGAATGACGCTAAGAAGTACTTTGATTGGTCAGGCGGCTGGAAACACGACCACATGAATGCTAACATTGCTCTGCATCTGATGGATGTTTGAAATAGGCAACTGTTTGCTAATATGTTTGCATATTAGCTTCATAAAGTAATAATATGTATATATTTTCCATGTATATATCTGATCTGATCTGACTACTCCCATTCATAAAATTAACCCCGTACAGCAAGCTGCACAAAACTTATTTAGGCCCAAAGAACCCATGACATTCCAGTAACAGCATGCATGTTCACAAAGAGCAGCACATCAGAGCATTTTCACATAACATCCCAGCACAATCTCTCAACTGGCACGGGCCCACGACTGTGACCTTCTGCAGCGACCTACAGCAGCGCCGGGTCCCCAGTGTGCGTCTGCGCGAATACAAGGAGGGAAAAAAGGAAGTGAGGCGCATGTGTTTAACCGGCGGAGATGAAATTAAAAGTGGTGATTTCCCTGCTGACTGCTCCCTTTAAGCAGCTGCTTGCTTCTCTTTATGGTGAAGATGTCATTATTTAATTGATAAAAGCGTTTTTTTTTCCCTTCTTCTTCATCGTGCTCTCTCAATCCTCTGCACACAGCCAACTCTTCCTGTTTACTGAAGCTCGCACCCTCCCAGATTTACTCGGCTCTCCTTTGTTCCTCTTCTCTGTAATGACTTTCAAGTGGTCAAAATCAGATTAAATCCATTTATCGGGAGCAATTAACGCCGTGGTGATATCTGCGCGGGGACTTCCTGTATCACCAGGTGAGGGCCACATCATTCAGACACAGTTGGACCTCTTATTCTGCACACGACGAAATAAGCAATAGATGGTAAAAATCAATCAGCATATATACTCACTGTTGTATGACTCCATGCATCCACCCAGCGTGGCATACCGCATGGCTGCAGCTTTAGAAAGGGATGAATGGACACTATGAAGAGCTTGCTTGGGATCATCTTGCGATCTAAATGCAAATGTAGGAAGGGTGTGAAAGCACTGAGGAAGTTATTACCTACATGGCTGGCTTTGATGAACAGCTCACAGCGTTTGAAGCAAATACCAAAGTGGAGGATTGCATCCATGTGATTAAGATGATTAATTACTCTTTTAAATGTGATCCTTTTTTTTTTTTTTTTGGGAACGAACGGCGCCTTAAACCTCAAGCAATCACAGGAGGTGCGCGCAAGGCCGCCGCGCTACTTGTTTGAACGTGTGTTGTGAATTCGAGTGTGGCAGTTTAGCACAAGCACGGCGAGGCCACGTGTCGTCAGTGCAGATGTTGTGCACCGAGGTAAGGCGGGGATGTACGCAGGAACTGGCGGCATGATGCAAGATTGACATATAAATGTTGAATAGGCTCTTGCGGATCAAGCAAACTGTGGCCTATTTAAGAAAAATCTCATTAAAAGAAACATTAAATGCTGTTAAATGTTAAAAACATGGAAGACGCTGCCGCCCCTGATGGAAAACGTGTAGTCACGCCTCTGTTTATACCTCTCCAAAAAAAAAAAAAACATAAAAAAATGTTTGAACCGATACTCATTTATGTAAAAGCCATCAATTTGTGTCTGCTTTGCAATTATTCCCAAGGACATTTCCAGAGACAGTCCAAAACATATGCTGATGTGACATCACTCGCTGACAAACCCACTTAAAGATAAACTCTTAAAAACATACTTTCAGAAATGAAAGTCACCTTTAGAGGGGGGGAAATACTGAGTGAGTGAAATGAAAGCAATTTTTCTCCTTTTGAAATGTAAATGCGCAGCGATTTGCTGAATACCTTTGAAGAAATCGTGTTATTAAGAATCAGGTGTCGCTATGCAACCTCCGTTGATATGGAGTTCATAATTTTTAAATGAAATATATTTCTTCCTCTTGCAATTTCTTCACCCTTTTCACTTCTTCCTAAGTGGAGAGCAGGCTTTGTGTGAAAAGGTCATACGGCTTTCATGGAGCTCGCACTCACCTGCTGACAGGCGAATGTCATCACTTTCCTTTAAACTTAGTAATGATTCTTTTTACAAGCCAACATGCACTGAAACATGTAAGTGCGCCGCCTTTTGAAAGTATTTAGCCTAACGCAATGCGCAAACTGAATGCAGCAAGCAGTGCAATACATAGTTAGCTATCATTTGGAGAACTTCAATCACAATGGAGAAATTGTGCCATTAATTTGAGAGCTCATCAGTCTCGATGATATCATGAAATAAAATTATGGATCCAGAGCAATAAAGATTTTTATGCAGCGGCTTTTTGTCATTACAGCCATAAGGCACTATTGACAAGAATACAAGCAATACAGCAACTGGTTTATCAATATCAAATTATTTGAGATGCTCAGCCTTGAGAATGTGAAATGGGGTGTTTCACATGGAAGTGTGTGAGATGAAACGCTGCACGCTGATTTCAGACTGAGAGCACATTAATCACTCTTTCTTATCTTGTTGGTTTTTCTAATTAACAGTGTCATGAGCAATTTTAATTAGGTCATAGAGCATTTGGAATGAATAAAAGTACACTTGTACAGGCCGGTGAAATTAAAAAAGAATAAATGATGAAACAAATCACAGCAAAAACAACCACTTATTTGTTTGTGATGTTACGATTCCAGTCTCGTGATCTCCATGGAGCATATGTCAAGCTGCGCAGAGCAGATCGAGTCAGGCAGGAAGTCAGACACGGGATTGGTGTAGCGAGTCTGCTAGGTTTTCAAAATAAAACACCCTGGGCAGACTCCTAGTCGTATATCAACGATAAACACAATTAAAACTAAGAAAAATAGATTTAATACATAGCCGACATAAAGTACAGCGTCAGATATCGAGGATAAATGACGAAATAAGCTAAATCTGAGCAAAATTCTCTATTATTCTCTCTTCTGAAATGCTCCCAGTGGGGTTTGAAGGCCCATGAAGGATGGAAAGAAAGCGCGTTGGAGCTGAAATGCGACTTAGCCGTGCTAGCTACTAATGTTCGGCAAAGTAATTCTTTGAGCTGAATACATCAATATGCTAATATGCTCATATTATGACAGTGCTAACGGGCTTAAGTTTAGCAAGTGTAATATTTACTATGTTCACCACCTTAGTTTAGCATGTTAGCATGGTAGCACATGCTAACTAGTCATCGACTTAAAGCCCAGCTGCAGGTGACGGATATGACTACACATGACTTTTTTGGTCGAAAACCAAAATCCTGAAAAAATGTAACTGTTAACCTGATGATGCCAACAGATGTTGAAAACATGAAAAGTCTCCACCGAATTTCATGGCAATCCATCCCGAAGTTGCTGAGATATTTCGCTCAAAACCACAACTGCTGACCTCATATTTCAGGTTGACGTTTTAAAAATGGAAGAAAGCTTTTTTCAAGAAAAAAAATACGCCGCAGGTGCAGCAAGGAGCTCGCGTACTGTGAAAATTATAATTGAGCAACTGGTGTCAGCTCCGTCTTCCCCAGTCCAACTGTGTTCACACTCCCTCCGTGGAGCTGCATTTGTCATAAAAACCCACTGTGATTCCATTGAGATGAAACTAGAGCAGATTGGATGACTTATTCTGTTTGTTCACGGCAAAACAGGGTTTCAGAATTCACTTATCTTTGACTCAGGGGCGCTCAAGTGTTGTCATTCGTCGGCCTGATGAATGAGGATATCACAGCGGTTGTTTGCTCAGCGGTGTCTTGGAAAAAAAAAAGTAGCTATGAACTCATGTCATGAAAGACAGTTGCGAGGGAGCTTTGTGGTTTACTGGCCTTGCTGCTCTGGAACGCACGTTTGAGGCCCTCGTATTTGCTGCTGAAATGCATTGAAATGCACATTAAGTGTGGAGTGGAAGAGAATATATCACGGTTAACTCCTTACATTTGCTCTGTAAATAAAATAAGCATATGCAGGGACTGGGGGGGCACATATAAAAGCACTAAAGACTTCGCAGTGGGGATAGGTCTTAAAATGGTGCCAGTTTCTGGTAAAAATTAAAATATCAGTAAGCTTCTGGTTGTCACTTCTGCTTTTTTGTATTGAAACTCAGATGATTTCATTTGATTTTATTGATGAGCAACATTGCTGTCGCTTTATGGTAGTGGTGTCAAACGGATAAAACCGTGGATGTAGCGAAGAAGCTAACAAGCTTGCTAGCGCTCGCTCACAATAAAAGCTATAACTTGGACTACCACGGACGTCTTAGTCATGGGTTTTTCATTGTCAACAGCACAGTTTCATAAATAAGTGATGAAAACCGACGGGTGGAAATTATCTTCACGCTAATGCTAGAGGGCTAATGGTGTTGGAGTTCTGTGGTCATTTCCCAGAGTTCCTAGCAGGATGTGACAGTTTATTGGACCAAGAGATGAATTTTGTGTAAAGGCGAAGGTCAAAAACAAATAATCCCTTTACCAAAAAAAAACACACCACAATATTTCAACTGCTTAAATTCTGCCATCAAGCTAGCTATTAGGCTAGTGGTTAGCCATGTGGTACCCCAGTGGTTGTACACACTGTCGACATCCTCCTCTTGAGTTTTAACTGGTTTGCAGCAGCCTCCCAACTTTCCCACATCAGACATTTTGAGATGCACAGTCAGAAAAGCACGAGTGTAAATAATAAAATGAATGATGGCTGAATCAGGGTTCTGGTGTGGCGCATGCCGGCTCACTGTCACACTATTCCTGGGACGCTTGAATATAATAGAGTCATTGTTAATGTTATTAGTAACCACCTGTGCTGCTATGACAACAGTAAAATGTCTGATGTGAAAAAGTGCTATTGTGAGCTTATTGCAAGACTTTTCCTTCTTTTTCAAAGTCACACCTGAATGGAAGCATTTTGATGCCATTATACAGTAACACCAAACACTGGTCCTGTATTACAGCTGGACTGGGACCAAAGACTACAGCCCTATAGAAACCCACAGGAACTTTAAGCTACCACAAAGTCATATAACAACATGATAAAGTTATGATTGTTTTTTGTTATTTTTGCACATAATGCACCAGAATATAGGTTAACACCTGCACTTCCAGTGGAGATCATATGCCATTTATAACACACACTCAGTCCCATAATTGCTGCTGCCATCATCCACTCGCATTCACAAAACCTTTCAATCCTAGCAAATCAAGGCTCCATTAAATCCCAGTTTAACTCCCAGCTCTACAATATACCCCCGTAGAAGTCGACTTCAAGTGTTGTTCCTACAATTTAGACTACAATTTGGAGCTTTTTAAAAACGTGTCTCGACTGAGGCTCATTGCTTTGCTGTGACCTCCATTCCAGCTCTTCCTTTCCACGCTCCCGCACGCAATCCATTTTTCATGCCGGCTCTGTATTGTTTCAGCCCATTTTATTTCACTCCTCTGGAGAAGAGGTGTGTTGTTTTTTGTTTTTTTTTTTTTTTTTTACGTGGAAGCAGCGTGTGCTGCAGCCTGCTGAGCCCAGGCAGTTGGTCGGGTACACCATGTGCTTGCTGAGCACTGCTGCCGTCTGGCATGGATGCTAGCAGTCATCACTACCGGCAGCCGCTTTGCTTCAGCGAGTCTTTCAAACTTCACTTCCTCGTCAGTTATTCTATATGTCTTTGCAACAACTTGGAAATAATTAAGCGAAAGAAAGACTACAAACAGTGTGTACTGAATCTGTTTTAGCAGGGTGTTCCTTAGCAGCAGACATCAAATTTAACGCTAGAACAAACTTCCTGGCAGTACCTCAAAAGTACCTCACTAGTTTGTAATCTTAAGAACATTCATGAAGTTTGTTCCCACGGTTGCCCCAGTGCAAGGCAATGAAATAAAAGCATTTCAAGTCGTAAAAATCAAACATGTGGGCTTTATACTTGGGTCTGAACATCAAGCTGAAAGGTATAAGGGAGCGTCTGCTTGGCTTTATCACTAATGGGCCCCAAACTGCAGCGCTTAGACTGAATATGAATGTACCCCCGGTGAATTATTAATGTTGTGGTGCGCTTCGTATTCTGCCGGCACTTCCAGAGGTGATCCACCTCCCACGCGGATTGGAAGCTGTCACCCGTAATTGGAAAAATCACGACAGCACGGAGTTAAGTGCTCCACAGTCCCCGGGTGAAGAATCTGATGATACACACTGCCTCATCAAGAGGCGGGAACATTCTCCTATATGGTTTTTTAATGCTTTTTTTTTTCTTTACCCAATATTTTTCTTTTTCTTACCCCAATTCAGATATTTATGGTTTTAAGAGCAGAAAACTTTCATTTCATAAGGATGTCACATTCAGTAAGCAGTGATGAAGAAATGGAGTTGTTCAAGAAATACTCATGAAGTCAGTTCTTAGAAATCAGATGGCAGTGTTCAGACGAGCGATGATGACTTTCATGACCTCTGACCCTAAACACGGGCCATGATTTCCACTGAACATATTCCACAAACTGCGTGAGATGAACCATGTCTGATGGAAAACATGGCAATATTGCAGAAGGCCCAATTCATGAAGGCTCTGCGGCACATTTTTTTGACAGAGTGACAACTCTGTGCAAAGCGTGTGGATCCCGGGTCCTGCAGAGTGCCCAGGGCACCATCAAACCGACAGCTCGTAGCACACATGGACCCCCGTGTCCCACAGATAGGGACAAAGTTGTTGGCACAGCAAGGAGTTTTGGTCGTCCTGCTGCCCTCGAACAAAGGGATATGTCACTTTTCATGACAGGAGCAAGATTGCAGTGTTTCATTCATTCCAACCGTGGCATCTGTGATCCATGGTCAAACACTGGATTCATCTCGGCTTCGGCAGCCGTGGTTCTTGGAGGCCCGCCTGTCCGTCAAAGACAACACTGGTGATTGGGAGAGACAAAGCTCATGTTGACAGAGGTCCGGGCCAGTGGAGGTCATGTGTGAACTGGTGACAAGGTCAAGAGATGAAATCCATCTGGGTCTCATCTGGAAACAGAGGAGCGCGGCTCTCGAAGCGATAAGTGAAGCGTGATGCGGCGAGCGTTGTCTAAATTTGATAAGAATCCTAAACTGGGGCACGGATCTCGCTCCGCCTCGCAGGAGTGCACACTTTTGTCAAGAGGAATCCTGTGCAGTCTGTTTTTAGCTCCACAATTGGAACTTAATCACTATAATCCATTCATTGGATTAGATGCCACTGCTTCATGATAAACCGTCTGTGTGAGAAGGTGCCCCTGTGTTAAATTTAAAGTTCACAATTTCAGAAGCTTATCTTCCACAGATTTACTTTCTAGATTTATTCATGATTCTTATGCATTTCTCTATTAATTATACGTTTGTCTTGAGCTGGACTAAAGTCGAATAGATGCTATTCCCACTTCCAGGTGAATAAAAACTGTATATACATACAGATATTGTGGATGCAAACACGCAAACAAAGGCAAACAGAGCATTTAATTTCCTCTTTAAGGTGGAAGAGAAAAGGTGCGATATTGGAACAGATCTGAGAGATGAGATGTTATGCTCTCTGAAATGCAAATTTAATGGACATGAAAAGGAAATGAGAAAAAACATCAGTTCTGCCAGGAAAACAATGAAAAATATATACAACCGCAAGAACAAATTAATGATGTGGGGAAAATATGTGGAGGTTGGGCAAAAAATTATAATAAATTTACACACAGTATGCTTGACTAAGTAGCCATAAATAGTCACACAGTATTTTAGAAGGTGTATATCTAGATTTATGTTATCTGGTTGAAGCCACACAGGTACTTACCAGTAAAATTTATGTATGAGGAAATTTAGTATCCTGTTGGTTTAAGTAGTGATGCCAGTGAAGATTTTGATAAAGAAGAGGGTAAAAGAAGCAAGGTTACATTAATATGTTCATAATAGTAATCAGTTTTGGGCAGTAGCGTTATTTCTCGTAGTGTGGTGGTGGTAGCATCGCCGCAAATAGCTTTTCAATAGCTTAGCTCTTTTCAGCTAGTGTGGCAGCATCCACACAGGCTATGTTTCCCAAGCATCGTATGTGTGACAGAAACACTTCCATGTGACGGTGTCATCATGTGCCAATCCTTGGGCTGATGCCTACAATGAGGGTGAGGACGGAGATGATTGATTTAGATTTTGTGTTAATTTACAGTTTGTCCTGCAAATGTGCCCAAGTCTAATTTTAGCATCCGCATGCAAGCACACACACACACACAGGTGAAAATAAACACACGAAAACAACAAATCTTTAATGCAATAATTACTTTTGACGTGTTGCTTAAGTTTAGCTTGCTACATTTCTCTGGGAGTAGCTTCAGTGTAGTTCAAACTTCATTTAATGTAAAGTCACTGGTAGCTTAGCTCACTGCACTTTCCAAGTAGCTTGCCCAACACTGATACTAGTACTACTTCATTCATTTTATAGAGGCGCCTGTTAAAGCATTCAAGGACACCCTACATGACATGGATAACAACAAACAAAGCAGTAATACACATAAGTAAATACAATAACTAAGTGCAATCATCATTAGCACAAACCTCAATGTGGTTGTAGCCATTTGAGTCAGAATCAGATCGAATAGGACAGTTTAAAAAGGTGTGTTTTGAGACAGGGTTTGAAGGTGGAGAGAGGAGCCAATATTGCAAGTGTCTTTTGGAAGACAGCTCCAAAGGTGGGGGCAGAGCGGCTGAAGGCTGTAGACCCAGCGGTAGTCAAGCAAGCAGATAGTGCAGTGAGTTGAATAGCAGAAGAGGACCTAAGAGTATGGGAGGGTGTGCAGATATGAAGGAATCTGGAAAGATACGAAGAGGCTGGGCTGTGAAGGCCTTTAAGGTGAGAAGCAGAACCTTGAAATCAATACAGTTTGCTTCTAGTTATAAACAACAAGCTAAGATGATTAATATTACAAGATGAAAGTATGCAGACTTAGTAACATTGTTGATATGTCCTATGAAAGGCAATGTGCTGTCCAGCATGACACCCAGACTCTTAATGAGTTTTGAGAAAGTTGTAGGAGAATGAAGTGAAGGTAGGCTTGGTGGACAAATAGCTGGGTATCATCCACGTAACAGTGGACAGGTGTCAATAAATCCAATGGAAGCTGATCGCTGTAGGAGGATATAATGTGAGATGGTTTTAAGGGCCGCACTCAGACCAAGAAGGACAGGTCATTGAAACTGGCGCTCCGTTCCGACAAAGACTACGAGTGATGTCAGTGCCAGTGGTGGCTCAGAAAGGTTGAAAAGGTTCCACCGCAAGGTATTGAAATAATGGAGTTGCAGAGACCCATTACGAAACGAAGGCTAGCAGAACATAAGCCTTCTAGCTTTCTATACCTTTACTTTATTGAGTGAGTTCTTGAGCAGCTGTTCTGAAAAACATCAACTCAGACTGAGAGCACTACACCAAGGATACAGGGCGTTCTGTTGAGAAGGAGAAACGCTACCGCTTATGGCTGAGCTGGTCCCCAACTGATAATTCAGCCATCATTTACAGATTGCTTTTCTTTGTAGTTGGGTGTTTTCCTACCAGGGTCAAGAGGGCTCCTATCAAACATACATGTGTAATATAAAAGCAATGAAAATAGCTTCCCCCTGTTTGCTAAGTTAAATGAGCTGGCTGCTGCAGGAACAACGCAGAGCCCATGAAACCACACAATCATGGTCGGCATAATTCAGAAAATGCAAATATATGATGAGCTGTGCAAACACTTGCTTTAGCACAGTTTCTCTACATAACTTCATTTATAAGCACATCGTCAACCAAATACCTTCCCCCCCCCCCACCTATTTCGTTCATCACCAAGGGCACTTGAATACACAATAAGTCGCATTTACAACTTACAGCCTTGGTAAGAGGAGCATACAGGGAGCACTTGAGGGCAGCATTATACCACATCTGCATTACCCTGGGCTCTCTGGATGATGAAACACAGAATAATTCATTCAGATGTTGAATTTTTAATAAAAATGTAGGAGGCGATATGTGAAATGCCTATTTCTTTTCAAAGATTATGTTTAAAAAGGCCATAACACACAGTGTGTCCATATTTTGAGGGTCATGGTGGAGACCAGTGGTGGCGCATAAAAACCTTGTCACTCCACTTTGGTGATTTTAATCAAAGCTGAAGAGTTTTCTATGTATTTAGAAAGTAATCCGAAATTTTGTGGACAATCTAAACTCTGTTGAGTGAGTGCATGCTCACAACCACAACGGATAAAATTCTGCCAACCTGATGTTTTTGGAATAGAAGGTTTGCAAAGCAGTAATCTGCAGCTGGGCTGTGGCTGGTCAGTCCCATTCAAAAGTTAGGACCACGTTTTGATCCGTCTGCCGTGGGTCATACCGCATTTAAAATGCTTTATGGTGCAGGATAGGAGTTTTTGATGGGATCGCTATGTACCCATGATGATTGCCCATAACGTGTTATAGCCAAGATAAATCCAGCTTCATGATATAAGGTGTGCCTTAAAACATCCTTGTCATTGTGTCATATAAGTCCATAATGCATGATGATATATCTTGGTATTTTCTGAGGCAGTTTTTGTTAGTGTATGCAAAGTTTTCTTTGTAAAAACTTCCACTGGTGATGTATGAGAGCATAAGTTTGCTCTTCATTGTATAGACGTTAGGGGGCATTCAAAGTTCAAGTGTAGCCCTCGTAGCTCTCTTCTTCTCCTCTCGTCTCTAATAGATTCAAATGAATTCAGCCTCGCCAAGAGCAACTGACAGAGTGAAGTTATTTGTGTTGGGCCGACACCCCTGTTCCACTCATCTCTATACAAATTCAATTCCAATTTGAAAAGCAGACTCACTGTTATTGCATATTTGTCAAAACATCAGCTAGCCTAAATAGTCCAGTGGGGGAGGCTTGTGTAGCTTATGACGGTTGTTTCCCTGAAGAAAACCAGATCAAGTATTGTTAATTTCTCCCACACACACTTTGGATTTAGAGTATTAATTCTTTCAAACTGTAGTGACAAGGAAGGCTTGGCTACAATGGCCTATATGGAGTCTATATTTATGCCATTCTACTCTGTTTTACAGTAGGTGTGCATCAATTTTTGGCCAAAAATGACGAACAATGCTTCTTAGCCCACGTTGTTAACATATATGAATCAACGAAGAGACGAACCTGACTGTTGTCTTTTCTCAGGACAAAAGCTGGAACCTTTTTTTTTTATAATCGGAATAACAATAAAAATGTAGTGCATGCATAAAATTAAACAGTTAAAAAGCATGAAAACAAACGAAACTGCAGCATGCAATAATGAAAGCAGTAAGCGGCTCGCGGTGTAGGTGGACAAGGGGAAGGCTGGTCGGAAATAGAAAGTTTGAAGATGAGACTGGAGTAAATAAAGGGAAGTGGTGCAGCGGGGTCCTGGGCCACAGTGTTCCTCAGCTCAGGGTCACAAACACTAAAGGTTTGATCACCCGTGGAGCAGAACTTTGCAGGAGTGTGGGAGAGACAAAGTGTTTAAAGAGGGGGTGTAGGGCTGCTGGAGGTTGCAGATTTTTTTTTTCTTTCTTGGATTGAGTGCAAATAAAGATGCTGGAAATGCCCAGACGACTGTTTGTCAGCAATTTTTGCTTTCTGGCAGCATCAGATGAAGAAAGACTTGATAGAGAAAGAAGAAGGTGAATACATAAAAGAGGGATAGTGGAGACTGAAACATCAGCATCGGTTTTGATTCACTATTGATCTTGGCAGACTGACACTCCCTCTCATCCTTGACAGTCTTTCTCTCTCCCACCTGAAATCCATTTTTTTGCCCATGTCAGCAGAAAGGGAGGAAAACATGGCTTTGGGTTGATGATGAGTCAAGCCGAAACCTGGATCACATGATTCACTTTGTTGATATGAGGTTAAACAAAGTATAAGGTCGAACAAAGTAAGTCGCTGCCTTTGTTAGCTCCCTGCAACAGAGCCAGAGTGGTTCAAGGAATAGTTTGACATTTCGGGATTCTTCTAGATTGTTAGATGAGAAGACTGAACACACTCTCAGTTAGCCTAGCTTAGCATAAAGCCTTTCAACAGGGAGAGATCACATGCATTGTAATTTGTGAGCTTTAGAAGTGAAGATGTATTTTGGAGTGTGGACAGAGCCAAGCTAGTTGCTTTCCCCCCGCTTGCTGTCTTTATGCTAAGCTAAGCTAGTATCCTCTATATATAGCTCTAGTGCCATAGTTAAAGCAACAGTTCGACATTTTGAGAAACACACTTATTGGTTTTTCGACAAGAGTTTGATGAGAAGATTGATATCAGCGTCGTGTCTGTACGGTAAACGTGTAGCTGGAGCCAGCAGCTGTATAGCTTAGCTTAGCACAAGAGTTCTCAAACTTATTACTTCAAACGTCCACGGCTGATTTTTATTTAAGCAGAACAATTGGAGATAACAAAATAAAATTTAATCAGTTAATTAAAGTCAAATCTCTTCTGACTATTTGCAGAAATACTGGAGTAATACTGGAGTGTACTGGAGAAAACAAGGCACGCTCTTTATCTGTGATTTAGGAGCTGATAGCGAATTAACGTGTAATGTTAATGGGTGAACTCTGCAGCAACAACACACAACACTTTCTGCAGCAGGTAACATCGCCATGACAACGGTGTCAACCATAGAAACAAGCCACATTAAAAACACATTCATCCGTGGACAGGATCACAGTGAATGATCTACGGCTGATCTTTATATTCAAGTCAGCAACAATTTATTCACCAATAGAAAATGCTACACTTTTGTTTTAGCTTATTTATTTCAGGGCTTTGTCATTTCCAGGCTTATTGAAACTGTGTCGCTGTTCATAGCAACTTTACTCTGCTATTTTTGAAATATCTGTGGAGGTCCAGGTTTAAGTGATGTCACGTTTGTGTCAGTCCATTTGCAAAATGCCAGGAAGGATTTCCTCTTGTCCTGATCTGCCTCTGGTGCACAGGAGTGATCTCATCCGGTGACGATTACTGTAAAAACACTTATGGAACACTTATGGGAACCCCTAATATGCTTAAGGGGCCCCAAGATGCCAAGATGCATTTAAAGTCTGACTCATGACCACTGTTGCATTTCATTCTTTTTACTCACACACTCTTTCCTTTGTTCTCCCTGACTTTCTCTACTTTGTACTGGTTTACAAATTGGCCAAAGGGGCTTAAAAATAATAAGATAATAATAATTCCCTTCAGACTGAACATTAGAGTGCCACTTGCCCTGCTTGGTTTTCAGTGATACTGGACAGCAGTTTGGAAATGATTGCTCGAAAAGGCTAATTTGCCTTCTGTCCCTGCCACTGATAATCTTCCTCTTGCACAGTTTGAAGACTGGACAGCAGATATATATATTTTTTTTTAATCACACTGTATATTTTTAACATGAAATACAACTTGAAGTTGTGTCGGTTCAAGTTGAAAATAACCTGTTGCCAGATGGTTTTTAGCACCAAACCATCCACCTGTCTCTCACAGTCTTTCACGGGCTAACTTCAACGAACCGTATGTTTTTGTTGTAGGATTCTTGCTCTTCCATTGACAAAGGCCTTCTTTGCTCTCCTTTCAGTCAAGAAATACTCTCCAGTTCTGATATAACTGATGCTATAGGAGCATCTATGCTAACCTTTTTAGGAGCCACCATTGCTGATTTCAAACGAAGAGTTGATCAACTCACCTAAACCACACCCGTAGCTGCCAGTAATCCCTCATCGGACGCTGACCGGTCTGAGGCGACGGTGGTTTGGCCACAGACGCATAACCTGAAGACCGGCAAGATGGATTCTCAGCTCAAGTGATCTCGCAATCTCACGAATCATGCTACCTCACAAGGTAAAACTTCAAGTGAAGCTAAGTTCGGTTGAAAATGGACTAGTTAAAAGCTTATCAAAGTGGATTCAGAGTCTTACAACCAGTGGTGCCTATTCTACAAGCAGCACTGTGTTATCAGCTGCATACCTTAATGCACTATATGTATAGTGACATATACTGTAATTACACATAAAATGAAATGTACATTATGGTCTGGCAATTACAAGGTTGAGACTGTCTGATATCAGCTGCATGTACTCTGGATACAATGCTAATGGTTGTGTTGTCTACTTGATAGGGAATAACTTCTGTCCTTAATTCCAGGACAGATACAGTATATCGCTACTACATCTCTCTGAGCCTGTGACACTTATTAGAATAGCATATTTTACGCTTTGACCTAAGACAGCTTGCTCAAAGTAGTCCCGTTGTTCTTCCGTTGGGCTATTAATTATCCCAACTTTGGTAAAAACTTTAAAACCCCCTGATTAGGATGCACAAGTGATTTCATGTGTGAGTCCTCATTAGCAAATTAAAATCTGAAAGCCCCGAGCCAAAATGCATGAATTGCTGCATTTGTGACCATCTTTTAACAGTGTGATGACCAGGGATGACATTGTTGAACTAAAGCAACAGGTAACTGAAACTGTGTTTCATTCAGAGAGTTTTGCAGAGACAGTTGAAGCCAGTAAAGACTAATGATGTTCATGTTCCAGAGTTCCAGGATGCCCCTTTCATACCCAGTCATGATACTTTGATATGTCAAAAGTGGTTAGGAAATGATCACATTATTTTTTATTATGTGTCCCAACTCTTTTGGAATCGTGGTTGTTGTGACAAACGGCCGGATTGGCTTGAAATTTGATGGTCACGTTCACTCTCCTGATGGGAAGAACCCTATTGATCACGGTGACCGTGTATCTTGATTTTCTTCCCTGCATCAAAAACTAATGGTCAGGTTGGCATTGCATTTGTTGTGCTCCCAGGAGAGAATATTGATTTTGGTTAGCATCACAACACACACACACACACCTCACATGCCAGACTCGTATCTCCAAATCCGTAACTCATGAAACACATTATTTTCTCTGCACATTCGTGCTCTGAAAAGAAGGAAACAGCTTCATTTTCAGACCTCATGTTCTTTACTGTGCAGCCATGTTTGACATGTGCACCTCCTGACCTGTTAGTGAATGCTCAGTATTTTGCTTTGCACTTTGGCCACCACACCCATGCTGTCATCTAGCCAGTACAATGTGCTTCTGTGAAGGTAATGGCTAACTGGGGAGATTATTAGCCCTTGGTGGGGGTCTGCAGTGTGTCGAGTGCTTTCTTGTTGGCCATTAGTTGCAGGGATTTTTGACAGTGGTGTTACTTTTGAAGCACAGCAAAAGACAGCAGCGCAGCCCTGCCGCCTGTGATTCAGAAACATCAATTTGTTTTTGTCCCATATAGATTTACAGACGGTTGTTTAGAATTCTGTCTTTATTCCCACCTGAGTCCTTTCAACACATCTCTGTCTTTTCAGAATGCACCTGCACACATTTCAGGTTGTGCGTTGTTGTTGCAGAGTTACACACTGAAAAACCTGGGGGTTTGCTACGCTAGCAAAACGGTCTTCGGCCTTTGTGTGGGTTCATTGGTTGGGTGGTCCACCACTTTCGTCCAGACTAAAATATCTCAACACCTATCTAATTGAGTGCCATGACTACATTCATGGTCCCAATAGGATACATTATAATGACTTTGATCCCCTGACCCTTCCTCTAGCACCACTGGTGGGTCAAAGCTTTCACTCATCTTGTGAGATACCTCAACATCTAATTAATAGATTGGCACATGTACAAGCTATACTTTTCATAGTTCCCAGATGATGAATCCTAAACACTTTGGAGATCCGATGACTTTTCATATAGATTGCAAACTCTTACTCACTCTATAGCTAATGCTGAAATATACTTTAGGTTTAACGGCTGCTAAAAAGTTTTTACTCAACCATAAAACTCCAGATTAACCAATGGACTCACATTATTTGACACAATCTTTATACTGTGGTTGGATTAATGTTGCAATGGGAAATGATGGTGAACATGGCAAATATTGCAGCTTCTTAGCATGTTAGTTCTGTCATTGTGCGCATGTTAGCATGCTAGCATTTAGCTCAAAGCACACAGAGCCGCGAGCCCGGCTGTGGATCCTGCAGTCTTGTTAGGATATTTTGCTACATTCTTTAAATTCACCACCATTTCCCAGTGAAACTGCAAATCAAATCACTGTCAGGCCACCTTGACAGGAATATTTACCCCAAAGTGGCTTCAACCTTTCAGTAAAATCTGTCTAATCTGATGGTAGGAAATGTAAAAATCAATCATAAACATCCTTGATGTAAATGTAATGAAAATCCGCAAATCATGTCAACCTGTCTTCAGCATAAATGTCAAAGAATTAGATTTGTCCACAGCATCTGTGTCGCTCTGACGCAGCTTTTTATTTTATTTGATCAAAAATATAGCTTTGTGATGAACCCCCACTCTTGGGAAAAATGCGGAGGAATAATTTTTGGCGAATTGTAATTAGCTCTTTAGGTAAAGAACAGACAATCAAACCAAAAGATTATAATTCTGTATGTGGGTTCAGGGATTCACAAGCAGCTCCCTTGATTGAATTACATCTGGGACAGAATTGCATATGGTTTAATGCAATATATGGCAACATTTCCCCTGTTTCCTGATTTCCATGAATAGACCCTACATGTTATAGCCAAGAAAAGGCTCAAATGAACATTTGAACTGTATTAAATTTGCACAATGCTTCCTTTAGCAATTGAAAATTGGTTTGCAGTTAATGGAAGACTAACTTGAAACAACTTCACCTTTATCAGCTTGAAAAACATGCAAACATGAAACAATGAAGTGAGCCTTGATTAAAAAATGGAAATTTTAGCAGAGTTCTTGACACTGCCCCCTCCCCAAGAGAACGGTTTTAATTAGAAGGCATGCAAACATCGAACATGTCTTAATATCTTGGGCCTGTAAAGGGGGAAGAGACTGTGTAATTTAATTCCCGGATCAATAAGTCATCGAGATTGTTCTAAAACAGATATTTCCCGCCGGAGGTGTACATTAAGACTGTAAGCTGTGATTTAGTGTCGGGGTCGCGTTGTTTGTTGTGCTCAGAGTTCCTCTCTTCTCACCTTTCAGCATCGATTTTCATCCCACCTCTTTGGATTTTCTTCTTCAAATAACAAACTCCCTCTGTGCTTCAGAGGAACTGGAATTCCTGCCGGTTCTGTGCATTTTATGAATGTGCGTCTTGGCGTTTTCATGGTCTAATCCATGTGTGCATGTTAGTTATAAACAGCAGATAGTCTCCAGCAGCACAGCATGTTAATATTCACCTGGCCAGGTTTTAAATGTTGGAAAAAAGAGCTTCATGCATCACTCTTTGTGATGCATCTGTGAGAATTCATTTGAATTTATTTGTGAGTAAAAGAGAGCGCAAAGAAAAAAAAAATCAACAATATTTCCTTCAACAGCTGGTGTAGATTAATCTCCATCCTTGCAAGATTGGGGGAAAGCGTAAAGTTCCAAAATCAAAGTCTTGCAGGTGCAAAATTGAATCTTAAATGTAAATTGATTTGGAGATCAAACATTCTCCAGCCCCTCTATCATTTTAATCAGGCAAAGTCGAGACACTGCCAGAGTAGAGAGGTGCTTGAAATTCTGAATTCACCAAATGCATCTTCCAACCTTGATTAAGGGTGTGTGTGCAGATGTGTGTGTGTGTGTGTGTGAGTGTGTGTGTGTGTGTGTGGTTGAGGGTGGGGGCTTAGCTGCCGGTGTCACACTCTTAGGACAGGTTTGAGAGTGTGGTAGCTGCCGATTTCTGCATGCTCTTTGGTGATTTTAGTCATCGGCGGCTCGGTGAGGTCAGCAAAGTTAAGTGTGGCGTATTGTTGTGGGTAATTGTTAGAATCAATCGAGCAGGTTGAAATGATGGAGGAACTTCACTAATGCTCATTTCAGACCTTCAGAAGGAAGGCGGTGTTGATATGTGGATGCAAACAAATAAAGGTCTGAATCTCATTGTTTTCCAAATGAAGCGTTTCAGTGTTATGACAACCTCACAACATTCAGTGGTATTTAAATTTCAACATGAACTATCCAGTTACTTATGAGATTCAAATCTTTGGAGCCTTTCAGTTGATGTGAAACCTGGCCACGACGCACAGATGCAAGCTGCTGCAGTTCATCTGATACCCAGGATCAAAACTGTAACATTTGGGCTGTGATATATACAGGAATGGACTTCACACGGCCGTTCCTGAAAGGCTGCGGAGCTCCTTTGGTCTTCTGAGAACGTCTCATCTTCTGCTGCAAATCTCCTTTGCCCCTCTTATGTTCTCTCACCCCTCGTGCATTCTGACTTCTTTTACTTTTCTTCTCCCGTTCTTAACACCGTGCACGTCTGCTCGGTTCTCGCTCGGCTCATTATGAGGGCCCGAATGGGAGAGCAGGGTAGGAGAATTGAAGGTGTTAGCACACTGGAGCGTGGCCTCTCATCCATGATCCGCCCAGCTAATTACCCAAGTGTGGCCAGCGTAGCTACCCCCCCCACCACCACCACCCCCTTTACCCCTACCCAAGAACAGATTAAACACTTGGGAATGACCTGCCCTAGATTTTACGCTACATTGAACTCTTAACAAATTAGAGGAGGGTCATCCACGGACAGCTAATTGCAAGAAGCATATGGTGTATTAACTCATAATCAAGATTAAATCACATATTTCCAACTTAGATCGCCATTTGGCCTCAATCATCTTGTTTTAGCCACTCGCATCATTCTAATCTCAACTGCAAACGCTCTGTTTTTGGTATGAACTGCGACTTAAATCATAGTGGAGGCGCACACTTAAATACTGAAACTGAGTCTCATGTAATTTAGCTTTTAGACCAATAACACACTTGTCAGAGGCTAATGACAATGAGACTGTAATTTGAAAGGAGGAAGAAAATCTATCTAATAAACTGTCATCTGACGCCCTTGTCATCTTCCATTCGGCAAAACAACAAGGAATGAATTAATCATATGTTTAAAATCTCTTATGATTCTCTGTGATTTCGCTAATCGTCTCACAAAGATGATTTTTAAAGAGACTGTTGACAAAAATGAATAGATGAGCAATTACGGGTTTCATGGGAATGGCAGATGGAGGCAGAATCAAAGTGACTGTAAACTGTAAGGGCTCAGCAGAATTTATGAAAGGGGGGGGGGGGGGGTAAATATGCCAGAATAGCACAGAGTGTCTTTTTCCAAGTCTTCAGAAAAAAACAATTGATTAATTGTGTGAACTATGGACTGCTGGATTCCAGCTTTTGTATTTGCAGGAACATCAGAAATGCACCACAGGAGTTGTTTTATAGAATTTGCATAAAGTGCAGAAGCTGCAGTTGATAAAAAAAAAGTAAAAGTTTTAATTGCTTTATGTGGAAAAACATTTTGCCGGGCCTGGACGTGTATCGGCGGCTGCGAGGGCCCACAGTCACCAGATAACATCGATTTCCCCTCCGCATGAGGTGTATTGGTGGAGCTATCAATAGCCAAAGCGAAGGCCTCACTTCACAGAGCCTGGCGTGACCCTTATGAAACATCCACACTTATCAGTCTCGCAGTTTTGAGCCTGACCTCTTTTTGTAAAACACAATGCTTATGCTCAAAAGGCCTCACCATTCAAACTGGCCTTTAAGTGGCCTTTTGCTCCTTTTCTTCTTCCCTTCAGAGAACGGCCGCAATAAAAAAACGGGCTCGACCGAGAGGCGACGGCGCGCAGATGTGTGCCGATGTGTGAGTTCGTCTTTTAGGGAGACGCCTCGGCGCAGAGAGCTCGCGTCCGCATTGTTTGTCATGCTACAGGATATTGGAAGAGGGATGAGGTCGACACTCCAGAATGAAGTGAGAGAAAGACGAGCCAGAGGATGAAGATCCCCTGCCAATAAACCTGACATTTCTCCTCTCTGCGCTCCAATATCTCACCAATAACAATTAGACCGGTAATTGTTTGGCTAATTATGATTAAATATCTGGTGTGTTGCCAGCAAAGCACTCTCCACTGCAGCTTGTGCATCCTCGCTGCTAGCGGTGCAAATGTCAAGAGGCGTCACGGTGTCGGTTTAAGGCACTGAAGTGAATGCATGGAAGTTTATTGCACGTAATTACAAACACGTGTGATTCACGCATGCGTCCTCAGTTTATAACCGAAGCTCAGATTTTTCTTTGGATTATCCAGATTTCCTGGACCAAAGGGTTGACGGCCTGAGTGGACACCGGCAGGAGAAGAAGAAGGGCGCTTTTAGCGGCACGGATACCGACGCCGTCCGCGGACATCCGCATAAAAAACTCCGTTGACAAAGACATCCGAAGCTAAGCAAGCATGATATAAACTCATGCCGCAACACAGGAGGGCCGACTCCTCGGGTACAGGCTCCACCTGAAGGATGAGGGACACTCTTTTGAGGACGACAATGTGCATGTATTGGACAGGGGAGGACAGATGGTTTGAAAGAGGAGTGACGGAGGTTATTTATGTAAAAGTGGAGAAGCCATCCCCCAACAGAGGAGGAGGTCTATGACATCGTTCATCCCTCACCTACAGTGCCGTCCTTTCATCCCATCCCAAGAGATATAACATCCATTCACAGTTGGCCTCTGGTGACTCGAACAACTGCTGTTACACAGCCCAGAGCACTAACAGTCATACCAAGTGGTATCAATGACTGTGATAAGGACCCCACGGAGGTTAAATACCCAGGACTCCCCAGCAGTCTGTTAGAACTGGAGCAGCCCCGCGGAGGAGAGGCGAAGCATTGTCACGTTTCTGCAAGGGAGTCCAGCTGCCCTTGATACAACCCTCTTTGAAGGGTTTGGACTGCAGGTGAGGCAAAAAACTGCTCGCTTTCTTGCCAAGAGTTAGATGACGAGATTGATGCCACTCCCACGCCTGTCCATTAAGATACAGGACTACAGATGTGAGACGACTTAGCTTAGCACAAAGACTGGAAGCAAGGGGAAACAGCTAGCCGGGCTCAGTCCGGGAACGCCTTCAAAGCTCGCCAATGAACACCTCACACCTTGTTCGTTTCATCCTCCTGTCTAACTCCCTGCAAGAAAGCGAACAAGCACATTTCCGAAATCGTGTATGATTTCTTCCAACATTAAATGATAGATTTGAAAAAAAAAAAAAAACATGAAAAAATTGCTTGATAATGACAATGATTGGCAGCCGCGGCCTCATTCTCCTGCGATCGGAGCTGAAACACAGTGATTTTAAAGCACTTGCCCTTTGATGAACACAGAATAACCTCAGATGACCTGATTCCCATTCATCGTGTCAGCTCTCACTTTCTCCGCCAGCGACTCAAAGGGGACAGGTGAGCATGCTATTGCTGCTTCACTAGGCCCTAACCTGAGGCTCCAGCTGTGACGATACTGCTGCTGTTCCAGCCTGAGCGTCCCCCCCCCCCCCCCCCCCCCCCCCCACACCCTTCCCTACCTCTCGCTCTGGGCCGCTCTTTACTCCGCTCCTGTGGCGGAACCGTCAGGTCCTTGTTGCTCGGCAACCGCTGTCTTAAGATTTTCCCAGTGGAGTTTTGAAGGTAATAAAACAATGCCCCAAGACAAACAGCAACTGGAACCGGAAAGGCCTCGGGGAGAGGGAGCGAGTGAGATGCAGGATGCGAGCGGGGAAGGCAAAGATCCAAAAAGTCTCCTTTGGTTTTAAATTAAAAATAATCGTTATTAATAGCATCAAACTCGGCTAAGATTTAGTTAAGATAAGCCGGGGGAATGTGAAAAGATACTGAAGGAAAATCTATGAAATTCGCTCGGCACATGCCACAGTTACACCTCCTGTTACTTAAATTGAAATCTTATCTCATGATGACTGAGCATCCGAGCTGAGAAACAGCTGTCTTTTTCAAGGTTACTGAGCCCCAAGGTTATGCAAACATATGGTAATGGTTTGCTTCAATCTCCGTCTATTGATACATAACCGTACTCGCCCCGATTGCAGTTACTCGACGTCTGCACGGGAGTTTTGATTGACATCTGTCAGTCTGATGTTCCCGGCGCTCCCGGGCGACCTTGCAGAGGATGGTCAGCTTTTTATTCTAATGGGAAGACTTGGTTCCCACCACTCTGACTGGGGGATTAAGGCGAGTGAAAAGCCTGCGCGTGCGCTCACAAACAAACCGATTTGTCAGGCAGATTTGATTGGAAGTTGCTGTTTTTTCCCCCCTCCTCTCTTCCTGTTCCTCTCTACACAAGACCCCCCTGTGAAATTAATGCAACACAAACAAAACATTTGGAGACGCAGCACAGATTCTCTGGCACGCTGAATTATGGCGAGGCATCGGGGGAGACGAAAAACTTTTGTTTTATTTCATCCGCTGTTTTCCTCTCTCCCCATCCGAGCCCTTGTAGGAGATGGAACATCAAAGGCGAGCTCTTACTAATACAAGCGGTAAACTACTCCCACATCGTTTGGTTTGAATGTAGCAGTTTCTCCCTATGGTGCGCTCTTTATGAGTGACACAAGGCAGCTCAAACAACTGCTCTCCCGTCCCCTGTTTTAACAATAAAAAGGTGTCACCGATACCAAACTTTGAAATAAAAAAAAAAAAATCAGGGTGAAACCAAAAAGCAAGAGCATCCAAGATTTCGAGGCTGTCTCTTGACACCAGGCGTCAGTGAAACACAACACCAAAGTAATCATCAGACATGGCATTCAAAGAGGTCTACAGAGCCCCCCCACCAGCAAGCCTCCCATTTGATTCATTATTTAATTGTATAGTTTCAATCTGTGCAGTTGCGGTTAGACTGTCATCTGCGTTGCCGGGCGGAATTGGAGACGAGAGAGACGTGGGCCCCCGCTAATCAAAATGCAAATATCTGTCTCCCCGTTGGGGTATTAGTGCATCTTGGAGGGTGAATCTCGAGGCTCTAAATTGAAAGATGATGAATGTGCAGGTTCTTTTTTTGATGCTTGCAACGTGAGGCAGCTCTGAAATTAAAAACTCAGAAAAATAAATAAATAAAGCCGCAAATAAATAAATAAAAGTAAATAGAAAAGGGTGGCGGTGGCGGAGGGGGGGGTGATGATAGGAGGATGACAAGGAGCAGAAGAAAAGTGTCAAAGGGTTTTTGTTGCAGCACGGTGCCAATAACCTCAGCGGCAATTCACAGATACCAGGTAAAGACTTGATTACAGGGTGCAATGACAAACGGACTACTTGCCACTTGGTGTCTGGCTGTCAATCACAGGACGCACTCGAGGAACATGACAGCCGCGTCCTTTGACCGTCAAAGTGTATCTGCCTATCTGGCAGAGTGTGCAATCAGCGTATGAATTTTCAAAGCACAGACCTCGGTGCCACGCTGCGTTTTGTGAGGCGAGACAGATTTATTAAGCCAAGGTGGGTGTGGATCACGTTGAATGTGTTCTTGGGAGTCTTTTATTTATTTGCTTTTGTTTCGCAGAACGTCTCCAGGAATACCCGTGGTCTTAGCTTTGCTCAGGATGCACCTTCCAGCAGCTCCCCGTGCAGATGTTCTGCACCGTTTTTGCCCCCAGACCAGTTCAGCAGACTTCCTCCCCTTACACAGCTGCCAAATATTCCAAGTTTAAAGGCCTGTTGGGTATTTTTTCCATGTCTGTTTTAATACAATACTCCCACGTAGGTGCTGCTGTCACAGAAGACCGGCAATAAGCGTGCACAGGACAGCCAGGACAAAGATATGCATCTAATTCATCAGAATCACATCAGTTTGGGTGAGCAGGACTGTGGATATTGTTCACCATTCCCTGCTTTTCTCTATGTAGCTATTGGTTGGTGGCCAGCAAAAATAGACGAATAGCTGATCAGACTGATGAATAACTCTTTCAGTGTTTAGCAGGTGAGTGCTGACCAGAAGCGCTCCTTTAATCTGACCTTTGTCTTGGTGAAATTAGATCCTAAATACCTCCCAAAGAAGCGAAAGTTCTCTGACAACATGGATAACGTGCTACTAGACCTCATGTTCCTTGCTTGTTGTTAGTATTGATCAATATTTATGTGTGCGTGGATTTATAACATTTATGGGATTATGGGATTATAATTATCACGCACACATATTCATCATCTTTCGGCCAACAAACAGGTCTGACGGCTGCAGTTTTCCATTCCTGTCCATCCGCCACTGAAATAAATGGCTTCCTGTCTTATCTACATATTGTTTCTTGTATTTCTAACAAGGATATAAGTAGTAAAAGCATTGTGGCTGTAGGAGCAGCTACAGATATGCAGCGATATCACTTCGTGTCTGCATGACTTTCAGTATCTTCATGGTTTGTATTGCTGTTTGTATGTGTGTTGGTTCATAAACAAAAAGCATCAGGGATTCGCCACCGAATCTGTCTGACTGCTGCCTGCTTCTCTTTCCCATCAGGTTCTCCCCTCCCTCGCCACATCTGCCAGCGTTATCTCAGCCCGGACTCCTGATTTCGGGGGAACAACACAGCTCCGTCAATGGCGAAACCCCCACAACCCCCCTGGAGCAAATCACCAATACAACACCCCCGTCGCAGCAGCTGACTGACAGCGAGATACGTCCTCGTGCAAGATTACATGTGATGCATGAGCAGTTTGTAGGGACATGCTGTTTTGCTTGCTGATACAGATAGAAAGAGGTGGAAGTATTCAGATTCCTCACTTAGTCTAAAAAATAGCAGGACCACACTGCGAAAGTACTCCACTGCAAGTAAAAGTCATATACGATGTTTCTGGATTCATGTTCCTGCTGCATCAATGTGTGTGTAGCACATTGATGTAGGTGCTTAAGGTTGAGCTAATTTTAACCACTGCAGCAATGCATCATATGTTTGTAGTGCTGCTGTCCTGTGAGAACCGCCTATGTCTGAAAAGTCAACTTTTGACGAGCCGCGACTAATTATGTTGGTCAAGAAGTCGGAGAATTTTATCAAAACACAGAGGAACAGATAATCCTTCGGTTTATTATCAGAAAAATTCAAATTCAGAAACACCAGATTTGGAGATACAAGGATTCACTTGACAGGAAGGATATGAAAAACTGTAAGCTGAACAGTAACAGGTAACTACAGCTGCCAGATACCTGTAGTGGAGTAAAAGACGAATATTTGCCCCGAAGGTGCGCTGGAGTAGAAGTATGAAGTTGCATGACATGAAAATACTCGAGTAATGTACAATTACCTCAAATTTGTACTTGAGTACTGTGAGCAGTGCTTGGATAAACGTTGCTAGGAGACAGGAGGGACATTGGGATGGTGCTGTACATGTACGATGATGTACTTTTGTTACACCGTGACACCTTGTGTCAGCTTTACGAATGAAGGCATTACTCGTCTAAAGCGGCCCATTGAATCCGCCTCAGAATTACATTATATGCACTTTCTGCAGTGCAGATGATGGTAACTTTAGAAAGTCCTCTCTTTATTAGCACCCTTTATTATCATTCCTCCGGTCTTTCGCTGCCTTTTTAGGCTGAGCTAATCTTATGAAGTGTCTTTCACTGCTCTAATGGAGAAATCTTCAAAAATCTGGAGCACCAATTAAAGGGCTTGCCGTCCTCATCCTCGAGCCGGCCTCAAAGCTGCAAGACGGGAACCCTTCAGATCCTGAAGATCTTTATCCGCTCGCCTTTTTCTTCTGGGCCGCTAGCTGCGGGCGCTCTCTTGACCGTCGGTAATGTATCCACACTCAACGTGCAGTCGGTCGGCCGGAGTGCCGTCACTGAAATCCAACTCTCGCAATGAATATTTTCTTAATTTAGGGCCAAATTCTTCAGCGAGAGACCGCTAGAATCCTTCTCGTCAAAGCACCATTGATTAAGTCCTGTTAATCAGCACAGTGAAATGCATCTCCATTGTGCAATCTACTCAAAAACCGAGAGAATTTCCATACTGTGCTCTCACTTCCATCAGTTTCCTGCAAGCAGTGGTGTCGCCGCAGCATTTGGACTACAAAATGCTGGATCAAAGAGTTGCAAAGAGGAGGGATTCTGGCACATTTACATGTCAGATGGCGGTGCCGCTTCTCCTCCTGTCCTGTCACCGGGCTGCTACAGGAGGGTCATTAGAGGCAGAAACATATGCCATTCTGCGTGCACGGTCTGCTGTCCAATTAGTGGCCTCGAAGCACTCGTCTGAAGCCAAGCATAGAAAGTGGCAAAACACACGCAGACACAAGTTGGGAGTAATCTGCTTCACATTGTGTACCTGCATGTTTGAGCAGCCACAGTCGTAAGTTTCCAGACTTGCATCATAGTTTGAATACAGAGTGGGGAGGAAGAGAGATTTCTTGCCATCTCGATACAGGAGTGTACACATACAGGAACGCACAACCAGCTCGGCTGCGTGTGTTTCATAAATCTTTTAAACTCCTGTCAAGTCACACCAATATTCCCCTCACAAAGAAAGTGTGTCGCCTCTTTGAGACGCAGAAAATCTTAAAAGAAAATATCTTTTTCGAGCTATTTATTTACTTCTCTTTCCCCTCGCCCACACAATCCTGGCAGTTTTCATCTGCCTCATAGGTGCTGATATCCAGGATTCTCGGATGTCTGACTTTTTTTATTTGCTGTCAGAGGAGAAGGCAAGGACGAGGCTTAGCTAGGCGCAGCAATATCCAGCCAATCCTGCGGTCTGCTGTATATTGTTCACAAACAAACCTTTGTGAACTACAGCAACAACGGATAAATAAAACTCCTGACCAGCTGATGTTTCAGCAGGTCAACTGTACCAGACAGTACGTGGAGAGGAGATCTTAATCAGGGCAAACAAGAAGCGTGAAGAGAAACATGCTTTCTCTTAATTAACCACATATTTGACGAGAAGTGATTGAAGGAGTGAACCAGCTTGGAAAATCCACGCTGAGTGAATCAAAAACTTGTATTGTTCCAAGAAAAAATCTATCATATTCATAATGAGTAGAGTGGTACAGTCGTTTCAGAGGACGTGAAGGGACTGACAGGAAATTAGAGTAAGTTATGTGTGTATTTATACGTGTGTGGGATTCTCTTATGTTTCTCACTGCTGATAGGAATCACGGAGTCAGTTAGACACCGGACTGGTAATTTATTGATCCTTGAAAGGGAAATCACATTTCATCCTCGGGGCCTCAACAGACGTCAGATAGTAATTAAATATACATAGACATAATGCAGTTAAGACAGAATTATATATTTCTAGGAAAGGCAGTGCTTTTAAGAAAGAGAACGGTATTAAAAGTTGTTGTTACAGTGAATGTATGTTTACACTCAAGTGACAAAGATCTCACAAAATACTTAGTTTAACCCAAACTGTGATCATTCCCAAAACCAACTTTCACCAACAGTGATTGGCGTAACAGATGAATGTCGCTCTAAAGGTCAGGTACAATGTTTTTTTCTTGTTTAAATTGGAGGACTTGTTGGTTTTTGGACGTATTATGATAGCCATTGTCTAGAAGGTGAGGAGGCACACATGCAATACATGATACCCTTTACACCCTACAATTTAAAGCCTCTAATTAAAAGATCCAGTGCGGTTGATATAGAGTCCTCAACTTTGGAAGTGGGAATAAAAACAGTATTAACTGTAAGAAGGAGGGATTCTGTTTAGGAACACTTCAGTTTAGTTTGGCCACCGATGACCTCAGAGGAGCCAAGGACTAGTGGTCCAAAACCCTGAGAAAGATGGATTCCGCTGCTCGGAATGGGTCCGGATTATCTCTCTGGCACAGGAGCTGGAAGAAAGGGAGCAACCGAACATCTCCGGGTGGTGAAAAATGAGGGAGCGAGATACTATTTCTCCTTTAATTCACAAGGGGTGGCCTGGCTCTGCCTGCGATAAGACACAAGTGATCAACATCCTTTGAGTTGGCGGTGACTCGGCCTCCTAGCGGCTCCCCTCCCTCCTCCCTCGCTGATATGTAGGACATATTTTGCTGCCTCCAACAGGTACAGTGTACAGGACCCAGAAAATGGAAAGGGAGGAGGAGGGAGACAGAGAGGAATCATCTGGAAGCTGGAGGCGCAGAGCTACCATATACTGCAGAGCCCAGATCTGGATTTATGATCATGGGCAGTGGAGAGTGCTCCATTGGGCCTGGGGGGACTGTTGAGATACTTTCAGGCCCTTTTTTCTCATTTCTTGTCTTGTTTCCACATTCTTTGTATTGTACATTGCATTTTCTCCAAGGACAAAGTACCCCTCCAGACATAACTCTTTCTCAAGCCTTTAACTTTCTCCTCCACCCTTGCTCAAGTGCTGCAAATCAATCAATAAATCTACATGCCTGGTTACGTCTGGCTTTACAGATTTGAGGTGTTTTTACACTTGGCCAACTTTCGGCGTTCAAGTGATGTTGGAGCATGCAGTCAGCAGTTTCTGTGCATTCGTGAAATATTCAAATGAACCCAGTGGAAAGAATCTGACTTGCTTCATTTGAAGCATCACTGGCTCAGTTTGCTTCAGAAAATACAGTGTGAAGTAATCAAGGCAATTAAGTGACGTTTGAGGGAACAGTGTCCCTCATTTTTTAGGTTTATTGTATTAAATTCTCCATTTCCCAAACTTATAATGACACACATCCTTTCTTTTGAACTGAAAACCGTTGAAAAGCTACCTTAATTAGACAGACTCGGCCCATGAAAAGTTTGATCAAATTAAGCATCGGCGTGTTTGTTTTATGACACTGAAATCAGCTCCTTTTCACATTAAAGAGTCGCGTTCTGAAGAGTGCCGGGAGCGTGAACAAAGGGATCCCATCAGAGACCGAAAATATCCACTTTAAAGGAAGATTAATGAAGAGAGGCGAGTTTGTTTACACGCTGTCGTCCCTCCTTTTGTCGTCCTTAAAAAAAGACTTTGCACGGCTTGGCTAAGAAGCATTATAGGTGCACGCATCCACAGCGGGTTGTGGAGTACAAAGGAAGCGGCGGAGAACAGACCAAACACGTGGGTAAAAAGCTATTTTCAAATGCCAACATGAAAGTAGGAGGAAAGCAAAACAATTAAGAAAGAAAATGTAGCTTCTCTTATCTGAATCCTCTATCTCACAGGTGATACAAGTTGTAATGGAAGTCCCCCTTCCTGTTGTACACTCTCTCCACAGCTGGCTCCGGTGCGCCTTTATCTCACCTTGGTCAGGACAAACGTGAGTGATTGCCGTCTGGGCTATTTCAGGCGCCTGGCAGGCCGGCAGCGAGACTCGGTTCCTCCTCGGCTCCCATCGTCGGCCCCGCTTCGCCACAAGCTCCACCCCCCTCCCCGCGTGCCCACGGTTGTCACAACCGATGAAAGCGATGGTCTCTCAAACCACCCGAGCCGTGATTAAATCTCCACCTCTGAAATGCCGCAGTTTGGGCTGGCATCGACTCAATTCGGGCTGTTAATTACATTCTTCTAATTTATTCACCTCAAAAATGATAATTGTTCACCTTGACATAATTCAACTAAGGGTGATCCATTGCTGCAGATTGGTCTAATTGCTTTTACCAAGTGGGATGGAAAAAAAAGCTCATTTCCAAACAAACAAAAAGACAACAAGGAGCCTGAACTTTTGAAACAACTTGAACAAAATGCACCAATTTAAATACGCCCTTCAAAAGTACTAATTACATGCTTCTAATGACCGGTTTCTGCACACATTGAAACCATAAACTGCTTAATGTGGCACAATGCTACACAGCAATCAGTAGAAGTATCTCCTTGTTGGATTAGGTTTGTAAAAGGAAAACAAAGACATGGACGTCTGATGAGGAGCAAGTTTTAAGAGTCGAATGGAGTGTGCAGAGGTTTAATCTCGCTGCTTTTTATTCATGTTTCAAAATGTGACACTTTATTTCCTCTGGTGCCACCATGAGGTCATTTCGAGTTAAATATCATGAGAGCTATTGAATAATTGTAACTTATTTTGCAACACTTTGCAAAAATCATGACATTACCATTCGCCTCAGCTGTGCTTTGTTTGTAGCGCTAATTAGCATGCTAGCATGCTACAGTGCTAAACCACAATGGTGAAAAAGGAAAAATTATTATACCAACAACATCAGCATGTTAACATTATCATTGGGACCATGGTAGCATGCTAACATTAGCATTTAGCTTGTACTGCTATTAGAATAACCTGTTTATGCTAGGCTACAGCAAGTTTCTTCGGGGCTGCTTCAGAGCTTCAAAGCTTCAGAGACCCCCCCTCCCCCGACAACTTTTCGACATTCACACCCACTTTGCACCGTGATTGGCCAGCTTGAGGTGAGAAAGGAGCCGGGGTTTTAACATCCACTTCAAGCTCTCATGGTAGGACAAAATGCTGAGCAAACCAGTTAGCTACTAGCTTAGCCCACTTGATAATGCATTGCTTTATAGCCAAAATATAACCTGGACCCAGAGGGAGTTTGTAGCTTACAGCAAATGTATACAACTGAACTGCTCCATCTCCATACTGTGCAAATGATACTTCAACATAAATACATCAGTGTTTTGTAACCTGCAAAATCAAGACTTTAAAGATTCTTATTATTGCTTTGTTTGTGTGTTAATCAGTGTTGTTTCATAAGAATCTCCCTCGAACGTCCTCCAGCCAATCAGAATAGCCCGTTCCTGCCAGGGCGCATGAAAACACCGAATAAATTAAATCTTCCGACTTTCCCTTCAAAAGATAATCTTCATGGTCCTCCATCCTCAACCCCGTGCAAAAGCCTTATCGAAGAAATAATAATGTTATGACATTTAAAATATCAGCAAAGCATTTCCTCACACAGTGTCATCTTTTTTGGAAATGTGTGGATGCATCTCATCTGATTGCTTTGTAATGAAGCTCGCTGTTCATTTGATAGATTGCCATTCTTTGGAATTAAGGTGGATCAGCCATGGTGCATTTCCTAATGACATCCCATCTCCCGTAACAGTCCTGACATTTTGATCGTCTTGTTTGTTTGGCACTCTTTGCCTTCTCTTTGAAGGTCACTCCTAAATTACTTTAAAGCATGCAAATCACTATATCCGCAGTCCACCTTTAACGCTTGGCGAGTTGGACGGAGCAGAGGGAGCAGCCAAGCGTGCATGAATACAACTGGAGTGAATATTACAGTATCAACCTGAGGTTTTTGGTACATTTTTGCATCCCGCAGCAATTAACTGGCAGTCTCTCACATCCTCGCCCAGCCAGCTCCACCTCCCTCCTCCTCCTCCTCATGTACCTCCATAGGAAAATTGACTGTCACACTCCACAGGGATGTCAGAGGTGAGCTGCTGAACAGTCTCCCAGGTGCTGGCAGTGATGTCTTGTACAATGACGCTTCAATGACACTAATGCTGAGACTGAGAAATTTCTTAAAAGGGGTGCCCTTCAATTTGCCAGTCAAAAGTCTTGTTCATGCAGGCCTTTTATTACTCCGGTCCTTCCTGTGATTTGTAACAGCTGCAGAGGTCGTCTGTGTTCTTAATCCTGCAGTAAAATTTCCACCACAAATGACTTGCCGTGTTTTGCCAAACAGAAACATGACGATCCCACACTCGTGTGAATCAGCACTTAAGTAGTTCAGCAGAGTCTGGTCGGCTTTTCCTGCACCCCCTTCCCTCCTCCACGTCAAGAATTATGAAGGCTGCAGTGGAAATTATTAATGAGGGCTTTAATAGATTTTTGGCTGCAAATTCAGGAGGCTCATCTAGCCACTCAGCGTTTGGAGAGAGTCGGTAAATTTGAGTTAAATACCGACTGCGCCCATGCTGTGTGAATGTGCTGCAGGGAACACAAACAAGGAGGTTAAGTTCCTGGTTAAAGTCCACCAGTAACTGCAGGAATACTCTTTTCCTTTTACCTGATGCTGCCCAGTAGTTCAGACTGCAGCCCAGTATCCAAGGAATGACGTGCGTGTTGGACAATTCCACACCTCATGATTCACCGCCAATGCAGGAAGTAGTGCGTACTTTATGTAGCAAGGCATTAAAATACGGGTGTGAAGGCTGGGCTCGGGTCGGATGGAGTTCCCGCTCCTCATTCAGAATCCCAAAAGTTGTGTGAAGCATTTAAGGGTTTAAGCGGCCACTCACTGCACGCACGCAGCTCTTGCAACCCGGTATCGGGGCAGTTCAGGAAACGGTCCCGAAATCTGATCTGTTAGAGTCATGTACATGGACACAAATGGTTTATTTTTTGTGACGCTAAGTGCGACGTAGTTTAAAGAGTCCACAGGAGACCAGGTTTAAGTTCCTGTGTGAAACAGTGAATCAACATGGATCTTTTCCGACACCTATGCCAGTAGTTTTGGCGCCTAAACTGAACCAAAGTGTGGCTGTCGCCTGACAGATTTCTCATCAAGCTTTATTTTGAAAGTCTGGACGATACATGTTTATAATTGCTAACTTGACTGCGGAAGGACAAGTTTAGTTTATTTTCCATGCCTCTAACTTTAACCGTCCTGTCGTTGCCACATTCAGTTTGTCATTTATCGTATCCACCGTCTTTCACTTTGGTTTCCATAACTACGTTGTAATTGCCATGCACATATATCGAGCATGTGGGGTTGTTGGCATAGCTATGGATGTTCCTGTTGCATGGTTACCATAACAGCTTTAAGTTGTCAAATCCTTCCTCATGCAGTATTATAAACCACTCAAATCTCAAAAGATGTATAAATCATGCATCCACTACACAAGCATGCCATCGTGGATTGTATTTGTTTCGCTCGTACCTGAAACAACAGGTTTTATTGACGCACTGGCCTGTTTTTCGGTTGCCAGATACAAAGTGCAAGCCCAACTCTGATTGATCAGCGTGCAATCTTCCGCTCACTGTGTTGCTCTCGACCACGAAAACTCTGCGCTCAACGTATTAATTTGTTCCCACCAGTCTCCTCACAAATGCAACAGCACACATGCCTCAGGAGCATATGAGCTCTCCCACTCCAAGCTAAATAACAGTCTGGGCGAGCGCTGACCCTTCTGGATGCAAAGAGCCTGTCATTGTTTCACATATTCTCCACATCCATCCTTTTAGTAATATGCCTGCTCTTGCCAGCGTGTATTTGAATATTTCATTCAAGACAGATGGAATCCTAATCTTAGCTCCAAGCTGTGGCGTTTTGTCACCGATCCATTTTCCAATCAGCCAGTCTCCATCTACTCCTCCATTTTTCCTCCCTCGCTGCTCTGTTTTGTCCTCCCTCTGGCTCTGCCACCCATCGCTCACTCACTCAACTCTCTTTTTTTGCCCTCCTTCTTTCCTGGTGACACACTTTGCTGAGGTGCGTCGCTTTTGAGATGTTCGAGTGTTTAATTCTCGCCGCAACATATATTATGTTGAGTCTAAAGAGCCTGAGTTAATTGAAGACCCTGACTTGAGGGAGTGGGAGGAGAATGACAAGTCTTGTGGATAAAAAAAAGAAAAAGCAAAAGGATTGCTTTGTTGTTAAAAGAAGTTTCTGGATGTACATCAGAGCACAAGCTAAGTATTACTATGACTTGCATTTGAATGCATAGAAGACAAAAGGAGGAAAAAGACGGTGGAAATTAAACTGCATGGGATAATTGCTCATCATGGCTGGGCTGCAGAGCATAACGGCTGAATTTTGCTACAGTGGTTTCGCATTTGCATGTGTTAAGCAAGAGGCTCACCCACGATTCTGATAGGAAGTTCCCGATGAACAACAAATGCGACCGTGAAGGTAACGCCAGAAACAGGAGTGCTCGATACGAAGCATTAATATCAACGTGTGACGTAACTTGACAGAAGAGCAACTGGTGTGCAAGTTTACAAAGAAATTAGTCTATAATAACACAGCCGCGATCTACGTCTACATAAATTACATTCCTGTCTCATTGTTTCAAGCCTGCAGTATTCGTAAGAGCCAAAGTCTTCATCGAGCTATCTTCGATCACATGTGGGAGAAGCTTGCCCTCTACCAGAAAGTCAGGTGACGTCGGAAAGAGCAGCAAACTCCAAGCAGGGACAAAGACGCACACTCTGTACAGAAACTTACTTATAGCTGAACAGGCCTATTCATGGTCACAACCACACACATTTTCTGACGTCTCGATTGGACGTTCGATCAACGTTTGCAGCCTGCAGGCTCTTCATCCAGCAGCTCAGCGCGGCTGCTCCCTCCAGCTCCATCACTCCCGGCAGCATTCAAAACGGATCTGCTGACGACGCTGGAACAGCCCGTCGTTGTTTTGCAGACTCGTTTTGGCCGAGCAGACCCAGTCGGCGCCGTCCTCCCTGACAAATACACTCTGTTTTCAATGCTTTACGATAAAAAGCACTCAGCGTCTGGCCAGTTGAATCCTGTCAATGTACAAAGTACAAAAGTAAACAGTGGGGCTGATTTAATTACATACATAATGTGGGATTCTTTAAAGCCCTGGTGTATTATGGCACATGTATGATCAGGTGACCTTTCACTGATGATCAATCATCAAGCAAAGAAAGTGAAAAATAACAATTTCATTAATGTCATTAAATCTTGATTATGATGACTCACCCAGATTTCGACCCCCCGGGCAGTCGCTTCTCATTTCGCTCGAGTGCGGGAAAAAGTTTCACCAATTACATTTTGCTCTTTTTTCGTTACGAAAATCTAACTTTTCTCATCAATCCTTATCAGCCACTCACCCACAGTAGATAAGGGTTTGTTTACCTAACTCTCTAATGGTTCATCTCCCTGATGAGTGTTTTTACTCACCACAATTAATTATCACCGCTAAATTTACAGAGGAGAGCGCCATCCAAACAATTACAGCTTTCATTTGCTAATTGAACAATGGTCCATCTGTCTCTCTGATGGGACGGACATGTTTTGATGTGAGGTTTTGTCACCTTGACAAAAAGTCCAGACTAAGATCTCAATGGCGCACCGCGGAGCATCGAAATGAGCTCAGGATAGATTTTGTGCGAGTGCGGTTTCTATTATTTAATCCACGTCTGACAAAGGTGAATCGGGGGCGACGTGACGCATATTAATTTCTCCAGCTATTGGAGGAATTCGCCGCTCTGAAGTTTCCAAACAGCCGCTCTGTATGTTAGTATGTGCTGAGTGCATCCGAGTGTGTGTTGTGCATGCCTGAACGTGCGCTTGTGTGTGTGTGTGTGTGTGTGTGTCCCTCTGGGTTGTCAGATCTTGTTAATTGCTGCCTTCCCGCTGCTTTAAAAAGTTGTGACTACCTCACCCCCCCGACTGTCACTCCGCTTTCATTATTTACCGATTCAAATGAGAGAAAAATGTTCATGTCGACATTAATGACTCTCCGAGAGAGAGAGGGAATAGAAAGACTAAGCTAATTAAGGCAAGTGACTCACCTCGCCATTACAGAGAGTTTAGTGGGGATGCTGCAGTGTACTTGCGCCGCCACTTTGACACCCCCCCCTCCTTTTAATTACCACGCACGTTAGAAAGTTTCTCCGCCGCTAACGAAACAGCCAGCGAGGGATTTGAAGTGGGCTGCAGTCGTTTGCTGGACCACATTTTCACAGCAAACTGCGAGTTTTCGGAGCGCGCACACTTTAAAGGACATGATTTGTGTCATCAGTAGCCATGCCTGCATGCGTTGACTCGGCTAATTCGCGGACCCAGCTTCAAAGAGTCATCCAGTCAGGACAGGATGATTATTTCACTCATCTGGGACAGGATTATTTTTTAATATCATCCCATACATTGCCAAATAAAGTATCATGGCCCAAGGCCTGATGCGCTCTCCTATCGACGAGCCTAGTCAGCAGCTCTAATCACAGCAATAAGTCATTAGCATTGACAGCTCAGGCACTCCTTGTGCAGTTTCACCCCATTTCCACCTGGTATTAAAATGGGATCCGGATCCGGATCCGTCATCCGGATAAAAAATGATCTGATCTCACCTTTGCGTGCGCACCTGGTGTTTTTAATGTCTGAGTTTTGAGTCAGGGGAAACTTTTTAAACTTTGTGCAACGTTTTGTACGACAAATGTTTATCTATTCATTATCCATTCGTTTTCCTCCCTTTGTAGAAAAATGCTGCCACTTTCTCACAGATTGCCACAGCGTTCAGATCAAAGCTAAGTTTCCTGTTATTGAATGTGCCAAAATACTTGTAGGTATAAACTACATCTACTTCCTGACCTTTGACAACAGTCTTGAAGGGTTGGAGTGATGCTGATCTTCTAAAGTCAATGGCCACGTCTTTTGTTGAGGAGTGCCTTCACACCTCTCCTGTTTGGTTTGGTTAAAATTCGTTTGGGCAGTTGAAAGCAATTGATCAAACCTTAATGTGGACCAAACGAGCAGACCCTTGAGAGGAGACGGTCTCAGTCTGGTCCTGAATGAACTCTGGAGAGAATGCAATCTGACCTCGATTCGATCCAACTAGTAGGCGTACTCTGCAAGTCTGAGCTCACCGGCTCCTGTAGCCAAGTGTGCTTTGCATAACTTAACAACTGTAGCAACAAGCTGGAGGTAGAATCGAGTTTGGACATAGATCTGTGCATTTTATTTTCCATACAGGACCTTCTTCCTGTGTTTATGTTCTTGCTCAGGAAACCAAGTTCACCAACTCATCAACTGATCTGGACCAGAGCAAACAAGATACAGGTGTGAAAATGCCCTGAGTGGTGTTCAGCCTCAGAAAGTGCTCATTCCACCCATGGCCCATGAGATGTCTCTCCATCTTGGAGCAGACCGATGATAACAGCGCCGTCAGCTTTAGTTCCCGTCAGGTATTGGCAGTGGAGGACTCAGAATTGGCTGGATGTATAAACCTTGCGCATTAGAGTATTTATCGTATCTATTAATGGCAAGTGTGTGAAAAATGAATGGCCTGTGAATGACAGATTCCCGAGCCCGTGCAAAAAAAATGGAGAGAGGGATTTATGTAGATGAAATGGCAATGCAGAACCGGCAAGACTGATCTCCTCTTTCAGTGGAGGCGACTCCAACAGAAGTACCTGCTAAGCAAATTTATTTCACTCCAGTTTAATGCTCCCGGCCTCTCTCTCTCCCCCTCTCCGTCTTCCTCTGTCAACCTCTCTCTCTCTCTCACTTCCTTTCACAACACTTCCAAGACGAGCACTTTCCCTCCTTAAATCACATCCCTTTATTTGCAAGCGCAACACTTTTTTTTTTTTTTTTTTAAAGGCGGGCTTTTAAGAAATTAATCTGGAAGTTGAAAAACACTATTGCTAATACCTCCACAGACACTGAGAAAGCAATCCTGACTATTGAGCGGGTGCTAAATTGCCAATTAGAGGCTAACGTTGTACTGCGAGGCCTATATACATTTAAGGGGGCTTTCCTATGTTGTAAGACTACCTGTCAGTCAAACACCACCCGGGGCAATTTTGTATTTCATTAAATCATAATTAATGAAGATGGGTATTATTCTCAGCCGTGGGGACAGAGAGGCTGGGCTTCCATTATGAAACCATATTTCCAAAGGAAGAGTTGGGCAGTTACTTGAAAACAGCCTATAATTATGAACTCCCCGTTCACGCCACGTTTGATGAGCTGGGTGGCAAGTGAATGTGTGTGCTGCGAGGAAGTGTGCGCCTGTGCTGCTACGGATACACCTGCAGTCGTGATGTGCACTTGTGTGTGTTGTGCTTCGAGGGACACTGGAGGTCCAAACAAGCTGGGGTTAATCTGTCACACAAGTGTCTCCTTTTGCGCCTTTTTGGGTAAAGAAAGGTGGAATCCTGAAGGTATTGCTGCTACGGTAAGATGATATGCAAACAGGCAACATGCAAGAGCAGCTAAGAAAGTAGTGCCCAGTGCGCCCATGTGCCTGCCACTGTTTGTCAATGCTGATGCGTATGTGTGCGAGTACGCACAGCATGTGGGTGGTATAGATGTGTGTATGTCAAAATCTGAGCCTGTTTCATTCACACCCTTTAAATTACATGCAAACTGTCACATTCTGGTTCCTTGGTTTTAATCAGAAAACAGCAATAGCCTTCAAATTAGCATATGGAAACACACACACACACACACACACACAGCCATATACCGCTATGGGTCCTATTTCCCATTTGTTGCCTGAACATGATATTCAGGATACGTTTACGTCCATAAGAATGTGTTTATATTACAGTGACACACTTTAAATGATCTAATCAGTATACATTTTCAGATATGTGTTGAAATGTAAAGCATATTTTCAAATGTATATGTGTGTAAATCAGTATTCTGCTTTCTCTTTCTCTTAAAGGGGCATGTGCAAATCATTCATCGGGGCCTCTTCATTGGCGGAATGTAACTAAGTATGTTTTGTCAAGTACAAATACCTCAAATTTGTACTTTAAGTATTTCATTTTTATGCAGCTTTATACTGCTACTGCACTACAGCTAAGAGACACAGGTAGTTTTTACTCCACTACATTTGTCTGACAGCTTTATTTACTTCCAGTGTTAAAACATATCTCCAACTTTGGTGACTTGAATTAGCCGGAATGTTTCTGACGAACTGAAGGATGAAGTTTTCCATCATGGGCTGAGAAAATTCTTCTTCTTCTTCAGCTAAACGAACGAATTAATTTGGATCAGCTGGAAAACGCATCGTCACAAAGATGAAAACAGGCTTTTATTCTGAGCTTGTTGACTTTGTAGAGATATGCCGCAGATTAAACTACACAACAGCGTGTAAAGTAGTTAAAATGAGCTCAATCTTAAACATCGACAGCAGTGAAGT